>NW_023276806.1:189688632-190063632 GCF_003668045.3 Cricetulus griseus
GAAGAGGGAAGGAAGAGAGAGAGGGAGGGCGCAAAGGCAGGTGTTTTTGGAATTGCAGTCCCCACAGCACCAGTCCTTAAGGTGTCTGAAACACCCAAGCCCTGCACATACAGATGTGTGCACATGCTATTGCTCATTTTTGTCTCCCTTATTATGCCTGTGACACAGCTGTGTATTTAATAGTTTAGCTTTCTTTTTGATGGACCAGCCTGACTCCATCTTGTTACAAGGTCAGATAAGTTCCCTCCTGTTTTCTGTAAAACGTAAATTTCAGCATGTCTTTACCCATTTTCTGGAACTGGACATGTTCCACACCCATAACCTGACTTCCACAAGCCGTCAAATAATTTTGAGAATTCTCTACAAAGTTCCCATGTAACCAAAAACCTCAGGAAACCTCCTAGCCTTGCAGTTTGGGCTGGATAAGCCCCACTTTCTTCTATGTTCAATGCTATTTTCTCAAACCTGTCTTTAAGGAGATAGCACTGTCTGACAGAAAATAAAGCTTGGTTTATTTTGGTTAATTTGACCAAAAAGTTTGGTTCGTTGGTCTTCATTCTCATTTAGTGGGATTAATATTTTTTCTTTTCTCTCTTGATGTCTTTTTTAAAAGTAGAGCAGTAAAGTTTGTAGTAATTACCATATTTTAGCAGAGATAAACTATTAATAAGGTGTCTCTCAATATGGAAGGTTTATTTGGCAGCTGCTACTAAAGAAAAATAACAACAGATGTTAGCTTGAAGGACATTATCACACTGGGGCTCTTAGTTGGGCTTGGTGGTGAACATTTTTAATTCTACTCAGAATTCCAGGCTAGCCTGGTCTATGTAGGAACTCCAGGCCAGTGGAGGATACATCGTGAGATCTTGTATCAAAACAAAATCAACAACAAAGTAAAACAAAAGTGGTGCTCTTGGCAACAAATTACGTCCAAATCATCACAGATAATTAAGTACAGGAAACTAGACAGGGACACTTCAGAAACCTTCCCATATCAAATAAATTTATCACCTCTAAGATATATTGTAATTTCAGCTGGGCAATGGTGGTACACACCTTTAATTACAACACTCAAGAAGCAGAGGCAGGTGGATCTCTATGAGTTTCAGGCCAGCCTGAGGTCTGCAGAGTAAGTTCCAGGACAGCCAAGCTACACAGAGAAACCCTGTCGTGAAACCCTCCAAACCCCCCAAAAAGATTTTATTGCAGGGGCAAAAATAACAGACAAAAAACATGCTCTTTAGAATTTGTAAAAGGGCTAGGTGGTGGTGGTGCATGAATTTAATCCCAGCACTTGGGAGGCAAAGGCAGGCGATCTCTGTGAGTTTGAGGCCAGCCTGTTCTACAGAGCGAGTGCCAGGACAGCCAGGTCTATGCAAAGAAACCATGTCTTGGAAAATAAAAACTGATAAAAGAAAATCCCTGGTATTAGAAAAACTAAACAGTGAATAGAGGATTAAATGCAAGAGCCCGTAAGGAAATGATGCCGTGGTCATGAGTGCTATGCAGAAACGCTTGGCTGGTAACATTTGGCTAGACAGTTACTAGGGGCCTAGGCTCTGAGTAGGAGGACTTCAGTCAGGACTTGCCATATGGTTCAAAAGGGGGTCGAGACTAAAAATAAAATACAAATCCTCCAAGTACTAAGAGATGCCACAAAAGTCTAGACCTACTTAAGGAAACACTTTAAAAAGTCACTGGTTTCCAAAAAGGTTAACTAAGACAGGGGAAAGCTGACTCCCTGAGGACAAACCAATTGTTAAGTCCTCTCTATACTGCCATCAAGTCACTACTCATTCAAAGAGCACCAAGGAGATGGCCAGCCAACAGTCATGCCTAGTGCAATCTGAGTGGAACTGAGACAGCCAGAAGTCCATTATCTATTCGAAATGCTTACATCAAGGAACAGGGAAGGAGACCAAGCAAGTGGACTGTATGCCTGTTCATTCAGCTCAAATTCAACTACCAGGAAAAAATGGTGAACCAATAAAATAATTTCTTCTTCCTCAACAAAAGGAAGAAATGGTGAGGTCAATATACCTGAGTAATGTTACGGGATCACACATGCTACTACAAGAACACTCTGGGGGACTGGAGAGATGGTTCAGCAGTTAAGAGCACTGGCTGCTCTTCCAGAGGACCTGAGTTCAATTCCAAGCAACCACATGGCAGCTTAGAACTGTCTGTAATTCCAGTTCCAGGGGCTCTGACAACCTCACACCAATGCACATAAAAGAAAAAAAAAAAAAAAAAAAAAAAAAAAAAAACCACTCTGTCCACAAGAGTAAGGCATGTGGATTTATGACAGAGACAAAAAAAAACAGAAACGACAAGTGTCGATAAAGGAAAAACTTCAACTCTGAGCCTATGGGCTTGAAGAACTGAAGGCTCACCTTTTATGAAAAGAGTGTGTGCGTGCGCATGTGTGTGCAGATCTCCATAGTTCAGCAATTAAGGGCACTTACCCTCTTTCAAAACACCAGGGTTTGATCCCCAGTACCCATATGGTGGATAACCGCTGTTTGTAATTCTAATTCCAAAGGATCTGATACCCTCTTCTGGCCTCCTTGGGCACCAGGCACATGCATATAACTGCATGGTGCAGTTACAAATGTGCAGGCAAAACACCCACACACATAAACTAAAGAGAGACCAGAGTAGATGGGCTTCCCAATTCAGAGATTTGTCTGTGACAGAAAGGCAAAGAATGAAGACAGAAGTCTGTCAATGGAACTCTAATACTGTGCTTACCTGTGCAGCCAGAGCACAAGGATGGGCTCTTGACTCCCCCTCTTACAGAAGAGTGACATGGAAAGGGACAAAGGGAGGGAAGGGAAGAGGGAGAGAATGGAAAGGCCAGTCTTAACCTTGAGGAAAGAGCTCCTCTAGTGGAAATAAAATGGCTAGTGAGATCGGATGTGGGACATCTCTAGTGAATCTGGAGCTTAGAAGCAATGTCATGTACCTCTTCCAAGTACACGCATCCAACCTGGAGACCCCTGACTCAAACAAAGAACTCTCCTGCCACTCTGTTAGTTTAAGGAGTCTGTTTTTTAAGTACCAGGATAACAGAAACTGTAACTAACTCGAAGTAATGAAAACACACCCTTTTATATGGAATAGCTCTATTACAGATTTCTGTGACAGGAGTTTGCTTGTATCTTCCTATCTGATACTAAAAAATACCAGAGCAGATCAATTACTTTCATCACACAAGTAAAATCTGCTTCTTTTCACATGATCGCACTTTTGCCTAATTCTGCCTGCAATCAACTGTATTCTTAAATCATATAACCAACAGTTAAAACTTATGAGACAACCATTTTACAAATACAGCTTATTTGGCTACAACCTTCAAAAATGCAGATTCACTGATATCAAACTTGTAAAATTGATGTAAAATTGACACTAAACCTAAAAATCTGCTCATTTAAATATAATCCATGTCATGAGCCTTCACCTTTTTTACCTCAATCTGATTTATAGTTTTCATATAACCTTACAGCCAAGATTTCTTTGGTTTTTCAAGACAGGCTGTCCTCAAACTAAGAACTCCACCTGCCTTTGCTTCCCAAGTGCTGGGATTAAAGGTGTGTACCACCACCATGCCTGGCTCCAAGATTTCTTGCTTGAACCATAGTTTCCATTTGGCTATAAATTTAGTACGAAATTATAATTAACCTCACTAAATAATTATGGAATCATTTGTCTCAATGCTGAGTAGTAGAAACAGGTGGACAATTACACCAATTTGAATAAATATTCGAAACTTTCACAGACATTTTTCATATAAGGCGACACAAATACACCTAGGACCAGCTGAACAGTCAACCTGCACAGTAGTCACCTGCTCTAAAAGCTAGAAATAATAACAGCTATGACTACTGTTAGTAGTGTGGAGTTGGTACCCAACAGGAAAAACTGGTAACTCTCACAAGTCAACTAAAAAAATACTTAAAAACATGTATGGGTGTGCATACATATGTACCATGGAGTACCTGAGGAAGTCAGAGGACCAATTGTAGACTTGGTTCTCTCCTCCAACCATGTGGGTCCCAGGGATCAAACTCAGGTCATAAGATATGGCAGTAAGAACTGTATCCATTGAGCCACTGGTTTTCACAGGGCAACTGTGTGCATGTAATTAGCTGGGTTTTTTTGTTTTGTTTTGTTTTGTTTGTTTGTTATTTTTGAGAAAAAGTCTCATATAGCCAAGGCTAGTCTATAACTCCATACCTTAGTATTATCCCTGAGGATGACCCTAACTTTCTGGGTCCTCCTGCCTCCACCTGTAGGGTGCTAGGAAAACAGGTCTGAAGCACCTCACCCAGTTTTATGCAGGACCTTTATAAATCAATGGCAAGAACTGTACCAGCTGGACTCGGCCCCAGCCACTTATTATGACTATAGTGAGCTGGGTGACGGATGCAGGTGCAGGTAAATGCAGGCCCCCAGTGTGGGGAAGTGAGGAGATAATTTTGGGGTGGGTCTCTCGGGTTCAAACAAAGAACAGGCTTGCATAGTAAGTATTTTCTACCTGAGCCATTTCATCAGCCCTCAACTGTATCCCAAGCTAGCCTCAAACTTGTAGTTCTCTTGCCTCAGCTTCTTGGTGATGGGATTAGAGGTATGCACCACCACTCTCTGCAAAGTTTATTATTAATTAATTAGTTTATTAATTTATTTGAGATAGAATGTTAAGTAGGTCAGGCTGGCCTTGAACTCACAAAGTAGCTGAGGATGACCTTTAACTGTTCATTCTTCACCTCCAAAATGCTGGGATTACAGAGGTGTACCACACCACACCGTTTATGCAAATCCAGGGCTTACAGCTACAGCCTCAGCAGCCTGTCAGGTTTTTGTTTGTTGTCTTTTCCTTTGAGTTAGGAATTGAATCTAGGGCCTCAGAAATGCTTGGCAAGTATATCACTGAGATTATTTCCAGTCCAGGTTTAGAAAGAAAAAGATAAAAATCACTTACTCCAGAAGAATATTATTCATATCTTGTGTGAAGAATTTTTTTCTTCCTTCTTCATCAAAAAGTTTGGCAGCCTAGAGAAACATAAATCAGACAGACAATATAATTCACAACAAACAATTACGGATATGAGATATGAATTATATAACAACAACAACAAACAACAATAATAATAATAATAATAATCTTCATTAGCAGTAAAATATCACAAATTTTGATGTACAGTCAGGCAAAGCCATTTGAGATCCAAGTCAACAGGCTACCATGTATGTTGGCTGCAGTGGCTTAAAAAGCAGAGGCTTGTTCTATAACTTGGACATTCAAAATCAGTTCCACTAGGATAAAATCAAAGTGACAGCAGGGCTAGGCTCTCTTTCAGACAGCATTAAAAAAAAAAAAAAAAAAAAAAAAAAAACTGGAGCTAGAACCCCCGAGAAGCTAAAAGCAGAGCATACAATGAGTCAGTATGGCACACAGAACTGACAGAACCACTTGAAATTAAGCAACTTTTCAAGGGCCATTTGACTAACAGCCACAGGGAAATACTATACCTAAAAAGAAGCAATGTGGAAATGCATTAGCACTGCCTATTTTTAGACTTAATCATCATCAAAGGTCATGAAAAGTCTGAAACTCAAAACTATGAGTTAATCTTGTGACAGATAAAGTGCTTGCCAAAATGCCTAAAGTACTGAACAGACGTTGCATTTGAGTGAAAACACATAAATGATCTCACTCTTCTCTTCCTCCCTCTCTTACACACACACACACACACACCCCTACTTTTCTTTGTTTTTAAAGACATAAACTCCCTATGTAGCCTAGAGCTTGGCAACCCTACTGGACCAGATTCCAGAGTATCACCCAGCACCCCCCCCACACACCTGAGGATTTCTGTAGGATCCTGTAATTATGTCCACTTTAAACTTCATAATCTGTTTGTTTGGTTGGTTTTTTCAAGACAGGGTTTCTCTGCAGCTTTGGAGCCTGTCCTGGAACTCTCTGTAGTCCAGGCTGGTCTTGAACTCACAGAGATCTGCCTGCCTTTGCCTCCCCAGTGCTGGGATTACAGACATGTGCCCCACCACCTGTCACAAACTTTATAATCTTAAATGTGATTAAATATTAGACTTAGCCAAAAATCAGACTTAGTATTCAATGTCACAAACATGTATCTTAGTATCTAAACAAAATGCCTGGCAATAGTACTTCTGCTCCTGTCTTTGATGCATTAGGACTTCTGCTTTATGTCATTATTTAAACTGCTGGATTTACCTGCTGATATCTACCTACATTACCTTTCCTGTGCTGAGTGACATGAGGACCCTTACACATTAGGTAATTTCCCAAACACTGAGTAAGCTAGCTACCAGCCCTCAAAACACAATTTTTAAAAACAAGATTATTTCAGTTTCCTAAAAAAACAGTCCTTGATAGTGGGTCTATGAACTTTTTAACTTTGTATTCTTCTACTTAATTATATAGTTCATGCTCATTATCATATAGAATCTACATAAACAGCCAGGGGCTGATAGTATACCCCCCCAATCTTACAAATAACTTAGAAGGGTTACACGAAATGCCAAATCAAATTACTATTAAGTTATGCAGCCAAGATTTAGACTAAGGTCTTTGTAAACTGCTAAACTCCACACAGCACAGACACTGGCTGACTGCAGTAGTCTGGCTTCTACATAATTAAGAGCAATTAAAAAAAAATCACGGAATAAGCAAAACTATAAGCCTGAGAATAACATTGTCACACTTTATTTCCTTTTAACCTGATGATCAGAAGCAAAAGAGTTTTTAACTTGGAAACTCTGCCATAATCACTTATGGCAAACAGGCTGAGGAAGTCAAAGGCATAGCTAATGTTAGGATGCACAATGATACAGGAACTTAAGCAAACCAGGGCCACCTCTACCAAGCTTCCGAAGTGTTTGACAACTTCACATGCTTTACAAAGAAAAGGCAGAGTTGGAGACCAGCCTGGTCTACAAGAGCTAGTTCCAGGCCAGCCTCCAAAGTCACAGAGAAACCCTGTCTCAAAATCAAAACAAAACAAAAACAAAAAAAGGCAAATTTCCAAGACATGTTTCTTATGAAGATCAGGCATGTGCAGGGGACAGAAATATACAAAGAAAGGCAGAATAAAAATTAAATTTTAGAAAAAAGGACAAATTTAAGTCAAAATGTTTATCATGAAAGGATATTTATTCATTGCAAAGTAAAAAATGAACAGCAAGAAGCTGCTTATCAGTCAGACACAAATGTGTGAGCTCAGGATAAATTTTTATCTTGAAGAAAAAGCAGTATCTTGTATTTCAAAGAAAGACACAAAGAACTCATGGATATTGGAACAAGCTTTCTTTATGGAGACCAACCAGCTACCAAATCATGACATGGAGACGTATTATTAATTATGAATGCTTCGCCTTATCTTATACTGTTTCTAGCTAGCTCTTCTAACTTAATTTAACCTATTTCTCTTCATCTACATTTTGCCTTGGGGATTTTTACCTTCCGTTCTGCCTGTGCTACTCCATGTCTGTCTGTCTGGCCCCTGGTGTCTCCTCCTCTTTCTCCCTCCTTCTCCCCTCAGTTTTTGAACCTAGATTCCTCTACTATTTCCTTCTGTCTGCCAGCCCCACCTATTCCTTCCCTACTTGGCTATTGGGTGCCCAGCTTTTTATTAGACCAATCAGGTGCCACAGGCAAGCAAGTAAAACAAATGTAACACAGCTGGGCGTTGGTGGTGCACACCTTTATTCGTAGCACTGAGGAGGCAGAGGCAGGCAGATCTCTGAATGAGTTGAGGTCAGCCTGGTCTACAAAGTGAGTTCCAGGACAGCCAGAGCTATTATACAGAGAAACCCTGTCTTGAAAAACCAAAACCAACAAACAACCAAAAAAAAAGTAACACATCGTTGCTTAGTTAAAGTAATATTGTACAACAGGGTATAACAGTAAGTGAATCCTACTATTAATTTCTTACTAGGGGCTTAGGAAAAGGCTTTATTGACCCTGTCGTGGCCACTACAGAGACAGGTATCTCTTGATTTAAGATATCACAAAGCTTTTTAAGACCAGAGCATGTCCACAGCTACCCTGAAAGTGTATAAAAAATGACAGTGTGCATGCTATGCAGTGCCACTGTCGTGACTTTGAATTTGGGCAACTTGAAAATTAGAAGGCGTAAAAAAAACAAACAAAATAGATGGCTTTGAGAATACCATTCAACCATGCTGTACCTTAATTGAATTTTGGTTTGTTTTATTTTTGCTAAATAAACATTACCTAATATTACTAATATTACCTAATATTACATCTTGATAATTTGAATCACATCACCAGTGTTTTTTAAAATCTAGAAGAAACCCAAGAGATGAGGGATGGGGCAACAGGGAATGAAGAAAGTGTCAAGGAGAGAGAGGAGACTTTTGTTATTTGCAAGACATGTGCTCCTGCTGAATTATTTTGCCACTCTCCACTTCAGTTTCTTAAAGGAAAATAATGCTTTCACTTCATATACAGGACTGTCAAGAAAACTGAAGAAAAAGCAGCCTCAAATTAAGAGTTATGGCTATACTCAACAGTGCAGTGCCTGCCTAGCATGCACAAAACCCTGGATTCAAATGCCAGAACAATCAAAAAAGACAACCAACCAATCAAACAACCAAACAAACAAAAACCATAAACAGTACGCCACCTGAGGAGGCCTGGGCAGTCTATGGGGCCTCTGGCAGTGGAGCCAGTATTTAGCTCTAGTGCATGAATGGACTATGGGAGCCCATTCCCTATGGAGGGATACTCTCTCAGCCTAGACACACAGGGGAGGACCTAGGTCCTGCCCCAAATGATGTGACAGACTTTGATGATCCCACATGGGAGGCCTCACCCTCCCTGGGGAGTGAATGGAGGGAGGGATCAGTGGGGGACATAGGAGGATGGGAGGGAGAGGGAACTGGGATTGGTATGTAAAATAAGATTGTCTTTAATTTAAATAAAATAGATATGTCCAAGGAACTAAAAGGAGCTATGAATAAATGCTGGACTGAAGACTGCGAAAACACAAAGAGCCAAATGAAATGAAGAAAGAACAGAATTTAATAAAGAGATAAGACTTCTAAAGAAAACCCAAACCAAAATAAAATTTAGTAAGTCAAATGAAAAGCTAAATGGAGAGCTTTTTAAAAATGTGATCAAGTGGAAGAACATTATGACAACGGAGAAGAACAAGAAGAAATGGTAAATCTAAAAGAAAAAGAGAAACACAGAAAGCAGATGCAGAACTGTGGCGCGCTACGAAAAAGCAAACCTGGAGCTGGAGAGCTGGCTCAGCAGTGAGAGAGCACACACTGCTGCTGTAGAGGGAGGGCCTGTTTCATTCCCAGCACTCACATTAGGTTTGCTTTGAATGAGCACTGCTCTCATAGGCTCATATGTTTAAGCATTTTGTCCAAACGTGGTGCAATTGCTTGGGAAGCATTAGGAAGTATGAACTTGCAAAGAAGAGGTATGTCACCCGTGGCACGCTTTTAGGCTTCAAAAGCCTGACCATTTCACAGATCACTCTGCCTTCTGTTTTCTGATAAGGATGTAAGCTCCCAACTATGCACCAGTGCCATACAGTCTGCCTGCCACCGCCATGATGACCATGGACTCTAACTTGCTGAAACTACATGTAAGACCCAAATTAAATATTCTCTTTTATAAGTTGCCTTGGTCATGGTATTTTATCACACCAATACAAAAGTAACATATGGGGGGCAGGGACAAATGCCTTTAATCCCTGTGATTGGGAGCAGACCTATGAGTTCCAGCCTGATCTATAGAATGAGCTCCAGGAAAACCAGGGCTACACAGAGAAACCTTGTCTCAAAAAACAACAATGAAGAAGCAGGAGAGAGAGGAAGAGGAAAAGAGAGAGAAGAAAAAAAGAAAAATCACACATTCAAATACAAGGGCATCCAAAACACTCCTCTGGCTTCTGAAGGCATTGCATTCATATGTATAGCCTCACTCCCCCCTCCCCCCCCCCGATATTTACACACAATTGAAAAATAAAGCAAATATTTTAAAAAACATTTGCTTTGCTTTGCTTTGGTTTTTTGTCGTTTTGGTTTTTCAAGACAGAGTGTCTCTTTCTAACAGCCCTGGGTGTCCTGAAACTCACTCTGTAGACCATGCTTGCCTCTGCCTCCTGAGTGCTGGGATTAAAGGAGTGCACCACCACTGCCTAACATTTTTTGGTCTTTTAAGGCAGGGTCTCACTATGTAAACCAGTTAGTCTTCAACTCAGAGATCCACCTGGCTCTCCCGAGCACTAGGATTAAAGTTGTGTGCCATCAAGCCCCACCTTACAGAAAATATTTTCAACAAAATCATAGGGAAAAAATTCACAAATTTAAGATGCCTACCAAAGTGCAAAAGGCAGAAAGAACACCAAACAGGACCAAAAAGAAGACAACATGTATTAGTCAAAACACTCAATATCCAAAACAAAGAAAGAAAACTGAAAGCTGCAAGAGAGAAGCAAAGTCTCATATAAAGGCAGGCCCATGAAAACAGCAGCAGATTTTTCAATCGAAACTATAGAGCCAGAAGGGCTTGCACACATGTTTCACAAGTCTGAGTCCAGCACAGATTTGTAATAATCAAAGGAGAATGGAGAACTTGTCAAGATGAAAGGCGGGTTAAAAGGATTTATGATCACCAAGCCAGTATTATAAAGGACAGAAGAGTTAGGCATATTCAAGTAGTAACAGAATACCTAAGAAAACAAACACAATAAAACCAACAAAATGACAGCAATCAATACACATCTTTCAAGGATAACTCTAAACATCAATGATCTTAACACCCCAACCAAAAGACACACACTAGCAAATTGGATTAAGAAACAGTATCACTTCACTGCCTCCAAGAAACATAACCTCACCACCAGAGACAGAAGTCACCTTAGAGTGAAAGGATGGTCAATAATACATCAGGCAGACTTCACACTAAAGTAAAGGACATACTGACCAAGGGACAATCCATCAAGACATTACAATCTTAAATACATATTCAGTAATTTGGGAATACTCATCTTTACAAAGCAGATACTTCTAGATGTAAAGTAACAGATTAACACACACACACACACACACACACACACACAGGCAGACTGTTAGTTCAAGTGCTGGGATTATTGTGTGCCACCACTGCCTGGCCTCTATGGCTAACAAGTGTGGTTAGCTTTGCACTCTGATCTTCAGACAAGCTTTATTTGTTAGATCTACACCTGGTGCACAGACATACATGCAAGCAAAACACTTCATACACATAAATCCTAAAAATTAAATTATGAAACTTATATAAAATGTTATTTGTAAGGGAGGGGTTGGCAAGATGGATCAGTAGTAAATGGAATTGTTATCAAGCCTGAAAACCTGAGTTTGATTTCCAAAACTCAGATGCTGGAAGAAAAGAATGGATTCCTGCACGTTGTCCTCTGACCCCTACCTCTGCACTATGAACATTTGGGTGCAGACACACATGCACACACACGCATACAACCAAGTAAGAAGAAAACTTTGTACGGTAAAGTGAAACAAAAAAGAATCAACTATAGGAAGGGACTTGAAATAAGCTTGTTCCCTAACTAGAACTAATAAAATAAAATAAAATTAAAAAAAAAAAAAAAGAATCAACTATAGAGCTTAGGAAGTGGTTCAGTGGTAGAGTGATTATCTACATGCATAAGCAAGCATTAGGATCTATCCCCAGTAGGAGAAAAAAAAAAAAGAAGTGTATAGTATATCCATGCAAATTTCAATAAAACACTTATGTATATATAGCGAATGTCTCTAAGATGATACGGAAAATAAGTTGTTGCGACTATGGGTTGTTTTTGTCTTAAAACTTAAACTACATGTTTGTGCAGTAAATAAAAACCAAGAGCACCATTACACTTACTACACGAAGGTCCTCAATGCGTTTCTCAAGGAGCACAGGTAGACCATCTGGAAGTGTAGGTACCACCTTGGGCATAACCTGAGCGGTGAGGGTGGGCTGGGTGGCGTTTCCATTTTCTCCCCCTGACTCAGAGAGGGGGCTACCATCAGACGCAGCATCCAGTAATCTGTCAAAGTCAAAGTCATCTAGCATCTCTAGGGCATTTTCAGCTTCCTGAAACAATTCGTGTTCATTTGTGCTAACAAAAATAGGGAGGTCTGGGTCAGCACTGTTCAAACTTAAGTCTGGGATGTCATCCCCCACGGCTGTGGCAGCACAAGAGGGCTTAGTTACAGAGGACGTTGGTAGGGTCACTGGGACTTTAGGGTTAGATTCCTTCTTTAAAGCATCCTTCTCTTTTTGAAATTTTCGTATCATGGCAGCCAAATAAAGGGAATCTTTATTTCGCTTCTTCTTTTTTTCAGATTTGTGGGAATTGAGAGCCACAACTCTGTGAAGGAAAAAAGACTGGTTAGGCTGTGTCATTTTAAAAGTTAATGCCCTATGGAAATGAATAAAATAATATCTAAAATAATTATGTGGATTATGGCAGAAAAAAATGTCTTTTTAATTTCTTACTAAATTATATAATTATATTTTCATGATATCACGTTCTTTAACATCTTCTGAATGATATGATAGGGTTTCACATAGCCATGCTGGCCTCAAACTCCTTACATAGCTCAGGATAACTCCCAATTCCTAGAAATACAGATTTGAGGGGGCCAGAGAGATGGCTCAGAGGTTAAGAGCACTGACTGCTCTTCCAGAGGTCCTGAGTTCAATTCCCAGCAACCACATGGTGGCTCACAACCAACCGTTATGAGATCTGGTGCCCTCTTCTGCTGTGTAGGCATACATGGAAGCAGAATGTTGTATACATAATAAATAAATAAAAAAAAAAAGAAATACAGTTTTGAGCCACCACATCTGGCTTAAACTGGTTCTTCAAGATTAAAAAGTCATAATAAACAAGAGAGGCAATGAAAAATCTGTAAGTGTAATCTGAAACACTGTTAAGTCTCTAAGATGACAAAGTTTCCTGCTTATAATAGTACTGCTTAAAATACAGTAGGTCATTATCAAATGAGATAACTAAATACATTAGTGATGAATATATACATTTCTAAAAGGAAACCATAATATTGTGGTTCTAATTTCCTAACAGTCTTAATTTAGCATACCCTAGTTGTTTGGGTACTTTTTTCCTTGGCTTCTTCTCTTTTTCCCCTTCCTCTTTCCGCTTCCTCTTTTTTACCTCAATATCATCTTCTTTTATTTTGGGAACCTATAAAACGATAAGAAAACATATCATTTATCCAAGTGTCAATATTTTCCTCTTTGATGCTAGCAATACAGCATCTAAGGTAGTGGTCTTTTAAAGTATCTGTTGAAATTATTTGCTGAAAGTATAGTTTCTCAGGGCCAATGAGCACTCTTGCCGATGTTTTTGTTGCTACTGTTGTGTGTGTGACTGTGTGAGAGTGCAGATGCATGTGAAACCAAAGGGAGACAATGGGTGCATTTTTCATTATATTCCACCTTATTTCAGACAGGTCACCAATTAAGCTAGATGGGCTTGTGGGCAAGCCCAGATATCCTTCTGTCTGTCTGTGCTGCTCCAGGATTTGGTTTACAGGTGTGTGCCACCATGCTAGGCTTTTAGATAGGCACTGGGAATCCAAATTCAGTTTCTCATGCAAGAGTGCAAGCTCTTTATCAATCAAGACATCTCACCAGCCTTTCAACCGTAGCTTTGATTCCGTTCACTGGGGCCTTAGAGTTTACATTTTAAATAAGGATTTTTACTGATTCTGGTACAAATAAAGTGTTTGACCACATAGCAGGAAACACCTATGGACAATATTAATTTCTACAACAAAAGTTGCTACAAATCAGATCTGAGGGAAGCTAATGCTTATGAATAGTTCTTGTATACTTTCTTGCCTGTTTTGCTGTTTTAATTTTTGGAGACAGGGTCTCACACTATAGCCCTAGCTGGCTATGTTAAGATCAGGCTGACCTTGAACTCACTAAGATCCACCTGACTCTGCCTCCCAAATGCTAGGATTAAAGACTGTTTGTCTGGGGTTTTCCCTGTCTTTTAAATAGTGTGGCAATCAAACTCAGGGCCTTGTGCACAGGAAGTAAGCACTATAAACTATATGCCCAGCTCACACCAACATGATTATATACACATAATTAAGTACAATTTCACGAAACCATAGTATTTTATTTTTATTTACATTCAGGATTGTGACACAAATAATATTAAAAAGTCTAACTTGAGGCCAAGTGTGGTGGCGCATGCCTTTAATCACAGTACTAAGAAGGCAGAAGCAGGTGGATCTCTGTGAGTTTGAGGACAGCCTGATCTACACAGCAAGTTCCAGGACAGGGCTATAAAATGAGATATAATGTCTCAAAAAAAAAAAAAAAAAAAAAAAGAAGTATCTTCTGGGGCCAGCAAGAAGGCTCAGCAGGTAAAATGCTTGCCATGCAAGCCTAATCGCTTGAGTTTAATCCCCAGAGTTCACGGTGAAAGGAGAAATACAATTCTCAAAAGTATGGCATACAACAATACAATATACAACACAATAATAATACAACAATAAAAAAAAAGGAATAATCAAAAAATCCTGATCTGGTTAGTGTAGCTTAGAATAATACTTTTTAGCTTTCTGGCTCAATTTTTAGTACAGCAAAAATATAAACAAAATATAATAGAAAGCATTTAATATTAATTCTATGTTCTTATCACTGAGATGTCAAACTCACCTTGGGTGGCTTGTGCTTTTGGTTATCTGTAATATCATCTTCTTCAGTATCTGAAGCTTGGCGAAACTGAAGAGTACCAGTGTTGATGTAGAAGCCTCCATATTTTGTTGTTAGAGAAGCAGGGACTAATTCGTCATACTGGAGCAAAAAAAAAGTTTCAAATATATTCTCTTGTCTATAATTCTACAAACATGTCGAACAATGGCATTTACTGACTATTTTCTTAAACAGTAACTGCAAATGCAGCAATTCCACTACTGGGAGTGTGCCCACTCCCAAATGGGCATGAAATCAGTATGCCAAAGAGATCAAAACTCTGATAATGATGTTCCTAGAGTAAGTTTAGAAAAAGTTAGTATGTGGAATAAAAAGCAGTTGTGATCATTCAGTATTTTTTGTTTGTTTTTCTTTTTTGAGACAGGGTTTCTCTGTGTAACAGCTCTGGCTATCAAAGAGGCTGGCCTCAAACTCACAGAGATCCGCCTGCCTCTGCTAAGATTAAAGGCGTGCGCCACCACACCTGGTGATCATTCAGTATATTTAAGAGAGAAATTTCTGGAAGAATTCTGATTGATGCTCTGATGATAAACTTAGGATTAATGGTACTGTTCTTTCTTCCCCCTTCCCCTGGCTACTGTTCTTTTGATTTTTGTTAGAATTCAACAAAATAAAACTCCAGTTTATTTGTTGCATGATGTCCCATACACACATCCAACAAGCCAAAATAAGGCCTTTATAAGCATCTCATACAAACCAGGGACTTAAAATAGACCTTACCACTCTCCTTCTTGACAGAAGTTCTAGTGAAGAGTTGAAAAACTAGCACAGAGAACTAAACATTCAGACAAGAAGCAAGTCCTTAAAAACTCCATTGATTGTAATCTTAATAAGATGGTACAGAATGATAAAATTCTTTGTGATGCCTCTATGTACAAGTAGAATTTTTCTTTCTTTTTTTTTCTGAGACAGGGTTTTTCTGTGTATTCCTGGCTATCCTGGAACTAGTTCTGTAGGCTGGCCTTGAATTCAAGAGATTTCATTGTTTCTGTTTCCCAATTGCTGGAATTAAAGGTGTACGTCACCACTGCCCAGCTTAGAAATACGTTTTTTAAGGAAAACAGAAAAACAACTACTTAGCCAATAAAGATATACTGATGGGGAATGTACTGTGTATGTTTATCTTATTGATTGTTGAATAAAATACTGTTTGGGCAATGAGACAGCAAGTTAGATGGAAGCAGGAGTCAAAGAGGATTCTGGAAAATGTAGTAGAGAAGCGCTGATCCAGGCAGGAAGTGACATAGCAAGGAGACTCATATTTAAGCGAAGGAGAAACAGAAAGGGTCCCTTTTCCCCTCCGCTCTTGCTCCAGTGGCAGGATGTGATCCACCGGCAAGGGAGGATGCCAATAAGGCATCCGATAAGGTAATTCTTATAAAATATATAGATTTATGATAATTAAGACTGAGCTAACCGATGAGAATCCTAGTCATTGGCCAAGCAGCATTGTACCTAATACAACTTTCTGTGTATTCATTTGGGCCCTAACTCAGGCGGGCGGCTGGCTTAAAGCTCACACGTGGCAGTGGGGCTCAGGAGGCTTTTGGCAGAAAGATTTATCTTAACAATATAGTTTAGGATGTGACATGAGCCAGGTACATGTTAGTGCTGGGAACTAACTTATATCACTCCTTCAAAAATACATAGTTTAAAGTTTATCATTATTTCACCCAGTAGGGATGGACAAAAAAGCAAATATTAAATGGAGGCCAATCTTAAGCAATCAAAGTGTTACCTTGAGAGTAAAAACAGTACTCTGTACCGAGCAGTACTAGATACCAGTAACCAGGATGCCTCTCTACTCCAACGATTCTTCAGATTACACTTTGATTAGTTTTAAAGAAAACATCCTTGGGGCTGGAGAGATGGCTCAGTAGTTACAGCATTTGCTGATCTTACAGAGGACCTAGGGTTCTAGTCCCATCATCCACATGGTGACTCACAATCATCCCTAACTCAAGTTTCTGGGGATCCAATGCCCTCTGACCTATGTGGGCACAAGGCACACATGTGGTGGAGACACATTTGGGTAAAATACCCATTTACATAAAATAAAATTTTAAATAAATCTGAAAAGGAAGAAAACATCCTTGTCACGGCAATATTAAAGCTTGCTGGGCATCGGTGGTACACGCCTTTAGTCCCAGCACTGGGGAGGCAGAGGCAGGCGGATCTCTGTGAGTTCAAGGCCAGCCTGGTCTCCAGAGCAAGTGCCAGGATAGGCTCCAAAGCTACACAGAGAAACCCTGTCTTGAAAAAACAAACAAACAAACAAACAAATTATCTGCAAATTGGGGGCTGGAGAGATGGCTCAGAGGTTAAAAGCACTGGATCCTCTTCCAAAGGACCCAGGTTCAATTCCCAGCACCCACATGGCAGCTTACAACTGTCTGTAACTCCAGTTCCAGGGGATCTGACATTCTTACATCAATGCACATAAAATAAAGTTAAATAAAGTATTTAACAACAACAAAAAAAGCAGCAGCTTTCAAATTTTCTTCACTCCAACCCAAGTGCAAAAAATATATACCAAAACCTAGGATATACACGCAATGAAAATGACATCATCCATGAGAGGACCTTTTTAAATTGATTTTGGTTTTCTTTTAATAATCTATTTACTTTTATTTCATTTGCATTGGTATTTTTGTCTACATGTGTATCTGTGTGATGGTGTCAGATAGTAGAGTTAGAGACAGCTGTGAGCTGCCATGTGGGTGCTGGGAACTGAATCTGCATCCTCTGGAAGAGTCGCCAATGTTCTTAACCATTGAGCATCTGTCCAGCCCCTGATTTTGTTTTCTTTGAGATACTAGTCAGGGCTGGCGAGATGTCTCAGCAGTTAAGAGTATTAATTTGACAGATCTGATCCCCAGCACCCACATGGTGGCTCACGACTCTTGCTCCATTCCTACGAGACCTTATGTCTTCTTCTGACCTCCACTCACATTAAGCATACATGTTGTGCATATAGAAAACACTCATACAAATAAGTAACTTACAGTCATGTGGTCGAAACTGATACAGAATCCAGATATTAGCTGAAAAATTAAATCTGAAAAGTGGTTTATTCAAATAGTCTAAATACTACAAATTATATTAAAAACTGATGGAAATCTACTATTTGGTTTCCACTACAATGCACCCTTAAAAAGTCAAAACTGTCTGGGCATTGGTGGCACAGGCCTTTAGTCCCAGCACTCGGGGAGTAGAGGCAAGGTGCATCTCTGAGTTCAAGGCATATCTGGTCTACAGAGTGAGTCCCAGGACAGGCTCCAAAGCTACACAGAGAAACCCTGTCTTTGAAAAACCAAACAAACAAACAAAAGTCAAAACTGAGCAGGGCAATGGTGGTACCTTTAATCCCAGCACTTGTGAAGCAGAGGCAAGGGCCAACTTGGGCTACAGAGGGAGTTCCAGGACAGCCAGTGATACACAGAGAAGCCCTGTCTCAAAAAGCCAAAAGAACAAAACAAAACAAAACAAAACAAAACAAAAACCTGAAGGCATTAGAGATTGCAAGAAACCAGGAGGTTGGGAAGAATGAACAGCAGAGCACAGAGAATTTTTAGAATGAAACTTCTCTGTATGGTACTATAATGGTGGACATATAACATAAACATTAGTTTAAACTTACAGAATCTGTCATACGAGCAGATACCAAATATGAAATTAGGTGATAACTGTTATGATAAAGCACGTGTCGAACCTTGGTAGATTCCATGGCACCTGAGGGTGACGGGGCAGACAGAGCTTAAGTGAGAAGTTTTATTAGAAAGGGAAGGGGAAGAAAAGAGAAAAGACAAACACAGAGACAGAGAGAGGACAGAAGAGAAGAGGGAGACAGGAAAAGTCCTGTCTGCTCTAGGGAACAACAGGAAAGAGAGAGCTGAAGGGGGTGGTGTCTTTCTTTTAAAGGGTCCTTTGCATCTGTGTGCAGACAGGTAGTCATGGAGTCCTGGGCTGACCAGGGTACTGCCTGAGTGCATTCTGCCAGGTGACAGGGGCGGGCCAGCATAATGCCTGAGTCCTTACATTAACAGTGTAGGTTCACCAGCTATAACAGGTGCACCATACTGGTACTGTATATTAATTGTAAAGGAGGGTGGTGCGTGCGTGCGTGCGTGCGTGCGTAGAGTAAGGGTAGATATGGAAGCTCTTTGTGCTGTCCAGTTTTGCTGTGAATCTAAAATTGTTCCAACTGGGCATGGTAACCCAGGTAGATCTCTGAGTTCAAGCCCAGCCTGCTCTACATAGTATGTTCCAAGGTATCCAAAGCTACAGAGCTGAGTCTGTCTCAAAAAACTAAAAACCTGTTCTAGGCCGGGGGGTTGGTGGCACACGCCTTTAATCCCAGCACACGGGAGGCAGCGGCAGGCAGCTCTCTGTGAGTTCGAGGCCAGCCTGGTCTACAGAGCTATAGCGAGAAACACTGTCTGGAAAGCAAACAAACAAACAAAAAAGCCTGTTCTAAAACACAGTTTATTAACTTAAAAGAAAAAAAGGTATTTGTGTAAAAGCATGAGTACATGCAATTTCCATTACTGAATTTCCTTTTAGGTAAATCAGAATTTGAAATCTACATGTTAGCATTATTACTAATGTTTGATACTTGTTAATACTCTTTACCATATTTTAATTCAGTTTATTTGAATATCAAAGCAATTCTGGGACATAGTAACTTTACAGAAAACTGGGTAACCCTAACATATGTTTTCTTGATCAAACGTCCAATTGGGAACTAACATAAAAACTACAACCTAAGATTTCTACATTGAGTTCCAAATAACAGTCAATAGTCTAGATAGAAACATACCAGTCTTAAATCACCAATTGCTAACAGTTTTCATAATGGCAAGGCCTTTCTTAATACTCTAAAGGGCATTGCTTTTATGTCTGCCTTGCTAAGATACCCGAGTATATAGGAACATAGTGTCCAGTGTGCAGCACGATGACAATCCACTCACTCTCTTGCCACTTTGAGCTCTGCCACCATCTATGCAAGGGATGTATCACCATGCAAAAGCTGTAATTTGCGAATCAAAGTATTTAACTAGTGTCACTTCCTAAATACCACAAGCAATCACCACACACTGCAGAAGACATCATAACCCTAGAGAATATCATAATCCTAGGCATTAGAGTAATCTAATACCCAAATAAGAACAGAAGAATATAGACCTTACCTACCACAAAATATGACAAGCCTTAATTCACGTGCTACAAGACAGAGTACTAATAATTCTTATATGTTGTCCTACGTTCATCTTCCTTTCATAAGAGAAAATAGATACTAGAGCCAAAGTTACAGAATTTGATCAAAACATACTGGTGATAAAGGCTGGTGCTTAAATACAACCATTGTAGTAAGGCAGGCAGAAAACATATAAATAGGTTTTGTAGGTATCTGCCAAAAGGAATACCTGGCTCTCGTTTTACAAGTCACTCCAAAATATACCTCCCCAAGCTTACTTCAATAGAAGTTCAGTATGTACCCACGACTAGCAATTTGCCTCAACCATGTATTTGAACTCTGTAAAATATCCTGAATATACATTTATTTAAGTAGATGAATGCAACACAAGACACTCAAATACCTTCAAACACATAACCCTGGGAATTAAAAATTACATTAATTAAAATTAGTTAAGTAACTATATATTAAAGAAGTATATCGGGCTGGAGAGATGGCTCAGAGGTTAAAAGCACTGGCTGCTCTTCCAGAGGTCCTGAGTTCAATTCCCAGCAACCACATGGTGGCTCACAACCATCTATAATGAGATCTGGTGCCCTCTTCTGGTGTGCAGATATACATGGAAGCAGAATGTTGTATATATAATAAATAAAATCTTTAAAAAAAAAAAAGTATATCTATGCACTAATATATAGATAGCAGTATAATGTTGAATTTCAATAGAAAAGAACATTTAATATAAGTATTGGTAATACATGAATACCATTAAAATGTTGAATTTCAATAAGAATATTTGAAATACATAATATTTGTTTATTTTTTTTACAAAGATATACATGTTGAATGTTTATTAAACACAAAATTTCTTGATGACTACAAAAGAAGTTTCATGTTTACTTCTGGTGGAGGATATTTGGGGAATACTTTACTTCATAATCATCTTATGCTTTATTGCTGATTTATCATAAGTGTAACTTATTTGTTTATGTACTGTATGTTACATATGTGTATATGAGGTGCACTGTCCTGTGCAGAGTATATGGAAGCCAGAGATCTATGTTAGGGGTCTTCTTCAGTCTCTTGTCATCTTTTATGTCTCTCACTGAACCTGGAACTCTCTGCTTTGTTCAGACTGGCTAACTGGTGAACCCCAGAATCTGCCTGCCCAATGCTGGGCACTACAGTGCCTAGCTTTTATGTGGGTGCTGGAGATCTAAATTCAAGTTCTTATGCTTGCATGGCAGATATTTTTTTCAACTGGGTCATCTCCCCAGAACCATCAATGTTTCTTTTAAAAGCTAGATAAATAAAACCAAAGAAATCCCAGTAACAATTGTGAGAAAGTGAAAAAGTTCATATACTTATGTGCTTATGACAGTGTGTGCTTGCATGTGTTCTTGTTTTCTGGGTTTTTGGTTTTGTTTTTTTGTTTGTTTGTTTTGTTTTTTTTTAAGACAGGGTTTCTCTGTGTAGCCCTGGCTGTTCTGGAACTCACTCTACAAATCAGGCAGGCCTCAAATTCATGGAGATCTACCTGCCTCTGCTTCCCAAGTGCTGGGATTGAAGGTGTGCACCACCACCTCCCGCTGAGTGCTCACATTTATAAACAGTCTCATGTATTAAACAGGTCCCAGACTACCCTCAATTTACT
Source organism: Cricetulus griseus (assembly GCF_003668045.3). Lineage (NCBI taxonomy): Eukaryota > Metazoa > Chordata > Mammalia > Rodentia > Cricetidae > Cricetulus > Cricetulus griseus. The sequence goes on from NW_023276806.1 coordinate 189,710,293, forward strand.
ATATACTCAAGAAGGACCCTGAGCTTCTGATTTCCTTGTCTCTATCAGTTCTGGGATTGCAGATGTACAACTCCATGCCTTTTTCCTTTTTTAAAACTTTACTAATTGCTGGATGGTAGTGGCGCACACCTTTAATCCCAGCACTCAGGAGGCAGAGGCAGGGGATCTCTGTGAGTTACAGGACACCCAGGGCTACACAGAGAAACCCAGACTAGAAAAACCAAAATAAACAAATTAATTAAAATTATCTTCTCAGTTTGGGCAAGGATTAATGATTTCTTCAGGAATTAATGCTAACTATGTACCTGAAAATAAACAACTATTAGTCTCAAAAGATTCTTGCAGGACCTGAAACCACAGCAAACTACATGTAATGGTCTACTACCTTACTGGCAAACCAATACTTGCTGGCTAAGTTCAGCCTAACAGTTTCTTACCCCACCGACCAGAAATGAATATTGCTTTAAAAAAAAAAAAGATTTAATTGTTCATTATGTATACATTGTTCTGTTTGATGTTTCCCTGCAGGTCAGAAGAGGACACCAGATCTCATTATAGATGAGCCACCATGTGGTTGCTGGGAAATTAAACTCAGGACCTCTGGAAGAATAGCCAGGGTTCTCTACTGCTGAGCCATCTCTCCAGCCCCAAATTTTTCATTTTTTAAGTGGTGGGAAAACATCAGATTAAGTATTTCATGATACATGAAAATTATATGAGTTTAAATTTCACAGTCTATCAGTAACGTTTTACTCTTACCCTGCCACACTAATGCACTTACGTACTCTCTATGATTGCTCTCATGCTACAGTCGAAGAGCTGTAACAGACACCATATGGCGTAAAATATTTATCACACACAGCCCTCTATAGTTTGCCAAAATCTGGCCTATGACAGCAACATAGTAACAACTTACCATGAACAAGTCAACATTACATCTGCAGTATTTTTTTAAAAATCTTTCAAGCTATAAAAGTTTCTAGAAGCACAAATAAAACGTCTATTGAAATATTTTACGTTACTCTGCCTTGACTTCCACTGCCAAGAGTTTACTGCCATAGCAAAGATAAGTTACTCACGGCCTCTGAGTTATCAATAAACGGATCTGTCTCATCATAGCCAAAGCCTATATCAATTAAATCTTGAAGTCGATCCTTCCGGTGTTTACGGGCTTTCCCACCCTGCAAAAAAGAGATACATTAGACTTATTCAATGCCTGTACTGTTTCCATAAATTTAAAAGAAAGACCTATTAGAAGAATTCACATAATTTTTGTAGAGGAACCTTCTGTAGGCAACCTTGCATGTAAACTGCACTTAAGTGGTTGCTTCCTCAGAGCAGAACAAGGCAAAGTAGCTATGAGGTGGAAAATCTGCCGACACTTCTTCCACCACACAGTCAGCTCTGGCAATGGGAAATCAAGTTGACAGCATCTATCCTTGACATGGTAAAAGTTACCTTTCAAAAACCTGTAACCCAGCCAGACAGTGGAGGCACACACCTTTAACCCCAATGCTGGGGAGGCAGAGACAGGTGCATCTCTGTGAATTCAAGGCAGCCTGGTCTACAAATAAGTTTTGGGGCAGCCAGAGCTAACCTGTCTCCAAAACAGTCCATCTAGATAGATAAGCCTAAGGAGAGAGCTCACTCTCTCTCACGTATGCTCTGGCCTCCACACTGGCAGCTTTGTGTGAAAGTGGCTCATGTGCACACACAGTAAGTAAAAGTCACTCTTAAAAATACTTTTTATAGCAGGGCGTTGGTGGCACACGCCTTTAATCCCAGCACTCGGGAGACAGAGGCAGGTGGATCTCTGTGAGTTCAAGGCCAGCCTGGTCTACAGAGCAAGTTCCAGGACAGCCTCCAAAGCCACAGAGAAACCCTGTTTCGGGGAAAAAAAAAAATAAATTATATTTTATATGGATGAGTGTTTTGGCTGAATATATATATGTACACATGTGCATGCTTGGTTTCCCTCAGAAGTCAGAAGAGAATGGATTTCTAGAAACTGGAGCTAATTATGGGTTCTGAGAACTTAACCTGCGTTCTCTGTAAGATCAACAAGGGATCTTAATTAACCGCTGAGCCTCTCTGTGTGTGTGAGAGAGAGACAGAGTCTGTGTGCATACATACATACGTATGTATGTATGTATATATGTATGTGTGTATGTGTGTATGTGTGCTCTCGAGTTAGAAGAGGGCATCAGATCCTCTGAACTGGTATTACAGAGTTGTGAGCCACCCAATGGGGATGCTGGGAACCAAATTCAGGTCCTCTGCAAGAGCACTACATGCTCTTAGCCACTGAACAAGCTCTCCAGTCCCCAAAAATTATTCTTAAAAGTTATACCTAAATGTTATATAATTGCACACACAGACATACAGGAATATGAAAAACAAGCACCTATGGGAACTGGTAAAGTCAGATCAAGATGTGTTGTCTAGCCTATTCTCAAGGGTACTGTGCCAAGGTCCATTCTCCATTTTTTTTGTTTGTTTTTATTTTTTCATTTTTTGAGACCAGGTTGGCCTTGAACTAACAAAGATCCACTTGCCTCTGCCTCCGGAGTGCTGGGACTAAAGGCGTGCGCCACCACCTCCTGGCTTCCATTCTCCAGTTTTGATGACTGCAGTTATGTGAGTTATAACCACTGGGAGTATTGAGCATCAAGAGTCTCCTCTACTGTATTTGAAACTTGTGACTCTAATTATTTTTAAATGAAATGTTTCTAAAGCAAAACAAACCATTCTTGGAGATTGCATTATTCAAGTTATACCATACTTTGACCCTGGCTGATCAGAGCATAGACCTCATTATATCTCAGATACAAAATGTTTCTTGAACTCTCAAAGTTCCATATAACTTGGGATAAATAGTTTAAACAGGAAGCAGCCTTCCGCTGGTACCATGAACACAAGTATGGGAGTTCGGCTTGTAAGCCTCATTTTGTAAGCCATATTTACATTTACGGATTCTAATCCAACTATGATTTTTAACCATCTCCCAATCCTGTTTAGGGGAAAGGAAAACAAGGAATGTGGCTTCAATAAAAACTAAATGCAAAGAAAATGGGGCTTGAGGAAGAAAAAGGCTACACTTCTTCTACTGTGTAGGTTCCAGGGATCAAACTCAGGTCATCATCTGTCTTAGCAGCACATGCTTTTATCTGCTAGTCATCTCACTGTCCACACATATTTTAAAGAGAGGTTATCACACCAACCAGTAGTGACACACACATTTAATCCCAACACTCAGGAGGCAGAGGCAAGAGGATTTCTGAGTTCGAGGCCAGTCTGGTTTACAGAGGGAGTTCCAGGGCAGCCAAGTCTACACAGAGAAACCCTGTCTCAAAAACAAAACAAAACCCCCAGAAAGGTAAGTTAATAATACATAGCCCAAGGGTGACCTGAACAACTGTGACAACTCTCCTGCCTCAGCTTCCCAAGTGATGAGGTTATAGGTATCAGCCACCATGCCCAGATTGAAACTATATGTTAATATAAAATATATGCTGTGATTTTTTTTTTTGAACAGGTTTATGGGAAATGGTCAAAAACTAAAAACTGGGGCCAGTGAGATTGTTCTGCATGTGGAGCCTCGCTGTAGCCAAGTCTAGTGACGTGCATTTGGTCCAGGAAACTAACTCCTGCAGGTTATCCTCTGACCTCCACATGTGCAGAAAATAGAAAAATATCTTTTATATATAAAAAAAAAAAACCCAAACTCTGAAAACACCACAACAGCCCTCATTTGCTGAATGAATAAAACTGGAAGGCCCGGGCTGGAGTGATGGCTCAGAGGTTAAGAGCACCGGCTGTTCTTCCAGAGGTCCTGAGTTCAATTCCCAGCAACCACATGGTAGCTCACAACCATCCGTTGTGAGATCTGGTGCCCTCTTCTGGTGTGCAGATATACATGGAAGCAGAATGTTGTATACATAATAAATAAATAAAATCTTTAAAAAAAAAAACAAAACTGGAAGGCCCACTGACACACGAGACACACAGATGACTCTCAAAGGCACCATGCTCAACCAAAGAAGCCACACACGGGCATGGTCCACTTACAGGAAATTCCAGAAAACTAAAACCTTCAGAAACAAAATCAGACCAGAGGTTGCCAGAGAGGTAGCAGACTGTCTTCAAATATATATATATATTATATATATATATATAAACTGTGGGGAGATAAAACTGGCCTACATGGCTGTAGTGACACAGACTGCATGCCTTTATTAAAACTCACCAAGTTGTACAAATAAAATTGTTGAGTAAGAGTTAAATGACACTTCAATAATTTTGACCTTCAAAGTCTGTCATTTTCTTTCTCCTTTAACAAACTACCTTCCTTCTCAAGCTCTCCCTTCTAACTTTTAAATTTTTTACCAGAGCTGGGATTAAACCAAGAATCATCATTTCAACTTCAATCCTGTCTCCCAAGAACCTTTGTTTATTGGTTTAGTCACACCTCCAGCTTCCCTCCATTCTAACAGCCAGGTCTAGCACGCTGGTCATTGTTTTTACCTAAACCTATTCAATCCCTTGGCTTGCCTCATTTCCCTCAATTTTACCTTTACTACATCTAATGACTATTTCAAAAATATCACTTCCTGTAATCTCCTGCCTCGGAAACATCCTTATTACTTGACAAAACCAAAAGCCTTAACATTCACAATTCAAAGCTTTCTGCACAGTAACTCTGACTGCCTACCCGCTTTCTTTTATGATTTTCTGGCATGAGCTTTTGGTCCACTGAAACTCTGGCCCTAAGCACATGTGCTTATCTTTCCTCACACTTCCTGCTGCCTCTCACAGTTCAGCATGGATCTTAAATTTTTCTCTAGGATGCTAATTAAAATCACAACCACTAAGCGGGGTGTTGGTTGCGCACGCTTTTAATCCCAGCATTAGGGAGGCAGAGGCAGGCAGATCTCTGAGGATCTCTGAGTTCGAGGCCAGCCTGGTCTCCAGAGCGAGTGCCAGGATAGGCCCCAAAGCTACACAGAGAAACCCTGTCTCAAAAAACCAAACCAAACCATCAAATAAAACCACAACCACTATTTTCATCAAATACTTTCAGGCAGGGGAGCAAGGTACAGCTAGGTGACTATAATTTGCCTGGGGACATCTAAAAACAAAACAAACAGCAAATGCACAGTGTGTTGTGGTAAGCAAATACAGAAGAGCAAACAGCTTATTGGTAATTGGACTTAGGAGTATGTGTGTCTAGACAAGGTCACCAACTTGTTGCCACTAAAACTGACTTGTTTTCATTAGTGCTCAATGGATCAGAATAGAAGTGTTGAAAAATTGGTGTGAACCCTTTTAATTTTAAGTGTGAATCTTAAAGAGATTATCAAAAAGAATTAACTTAAACTTTGACTATAATATTAATCTGTAATCTCACTAAAATCCTGTCAATAATAGCTCAAATGACATAACTATAAATCATATCAACTATGGCATAACCATTCAATGCTAACAGCCATTTAAAAAACAATATGGCAAAAGACTATAAATACAGAAGAAAAGCAATTTGTTAAATCGTATTCACAATCCAGGGTATTCACAAAAAGGACATTAAAAGTATTCATTAAACATCTGAAGGCCGACAATGATGGCTCAGTGGTAAAGACACTTGCTGCCAAGCTAGAAAAATAAGCTTGATTCCCAAGACCTATAGAGTAGAATGAGAAAAAAGATAGTTGTCCTCTGATACCCACACATGTGACATGCATGTGTGTACCCAAACACACACCACATGAAATACAATTTTTTTTCTTTTAAAATTAAAAACATGTGGCTATAGAGATGGCTCAGCAGTTAAGAGCACTTGTTGCTCTTGCAGAGGATCTGGGGTTTGACTCCAGCACCCACATGACAGTTATACACATCTGTAATTCAAGTCCCACAGCTGGGACTTGCAATGTAACCTAAGCTGTTCTTAAAACTTGTTCTCCCTACCTCAGCATCCTAACACTAAGATAACTCGTGCACCATCATGTCTGCCTTGGAACAACACATTCAACCAATGCCCAAAAGGAGCATATGCACTGTGAATTAAAAACATTAAGGTTTTACCTAAAGGAACTCAAGACAAATTAGCAATGTGTCCTCCCACACACGCCCCATTTTGAATCACTCTTTTTCAGTATTTTTACAATCAGTCTTAATTCAATATTTTCTAAACCCTTTTATACTGTACAGTTTATACAACAAGTAGATCTTATTTAAAGAAATCAAGATTTATTTATGGAAATAAATTTTAAAATCTTCCATTTTGAACCAGGTGTGGTGGCACACGACTTTAATCCCAGCACTTGGGAGGGAGAGGCAGGTTCAAGGCCACCCTGGTCTACAAATCCAGTTCCAGGACAGCTAGGGCTGTTACACAGAGAAACCTGTCTCGAAATACAAAACAAAAACTTCCATTTTGTTACATCTCCAATGAAGAACCCTCTTTAAAGCTCTTTTTCCAAGCACCCCACAATGACTCAGACTATTACCTACTGAGTCACTACTACTGGCTTAACCTGATAATCAGTATCTCAAGCCAATGCTGGGGGATTACAACATCAGTAAACTGAAAAACAAACAGGACATTCCTAGCACAGGACCCCCACTGCCTCTGTGACAATAAAATGGCACAAACATTCACTGATCACTTATGGCAGACAGGGCAAGCAGGACATTAATTGATAGGATTCCAATCTACAACCAGAAGAACAACACCCTAGTTACAAAGCTTCTCAATGTATATACCACAGCCTTCTATAGTTCCATCTTTTTATATCTACAATTGCATTTTTTTAATCCATGCTGATTTCAACCTTTCAGTAAAAAGACATACAGTTTTAAATAAATCAGTATAGTCAACAGAAGAGAAACACTTTGATAACAACCATTTATGGGTATAAAATCTTCCACATGTCCTAAATCTGCTGTTTCACAATAGGTGTATAGAAATTTAAAGACGTTGAAGCCCCCAGAAGGACTCTTAAAAAAAAAAAAAAAAAAAACTCTCAGTTTACTGACATGAAAGCTGGGCTTAGAGTAAAAAAATCATGGGGCTGAAGAGATGGCTCCAAAGTTAAGAGCACTGGCTGGTCTTCCAGAGGACCAGTGTTCAAATCCCAGCACCCACATGGTGGCTCACAGCCATCCATAATGAGATCTGGTGCCCTCTTCCCTCTTCTGACACGCAGGCAAATGTTCAAGCAGAACATTGTATACATAATAAATAAATAAATAAAATCTTAAAAAAAAAAAAGAGTCCTTCTGGGTAATTGTTCTGAGGCTCTTCACTAAAAAAGATGAAATGGTAGGTGTTATAAAAGAAAAGATACCAAAAAATTCAGACTAATGTGTAGTGAGGTTTTTTTTTTTTCTGGTGTTTTGTTTTTTGTTTTAAGACAGTCTCACTCTGTAGCCCAAGGTGGCCTAAAGCTCATAATCTTTCTGTCTCTCCTTGCTGAGGTTTCCGGTGTCGGAGGTTCTGGTGTTTGTAGGTGGTGTGTGTCAGGAAGCATACAAGGCTCATCTTCATGGGTTTGACTTGCTCTCTTAAGTTTAATAGGACACAGCATAACTTGTGATGCTCACAAGATTATTCTTGGTGGTTTTCCCACCTCTTTTACCCCACATGTCTTGAAAACTCCTATTTTATTTTGGAGTTACACAGGGTTTCTCTGTGTAACAGCTCTGGCTGTCCTGGAACTCCCTCTGTAGACCAGGCTTGAACTCAGAGATCTGCTTGCTTCAGTCTCCCAAGTGCTGGGATTAAAGATGTGTACCACCACCACAACCTGGTGAAAACTCCTGTGTCTAGAATTGGGTATAAATTTAGTAATGTCTGGGAAGGTTTCCAGCACAGTGCCTAGTGCCTCATGTGGGGCTCAGTTAAAGTTAACTTTGATTCTGAGCAACTCCTTGCCAAGCCTTTAATACTGCTGATGAATTACAGCTTTAAACTCCTCTTACTTAAAAGAAAAATATCTGCTTCCTCTATCTTAGAGATTTGGAATACCAGTGTTCATGCTTAAGTCAGGATTTTTTTTTAAGCACAGTGATAAATTTGGTGATCCAAAAGTAATATAAACAAAGTAGTTGAAGTGGTCATTGTTTAGAGCATGCCAGTAATCCCAGTTCTTTGAGGGCAGAGGCAGGAGGATCACTACAGGTTCTAGGCTAGACAGATTTAATTTACACGGTGAATTCTAGGTAAGGCTGCAACCTGCTGAAACCCTGTCTCTCTCTCTGTGAAAGCTGGGCTTAGAGTAAAAAAATCATGGGGCTGAAGAGATGGCTCCAAAGTTAAGAGCACTGGCTGGTCTTCCAGAGGACCAGTGTTCAAATCCCAGCACCCACATGGCAACTATCTAACACTCTCACACAGGCAGGCAAGACACCAATGCACATGAAAGAAAAATAAACACATAATTAAAAAGGAACAAAATAACTTCACTCAAGGGGCACAATTTGTTGGTGGCAAAGAGTAGCCTAAATAAAACCTGACTCGAATTCCAGCGTACTCAGGTATTTCTCTCATGCAGAGGCCAACAAGTGTCAAGTCCAACTGGAGTTGCACTTTCAGGCTAACAGAGATAGTGATGCCAGGGAGCACTGACACCCTATCTCTGTAAAGCATTTCTAATGCTCATGAGGAACCAGAAGAGAAGCCTCATTCTTAGCTCACTCAGGGGTTAAAGTGCCAAGAGTAGTTAAAGCCATAGGATCAATAGGGAATAGTAATAGGAGTTTTCTATGGGTCAGTTATACTAAAAATTAGAGGAAAATGTTATATGAAAACTTTTTTTTTTTTTTTTTTTTTTTTGGTTTTTTCGAGACAGGGTTTCTCTGTGGCTTTGGAGGCTGTCCTGGAACTAGCTCTTGTAGACCAGGCTGGTCTCGAACTCACAGAGATCCGCCTGCCTCTGCCTCCCAAGTGCTGGGACTAAAGGCATGAGCCACCACCGCCCGCGAAAACAACATGTTTATAATGGATTATTTACATATTGCCTATTAAAATAAGAACTAGTGTCATTGCATAGAATATAGGAAGTACATGAATATTTAAGACAAATATAACACAAAGTTTCATATACATCCTGATGGATTCTGATCCAAAGGGCTTAGAAGTACAGTCCACCCACTCACTCAAGAAAGAGCAAGGGTGAGGAACCAGGAGAACAGTTATCCATTGTGGAGGTGTGGAGCAGGGTTAGAGCTACACACAGCTGGGTGTGCTTGCTGCCTGTGTGACCATGTTCATCTGTGAGATAGATACGGCAAATATTACTTACCTTATTGTTTTTATTGTAAGAATTTATCAAGCAAACTGTCTAGATTCTAGAAGGACTATAATGAATGCAGCCTACTAACAGTCAGGAGAAACCTGTAAAACTGTCTGGCTGTCAAAACCATTCATTCAGCTTCAATTTGTGAAATCAAGATAAGTAAGCAGTTGCTATTTATAGGCCCTCCCAAGTAGCCACACACAGAAAGCAGGCCAGCAGGGTGAATTACCTAGGTGAAGACTACCACACTCACATATTTCACAGAAAGCAGGGCAGCAGGGTGAATTACCTAGGTGAAAACTATCATACTCACATATTTCATTTCAAACTTCTTAGCCAACATCTCCACTTCTTGCCTCTCCTTACGCTCATCATTAAATGGGTCTTCTGCATGAACAAGTTTCTTCTGATTCAAAGGCAATGGGAAAAGAAGTATTAGAACAACTTCAACTAGACTGCCATATACTAATCACAGATCAACTATAGTTCAGTATAACTGAATAGCCAACAAATAGGAATTCAATATTACAAATTCCATAATTACAGCCAGTGTACTATTTTCCAGATTTGACTCTATCTTTAAATTAACAAGTCAATTTTCCTATCATAAACAAATAGGTCAAAAGCATTAAAGGCTATTTTTTAAAAAAAAATGATAGTTCACACAAGGAAAGTATCTGCAGTTCCTAGACCTACACACACTGTAGTTTGTTGATGGTCAAGAATTCAACATCAAAATTGACTCCACTTGTGACCACCATCCCAAAAGACCATGTGACCACCGCATCCCAAATAAAGCAATCTCTCCCTTAGACCAACATAGGTAAAAATAAAAATATTAATTTTACTTTGATATTATCCCTAAAAAGGGCTGATTCAACCCAGAAATATCCATAAAAAGGTATCCAAATTATTCATTATAGAATCAAGATTCATCATATGCTTACAAGTTAATATTTGAGTATCTGCAGCTGCCCTGGCTTTCTGCTGAGACTTAGAATCAATAATTTCTATATCACCTGTCTCCTGTCAATGGATATCCATTCAAGGAATACACATAGCTATAAAAAAAAAAAAAAGTGCAATAGCTCATCATGGCTTCCTTCTAATAGTGTAGAATAAAGCATTGTTTTAAAATACAGTTTAAACAGACTCCCCAGGCGTTGGTGGCTCACGCCTTTAATCCCAGCACTCTGGAGGCAGAGGCAGGCGGATCTCTGTGAGTTCGAGGCCAGCTTGGTCTCCAGAGCGAGTGCCAGGATAGGCTCCAAAGCCACAGAGAAACCCTGTCTGGAAAAACAAAAAATAAAAAAAAAATAAAAAAAATAAAAAAACACAGACACATACACACTCTGAGCAAGGATCCTGCATTCACCATCCACTTTGCCAAAACAGATAAAATTGTATCCTGACTTTACTATGTTTTCAAAACCATTTTTGTTAACATGTTCCTATCATGTGCTGCTCCATGGGTGGGGCAAGTGCATCCATGTGGAGGTCACAGGGCAACTCTGTGAAGTTGGTTCTCTCCTTGCACCTTTCTGTGGATTCTGGGAATTGAACTCAGGTTGCCAGGCTTGACCTGAGTTTACTACTTTAGCAGATATGTTTTATATGGACGATTTTCAATTAACAAAAAAGCTAAGAACTACATTTAAAAAATATTATTTTTATCCAATTTCAGAAAATTTACTTTGGTTTTGTTGTTTGCTTGTTTTGTTTTTAGGAGACAGGGTCTTACTACATAGCACTGGATGACATGAAACTCCCCACATGGACCAGACTAGCCTCAAACTCAGAGATGCTTCTGATTCTCCCTCTCTTGCTCTGGGATTAAAGTGTGCCTAACCACACCTATCTGAAAGTAAAATTTTTAAAGCTTTATTTTGTTATTTTTGTTTTGGCTTTTTTTTTTTTTTTTTTTTTTTTGAGATAGGATTTCTTTGTGTAACAGCCTGGCTGTCCTCACACTCACTTTGTAAACCAGGCTGGCCTTGAGCTCCCAGAAATTTGCCTGCCTCTGCCTCCTGGGATTAAAGGTGTGATGGTTAATTTTTTTAAGCTGATCTAGCAGCTTCAAATAATTAAAAGTACTTTACAACCAAGACAAAGACCTGAATTTGGTACTAAGGTGCTTCATCCTATATATAAAGACCAACACACATAACCTGCCTAAAACATGACAGGGGAACAGGGGACAGGACAGAGACAAAAAGGTTTATCCTTACCAGCACATCAGAATACAGGGGAACTCCTTAGATTTTAAGGAGTTGATTTTAGATTTAAATTTTTAAATATAATAATAAATATTTATAGCCGCTCTTATCCTAATTGTCATTATGAATGGAAAAAACAATCCTAGGGTAAATAAACTAGCAAAGTAAGACTGTTAAGGAGTAAGTAGGATCAGGATTTTTTTCTTTCTTTCTTTTTTTTTTTTTGGTTTTTCGAAACAGGGTTTCTCTGTGTAGCTTTGGTGCCTATCCTGGCACTCGCTCTGGAGACCAGGCTGGTCTCGAACTCACAGCGATCCCCCTGCCTCTGCTTCCTGAGTGCTGGAATTAAAGGCATGCACCACCAACGCCTGGCAAGGATCAGGATGTCTATGACAGTTTTTCTTGAACCCAGAGCCTTTCACATGCTAGGCAAGAGCTCTACCACTAAGCTTTCTCCCCAACCCAGTCTGACTCATTTCTTATATGAAAGTATAAACACAAAGGTTTGTCATTTTTACTAAGGATCACCGTTTTAAAAAACATTTGTTTGTTTGTTTGTTTAATGTACACCGGGGTTTTACCTGCATGTATGTGTGAGGATGCCAGATCCCCTGGAACTAGAGTTATGCAACTTTGGTATGAGTTGCATGTTCAAATCTTTCATAGGCCTTAGCCAACACAAGCAAGTGACAAGCAACGGAACTCCACAGAATTCTGTGACAGGGCAGTCCCATCTCCACCTCTGTCAAGCTTTTCTCTTTACAGGAGACATTAACTCACTGTGCTCTCAAATGGGTGTTCGGGTTATCTGACTCTTGGTTTGCTAAGAACTCAACTTTCTTACGTATGTGTCACAGCCAAAACTTACTTCACAATGCACTCTGGCCAGCAATGGTGAAGAAGCTGATCTTTCAGGATAGGGATGATTCCAATGCCTCAGTCACCAGCTGAGCCACCGTAATTATGGCATGATACTACAGAGAGGGGAGGGCTAAAGGGCTGACCTAATCTGCAAGGTGACTTTGCTTTTCCGCATAAATACAGAAAAATGCCAACTGTATTTCCATCAATTGTGATTGCTCTTTTCAATTAGCAGGTAGGAAGGGGCTTATTTAAATAAATGTACCTGAGTGCAAATGGTACTAACATATAACATTTTTAACACCCCACAGCTACCAACTTTCAGTTAAAAAAAAAATCTTGTTCTCTGACATAAAGTTACTTAAAAAATTTGGAGACTACTTCTTCTAATTCTACTTAGCCTATTACAGGTACACTACTCAATTACAGTAACTCAAAATGGAAAGACTATAACTCTAAAAATAATCTAAGCTAGTCTTAGTGACAGGCCTGTAACTCCAGCTACTCAGGAAAACAACAAGATCATGAATTCAAGGCCAAAATGGGCCACACAGTAAGTTCAAGGCCAGCTCGAGCAACTTAAAATTATCTTCTTTCAAAAACAAGGAATGAAGTGTCTTGGAGTCATGTCAGTGATACAGCATATCACTGGCCTAGCATGTTCAAGCCCCTTGGCTTGATTCTCAGCATCAGAAAAATAATAATAAAAATAATTTCCTAGAGGAGAAAATTTGGGATTTACCACTTTCGAGACATTCTAATATTCACAGATTTGCTTTCCTGTTGGTCACTCTTCTAGGATTTAATTTATGGAGTCATCACAATTCACTTACAAAGGTGTTATTTATGTTACTAGGTAATAAACATATTAAGAGGACCAATCATAGGAAAACTCAGCAAACTTGCTTCAAAAGTATACTGCATTAAAAAAAAAAAAATTAGCTGGGTGGTGGTGGCGCATGCCTTTAATACCAGCACTCGGGAGGCAGAGGCAGGCGGATCTATGTGATTTCGAGACCAGTCTGGTCTACAAGAGCTAGTTCCAGGACGGCATCCAAAAGCAAGAGAAACCCTGTCTTAAAAAACCAAAAATAAATAAATAAATAAAAATTAAAAAACAGAAAACCAGAATAACAACCTGGTCTACAGAGCGAGTTTCAGGGCAGCCAGGGCTATACAGAGAACCCTGTCTCAAAAAACAACAGCAATTTAAAAAAGAAAAGATAACAAAACACCAGAATAAATTCTTTTGTGGAATTACAGAAGATACATGCTTGAATATATAGTAAGAAATTTGGATCAATAAATCCCTATATTGATAGTATGTATTAAACAAACACAAAAATTAAATCCAATTTATCTGTCTCCTAGAACGTGAAAGTAAAGCTATGTTCCAAACCCTGTTTTCAGGATCAGGGAAAGATCACATACACAATGATAAATACCACAGAATATAAGTACACAGCAGGTTAAATAGTTAAAAACCAGATAGCTAACTATATAGTGGGGGGAAACACCTAGGTTAGCTGGGCGTGGTAACCAACACCTTTGATCTCAACAGTGGGAAGGTAAAGTCAGAGGGATCTAAGTTCAAGACCAGCCTGAGCTACAAAGTGAATTCCAGGACAGAACCACAACACAGAGAAACTTGTCTCCAAAAAGCAAAACTTAAAGAAAACAAAACAAACAAACAAAAAAGGCAGGTTCTTTCTACAGTGTTTGCACAATGGCAAAACACTAACTAGTATTATATATTTTCACCTAAAGATGGTTTTGCCTTGCAGTTTTGTTAGACTTTTTTGTGTGTATGTGTAAACCCTGCAGAAGATTGTTCTCCTTCCACCGTGTGTGTGTAGTCCTGGGGCTGGAACTCAGGTCTTCAGGATTGGCAGCAAGTACCCTTACCTGCTGAGCCATTTGTCACTCAGTTTTGGTTTTTTGAGGCAGAGTCTCACTATGTACTCCAGCCTCCAGAGCACTGAGGTCACAGACTAGCAAGCCCATCTACAACATGTTTTGAATCTGTGCCTTATGAGAATTATAAAAATTGAACACCTACTTCTATTAGCAGGTCAAGTACAATTTCTTTGAAAAATGCTTCAATTAAATAAACAAAAAATGACTTTTTTTTTTAAAGAAGAGTTCTGAATGGAGTCTACAGAACAAAATGTTATGTAAAAGTGGCCAAAATGGTCTCTACCCCTAACAATTCATTTTCTCTGAAAACATTTAGTAATGATGGCTGCACAACAATACTTGTAACTAGCCATCAAAGGATTATCTGGCACAAAATGAATACAGGCTAATGATATTATTCAACGTGAGACTTTGACTAGGAGTCCTTCATTGCAACAACAAAGATAGTTGATGAAAGGAACTAATGAATTCTGGAATCCATTAGACCTGCTAGAAAGCCCAGCCACGTAAAGAGCACAGTCGCTAAACTAGAGGACAGCGTCTGTCTGTCTGCCTCTGTGTCTCTCCCACTCCCCCCTCCTAAAGATCACAACCCACAACAATAAAAATTACAGTCACCGGCAAACCGCTGTCCTAATCCCCATTGTTCACCGCTTCCCTCAACGGTATATCTATGTCTTTCCCTAAGTTTTTTTTTTCTTTTTAAATTAAAAAAAAAAAAAACCCAGCATTTTTTCCCCCATCATGCTCCAAAAGACTACACCGGACAAACAACCCCAATTCGAACTCAGGAAAGCCCACTCAATATGATGGGACAGCCACCGAATGACACAGGAGACCTTTTCCATTCAAAGACAATATGCACAAACTCAACAACACACACACACACACACACACACACACACACACAAAGCTAACAACATTTACCAACACGAGTGTAACCACACGGACGAATCCACTCTTTCATTTCTAACGTGGAATCTCTAGTTTCTGAAAAACGTTTCAAAATTCTCTGGAATCCCCTTCCATGCAGGAAAACAAACCACCGGGCCACGAGCCCATCTCGGCAGCCCCGGCGCCCGGAAGGATGAGGATGAGCCGAGAAGGGGGTCACACACAACCTCTGCGCTTCAGACCGGGGGGCGTGTCCCCCAAGGTGTCCTGGGTTTGTATGTCGCCGTCGTGTCCCCCCCAACACACATACACACCCGCTTCCCTTCTACAGGGACGACGGATGGAGTGCCAGCAAAAGCTCTCCACACGGCTCGCAGGGCCTCGCGGTTCGGTGTGGGGAACACAAATCAGGAGGAGGAGGAGGAGGAGGAGGAGAAAAAAAAAAAAAGCTGGGGTTTCGAAAGGGGGTGCAGAGGAAAGCCGGCTGGGCGCGCGCGGTGGGCCGAGCCTCCCCCCCCCCGCGCCGGCCGGCCCCCGGCTCGCCCGCCCCCCACCCACGGGGCGAGCCGAGCGCAGAGCAGCCGGGGCAGGGTCGGTCCGGGGCGGCCGGCAGGGGAGCGGGGAGCGGGGAGCGGGGAGGGAGGGAGCCGCTGTACCCGTTGTTCTCCGCACAGCAGCAGCTCCGGGTAGCTGAACTCCACGCAGCTCTCGTCCGTGGGGTCCTTGAGCACCAGCTCCAGGCGAACTGTCTCCTTGGGCGGCCGCGGCTGCTGCTCCGCCCGGGCAACCGGGGCGGTCTGCAGGGGCAGCGGCGGCAGCGGGGAGGACGGCGGCGGCGGCGCGGCAGGGGCGGCAGAGGCGGGGCGGCGGGCGGCGGCGCGGCGGCGGCGCGCGGCTCGCGGGCCGCGGCGGCTTCCCGCCTGCAGCGCCATGGGCAGCTCGGTGCGGCTGACCCTCGCGCTGGGCGCGAGCGGCTTGTCGCGCGCCGGGGGCGGCTGCGCGTCGGCTTCGGGGGCCCGGCTCCGCCCGGCCGGCTCGCTCGCGGTGCGGCTCGCGGTGCGGCTCCGGGCGTGGGGGTCGCGCTCGGCGCCGCTCGGCTCGGCCTCGCGCCGGCCTCACCGGTGACAGGCTAATGAACGCGACCCCTGCGCGGCTCCGCCGCCATCCCCGCGACCGGGGCTCCTCGGCTCGCTTCGGCCCGCGGCTCTCGCCTCCACGCCGCGCGGCGCGCCCGCCCGCCTCTCCTTCCGCTCTCCGTCGCTTCTCTTCCCCCCAGCTCCTTGGGCCGTCTCCGCGGACGCCACCGTGAGTGCGGACCGGGCCCCCGTCCCAGCTACGGCGTTCTGCGGGGCTCCGCCGCCATCGCCAGGGTCGCCGCATCCGCCATGTTGGGTCCCCCACATAAATAGAAGCAGGCCGCGGAGCGGGCGCATGCGCACACCGGAGACGCTCGCGTCCACCGTCGTGGCTGTTGCTCGCTTTTCCTCTCGACCTCGCAACAGTTCGCGGCCCCAGACGGCCCGCCGGAAGTGATGTCACAGGCGGGCCCGTCTCCCTGGCAACGCGGACGCTGTCTCCGCTTCGGCTCCGGCCGGCTCCGGCTCCGGCTCCGGCTTCGGAGGATGGGTGGGGGGAGCCTGGGTTCCCGGAGCGGTTTCCTCTTCTCGCCCGGAAACCGCGGCGGGCGTGCTCGCTGGCGGGTCGCTCACGGTGAGCGTCGTGCGTGGCAGGCGATGCGCCGGGGAGCGACCCAGAGGTGGTGGCGCCGCGTCCCGCCCGGCCTCGGCCCCTGCCGGGCTCCCGACGCCGGGGACCGGGGTCGGCAGCAGAGGATCCCGGGAAGTGCGGCTGGAGGACCGGCCCGTGCGTGCCGGCAGCGGGAAGGAAACTCAACAAACCAACGTTAACTAGCTAGCTAGTTAGTTAGCTAGTTAGTTAGTTTAGGTTAGTTAGTTAGCTTAGTTAGTTTGGTTAGTTAGTTTTAGTTAGCTAGTTAGTTTAGTTAGTTTGGTTAGTTAGTTTTAGTTAGCTAGTTAGTTAGGGGGTCCGTTTCCGAGCGGCCGGGCTTGGCTGCTGGGTCCGGGGGAGCCGGATTGTAATTTCGGATTTTAAGGGAGGGATGAGACTTTCACGGGCCCTCTTGATCTGCCTCGGTAGTAGAAAGCGGATTTCAGAGTTGGCTCTCCCTCATCCTCCAGGAAACCCAGGCTTGTTAATTGCCTTAGCCGCGTGTCCGTGTGTGAGAGCCTGAGGAGCTGAGACAGTCAAAGCGACGTCAGAGACTTAAAAAAAAAAAAAGGCTCAGAATTCTGCTCCTTTCCAAAGATGTGCCAGATAGACGGTGATGGTGGAATGTTCACCCCGAAGCCGAGTCAGGTGTGGAGGTGCGCAGGAAGAGGCAGGCTCTTCGCCTTGATCTACATAACCAGCTCCAAGCCGGCTAGCACCTTCTTGACGATGATGGGTGCTGGCATTCCAGAGCCAGGCAGGTCTCTATGAGTTCAAGGCCAGCCAGAGTTACATAGTGAGACCCTGTCGGAAAAGAAAAAGGAGGAGGGAAATAATGTCTTATAGTTCTAAAATCCCGCAGTATTTCCTTGACACCGTGTTTTACCTACAACATTCCCTCCTCTGCTCCCGATTTGGACTGGGAGCTCCTATTTTGGACTTAGCAGCACTTGAAGGACCTTGCTGTCCTCAGACTCTCTGCCAGCCTTACAATGGGGACATTAATGCTTCCGAAACACTTTTTGTTGTGTCATTCTCTATCCCAGCTCCAACTGACCTGCAAAGTGAGCTCTATACCTGTATTCAGTGTCTACCAAATATTTATCCCAGAGATGTCGGTTTGTCTGTCCTTGAACCAGCTCTTCTGTGGGTATGCTGCTCACCAACATTATCTTCTGCTGGGTGCTTTCCCAATACTTTGAACCTCGATCCACAGAAAAAAAAAAAAAAAAAAAAAAGATGCTAAGCTTTTTTGTAAGCACTGATCCCAGCATTCAGGAGGCAGAGGCAGGCAGATCTCTTTTGAGTTTGAGGCCAGCCTGGTCTACATAGTGAGTTTCAGGACAGCCAGAGTAATGAGAACCTGTCTCAAAAAAAAATTATTTGTAACCCTGTATGCACACACACACACACCTGAGCTATAATGTACCTTTCAGTGAGGCATAGAGTAAAAACAATGACAGAGGTCAAAGGACGCCTTTGTGGAATCTGTTCTCTACTTCGGGTGGCCAGGCTTGCATAGCAAGTGCCTGTATCTGATGAGTCATCTTGATGACCTAGAATTATTTAAATGCTAATTTCTAGCATTGAATATATTTTCCAACACAGACAGTAATAATTACATAAACTGGTTTGCTACATAGATCTAGCATAAAAATGTTCTGCACCTTTTCATTCTAAGTGTTGCACAGTAATTTAGATTGTGACACCATCAGGAACAAGTTTTTCGTTTGCTTTGGCTTTTCAAGACAAAGTTTCTCAGTGTAGTACTTCCTGGCTGTCCTGGAACTAGCTCAATAGACCATACTGACCTCAAACTGATAGAGATACCCCTCCTCTGCCCTCTGAGTGCTGGAATTAAAGGCATGAGCCACCACCAGCCAGCCCCAAGAACAATAAACTTTATTAGTTTATTTGTCAAAAAGTATACATGCCATATCCACCAACTCTGAATAAATAAGTTATTTTTATTTTATTTTTTCTCTTTAAGACAGGGTCTCACTATGTAGACCAGGCTGGCCTTGAACTCCGAGACCCTCCTGCCTCTGCCTCTGCCTCTCTAGTGCTGAGATTAAAAGCGTGCAACAGTATGTCTGACTGGTTTTCAACCATTAATAAGATCTGTTTTTCTTTTGCTACATCAGAAGGCAATTAATTCTGTCTTTCTAAGATTTGCATTAACTGAAAAGTTTCATCATTAAATTCACATTTCAAGGTCATATTTAAAGAGCTATTGACAGTGTCATTTTAGTGAAGTTTCAGGCATTTTGTTTTCGTATACCTAAGACTGCCCCTGAACTCCTGACCATCCAATTCATCTCAGGAATGATGTGGTTATTATAAGTACATCCCACTAGCTATCTTTTTTTTTTTTCTAGTCAGGGTTTCTCTGTGTAGCTTTGGAGCCTATCCTAGTACTTGCTCTGTAGATCAGGCTGGCCTCAAACTCAGAGATCCACCTGTCTCTGCCTCCGGAGTGCTGGAACTAAAGGCATGCACACCACCCAGCTCACATCCAGCTATCTTAGGACTTTTGAAAATATTATATTTAACCAGGTAGTCACACCTTTAATCCCAGCATTTGGGATGCAGAGGCAGAAAGATCTTTCAGTTCTAGGACACCTTGGTCTACAGAGTGAATTTCAGGATGGCCCAGGTACACAAAGAAACCCTGTCTTGGAAAAAAAAAAAAAAGTATTAGGCTTCTACAACTAATCACGCTTCTGTATCTTTTCACTTTCCTATTTCTCTTTCCCCCATCCCTTTTCTTCTTCCCTTTCCTCCTTGCCTCCCTCCCAGCTCTCTTTCTCCAGGGTCTCACTATGTAGTTCTGGCTGTCCTGGAACTCACTATACAGACCAGGCTGGCCTCAAACTCACAGAGATCCGCCTGCCTCTGCCTCCTGAGTGCTTGGATTAAAGGCGTGCACCAGCAACTCCCAGCCACATATGATATTAATGACATTCTTAAGAACATAGGGGTTCTCCCCACAAACTCAATAGAAAATTCTGAGTGTTCTGTCAGCAAACAACATTCTCAACATTCTCTGCTTAATTGCATATGTCCCAGGGCATTGTGATAATGACAAGTGAATGAACCCAGGAGGCACCCCTTTCATCTAGCCATACCTCCATGCACCATACCCTGGTCTTAGGGGCTGTACTCAGAAGTTCTAAATAAGGACTGGTGGAGTGTGTGCTGATGTTCTCTCCTAAATTCCATTGTAGTTTGCCTTATTTTTTTTTTTTAATTTATTAAGTATATGTCATTCCTCCTCATGCATCCCTGAAGGCCAGAAGAGGGCACCAGATCTCATTACAGATGCTTGTGAGCCACCATGTGGGTGCTGGGAATTGAACTCAGGACCTCTAGAAGAGCAGCCAGTGCTCTTAACCGCTGAGCCATCTCTCCAGCCTGCCTTATTTGTTCTTAAATAATGCTTGTAACCCTCGGAATTGGTTTCTAAACCCTCTAGTTGGTTGCAGTTTTGAAGTTGAAGTAAATGTACTGTCTTAACAGGTCAGGAAAAAGTAAATTTTCTCCTAGGGACTAGGGGTAGATACCCACATTCCCGAGAGAACTTAGAAAACCCTAAATGATGTAGTTGAAGAAAGGGGCCCCTAAAGAGGCTAGGAAGAGGCTATTAGGTAGACAGTTCCTAGTGATTGCCTAGTCAGAGTGTTTTATGTAGTTAAACTATATACTATAAAATGATATTACTATTGTTTTTAATATTTGTGTACCCATGTAACAATTGTATATCCTGAGAGATGAAGCTACCTTATCTTTGTGTATGTGTGTGTTTATGTGTGTACACATGCCTGTTGTTTTTATGTGTTTGTGTGTACACATGCCTGTTGTATGTAGGTGTTTATGTGTGTACACATGCCTGTTGTTTGTATGTGTTTATGTGTGTAAACATGCCTGTGGGGGGTGGTGTTGCATGTCTTCCTCAATCACTTCCCACCTTATTTTTTGTTTATTGCATTTATTTTGTGTGTTTCTGTTTTGGGGGTGTAGGAGAGGTACACATGTACTACAGTGCCCATATGGAGATAAGAGAACCACTTGCAGGAATTGGGTCTCTCCACCAGGTGAGGCCTGGGATTAAACTTAAGTTATAAGGCTTGGTGATGCCCTTACCTCCCTGGTCAGCTCGTCAGTCCTTCTACCTCATATTTTGAGATAGGTCATCTACTGAACTTGGAGCTCACCAGTTTGGTTAGTCTGCTGGGTCAGCAAGGTTCAAGGATCCACCTGCCTGTTTCTGCAGTACTGAGATTAGAAACTGAAGCGACCCGGCCCAGCTTTCTTGTGGCCTGCATGCTTGTGTTGGCAGTTGTCGTCTTGGCAAACATCTTGAACTCTGAAGGAAGAGATTTGAAGAAAGGAAATAGAAGTGCATCCTCTGGAAGGAGCAAGCTGGAGAAAGGTAGGAAAGCTAGCATACAGAGATGAGCTCCAAGTAGAGCTGATTGATGGACCAGGCCACTAAGTATTACTAAAAACGTACCAGGGGCTGGAAAATGGCTCAGTGTTTAGACCAAGTACTACTGAGTTCGCTTCCCAGAGCCCCCTTCAGGCAGCTCACAGCTGCCTATGTAACTCCAGCTCCAAGAGATCTGACAATCCATTGTAGACTTCACAGGCACCCACACCCACATACAAAAACACACACAAATGGACACTGTGATTAAAAAATCTTACATAAAAGTGAAACCAAAAGCCAATAGAATTTGTTTAAGGGACATAATTATAGTTGCCTACCTTTCCAATAACAACAAGCTTGTTGTTTGACAAGGACTACTGTTTAGGACATCTCCTTAGATCCTTTATTTTTAGCATTATTATTGGATAGGCCATCCAAGATTAAAGACTAGAAACCCTTGTGTTTAATTCCAAAATCCTAGGAAGGACTGTATCAGTGCCAATCCTCAGATCAAGTCAGCTGCCAGGAAAGGTCTGGTGACCAGGCTCTTCTGCTGAGGTGGATGGAGTTTAGGCAAAAGGATGCTGTTCTAGGAAGAACCAGGAACATGACAGGAAGCTACTCTAAGGCCCATAACACAAGGCAGTAGGACAGTAGATAATTGTATTACAGAAGAAAACATAGATACAACATAACTCATAAAAGGAAAGAAAATCTAAGCCAAATCAAAAATGCTGTTGCTAGGCAGTTGTGGCGCACACCTTTAATCCCAGCACTCAGGAGGCAGAGGCAGAGGCAGGAGGATCTCTGCGAGTTTGAGGCCAGCCTGGTCTACAGAGGGAGTGCCAGGACAGCCATGGCTACACAGAGAAACCCTGTCTTGAAGAAAAGAAAGAATGCTGTCAAAGAACTGACCCCCTGAGAAAACAAGACAGACCAACAAAACACAAAGACCAGAAACTAGACAGTTTCATGGGGGAGTTCGGTCAAATGTGGTAGGAAAATAGGTTTCATAGTATTTAAATTGCTGCGACATAGAACAGGAAATGTCTGCTCCCTGAAACTTTGCTTTCTTTAGAAGTGCTGATTGCAGTTCCAGCATAAACAGACTCCAACACTAAAGGAGAAGCTGTCCTGAGATGCTCTTTGATCCTCTAGGCTGATACAGGGTTAGAAATGGATGAAACTGAAGCTCCTGAGGCTACGGGAAACAATCACTTCCTTTTATTGCTGGAATAACCTTTGCTTATGGCAATTTAGAAATAACTGCCAAATGTCACATGCTTCAACTCCCATTTCTGTGAGTTTCTCAAAAAGCTGCATTTTATTACATTTTAGTTAGGTGTGTTGGGGGGTGGGGAATGGAACTCAGAGGACGGTTTGCAAGAGTGGTGGTGGCACAGGCCTTTAATCCCAGCACTTGGGAGATAGAGGCAGGGGGATCTCTGTGAGTTCGAGGCCAGCATAGGCTAAAGAACGAGTTTCAGGACAGGCTCCAAAGCAATACAGAAAAGCCCTGTCTACAAAAAAAAAAAAAAAAAAAAAAAAAAAAAAAAAAAAAAAAATTGGGTTTTCTCAATGTAGTCCTAAGAATAAGAACTCTTAAATCTTCAAGCCACCTTTTTTTTAACTTTATTTTTAATTTATTCTTTGTGTCTTTCACATCATACATCTGATCCCATCTATCTGCTGCCCCTGTCCTCTGCCACACAACCTCTCCCCCACCCCCCAAAAAAAAAATTAGCATGGGGTGGGGGGAAGAAACGGAAAATCTCGCCATAGAAGTTGCACTGTGACACAGTGAGTCAGGCAGTCAGGAAACCCTTTTATCCATACATCTTTACATGCAGGTGTTAATAACACACAAAACCATTGGTTTGGTTCAAGGCCCCTGGCATCTGCCACACTATCAACCCTGGGCCCTCACTGGGACTCTTCGTGGACATCCGGTTGCTGCCCTGTGTCATAGAGATCCTGTAGCCATGGGTCTACAGTACACACACACACACACACACACACACACACACACACACACACACACAGTGTTCCAGAAGATGGGGTGGATGTTGGTCCTGGACCTGGGTGGTTGCAGGGTTGGTCAGCCCGCCAGCTCTCCCACCTTCACTACCAAGGCTAGTTAGTTCTCCAGCATTGCCCTGGCAAGTTCACCCCTTGCTGTGAGGAGCAAGGGGCGGGGCCAGGTCTCCAGCTTTCACACCTCAAGGTTGATTCTCCCACAGGCACACTTGAGGGCCAGTGAAAGTGAGGGGCCACTCTCCTGAGTGCTGCACTGATAAGGGATAGAACAGTTCTCCCACTCTTATGACATCAGGGCCAGCTCTCCCACCCATTCGGTCACATGAGCCACAACAGCCCAAGCAGCCATAAAATTCTGTATATTTTCTTTCCCAACTTGATTGGTGAGATATAAAGGATTTTTCACTTATTTTACTGATTTAAATTATTTTTATTTTGAAATTATTTTTCAAAGTCAGCTCCTTCACACATTTGCTGGTATCATTTTTCTATTTTTTTTTTTCTTTGAGACATCATCTTAGTGTGTACAGTTCAGACTGGCCTCAAACTCTCATCCTCCTGCCTCAGACTTCTGAGTGCTGGGATTCCAGGCAGGCACCACCCTATGGCTTCTATTTTTAACTTAATTAACTTTGGAGTTGATGGGTCTTTCTTGTGGAGTCCTTCTGCTTATTTCAGTAATCTTTGTCTAACTTTTCAAGGTCCCAGTGTCACCTCACTTTCATTTTTTCCTGATTTTAGTGTTAGTATTCAAGACCTTGTCCCCTGAGCTTTAATGAGAATCTAGATAGGATAGGAAAAGTTTTTTTTTAGGCACTTGTTATTTTAGTCTGTCTCTTTAGTGTTGTTTATTTTTAATGTTTTAGAGCTGGGATGGTAGTTTTGTTGCAGGGTGTTTCCAAGCATTCCAGAAGCCCAACATTAAATAAATGCCTAACATAACATGGGAAAATTTGCCCATGGCACAGTAAGTACCTAGTTTCTTTGGTGTTAATATTAACTTCTGCTTTTTTGGGGGGAGGGGTTCGAGACAGGGTTTCTCTGTGGCTTTGGAGCCTGTCCTGGAACTAGCTCTTGTAGACCAGGCTGGTCTCCAACTCACAGTGATCCTCCTGCCTCTGCCTCCTGAGTGCTGGGATCAAAGGTGTGTGCCACCACCGCCCAGCTTTAATTTCTGCTTTATATTGTTGATTAAAAAGTTCACATACTGGGGGGGCTGGAGAGATGGCTCAGTGGTTAAGAGCCCTTCCAGAGGGTCCAGGTTCAATTCCCAACACCCACAAGGTAGCTCACAGCGGTCTGTAATTCCAGTTTCAAGGTACCCGACATCCTCATGCAAGCAAAACACCAATGCACATAAAAATAAAAGAAAAATAAAAATCCCTTCCCCTACTGTAGGAGCAGTACAGTTTGACTAAAGAAAAAACTATAATGTACATCAAAAGTTAATACTCTTACTACCCATTGAAAACTACAGTCAGTATTAAAAAAAAAAATGCACATACCCGATGGTGGTGGTACACACCTTTAATCCCAGCACTCAGGAGTCAGAGGTAGGCAGATCTTTTGTGAGTTTGAAACCAGACTGGTCTACAGAGGGAGTTCTAGGACAGCCAGGGCTATACAGAGAAACCATGTCTTGAAAAACAAAAAAATAAGTAAATAAGTAATCCAAATTTGGGAGGGGTTTGCAAGGGCAGAAGGTGGATACCAATGCATGACATGAAAGACACAAGAAATAAATAAAAAGAGAGCTTTAAAAACCACACTGGTTCTGTTGAGTTTCCTGAAGAGGGAGGGCTGCGGTTGGCACTAGAGGGTGAGAACTAGGCTGCCTGGGTGTGTCTTTGCCTCTGCTGCTTACTCCCATTACCCTCTCTGACCCTCACACAGTCATGTAAGCATTTTGTGTCTCAGCCTCTCGATTGGAAAAATGGGAATAATAATATACATTTTAAAGCACTGGTGTTGGAGACAGGTGAGTTGGCTCGCCTGGTAAAAGTGATTTTGGCCAAGCCTGAGGACCTGAGTTCAGTCTCTTAAGACCCACATGGTGGAAGAACAAAACCATCTCCCCAGCTTGTTCTCTGATCTCCCCACATGCCTCGGAATACATGTCCCCACATACACACAAAATAAATGTATGTAATAATTTTAAAATGGTGTTTGAATTAAGTGGGCTAACGTTTGTGAAATGCTTAGAACCGATCGTGACATTTGGGAAGTGATGTTTCCTTTGTGGCATCATGTGCAGTCATTTTATTGAATGGCTAATGGGTCTTTGAAGGAGGGTCTGTTCTTTGGCATATTAATCTATGACTTATTCCCAATAATGTTTAGATTACCTGCAGGTTTTCCTTACATTTTTGTTTCATCTTTCATGGACTGCCATTGTCTCTCTTCATTTTTGCTTTTTGAATATTGGTTCCTTTGTTGAATATTCATAACCGTTGTAGTTATATCAGGAAACAGAGCCTTTATCATTCAAAGTGTGTTTCTTTGACTTGCTTAATGATTTTGACCTGAATCCAACCTTGTTTGATTATGGCACCTGCTCTCTCTGTATTTGCATTTTCCCAGTTGTACCACTGCCTGTCTGTTTACTGCTAGTGTTCATGAATTACTGTGTTCTCAGTAAGAGCAAGCAGCCCAGAGTTGGGCTGCTAGTCCTTTTGTTTTACTAGATGACATAAACCCACATACAGTTTTGAACAGAGTCTATGTCATTCTTTCTTGAAATTGTCTAGTTACTTCGTTTTTTTTTATATGTTGCTTCTGATCATTTGAATGGTTTCCATTTTTGTGTAATGAGCTAAATATAAAATGACCTTAATTCTCAACTTGTTTGGACATTGTCTATGATGATAATGTTATTTTTCTCTGTATTTTCACTTGTTGTTATAAGGTACACCCATGCCTGTGACTAGATGTATTACTAGTAAATGACACTAAGGTACTAATACTACAGTCCACCTTTCTGTCCAGAATAAAATGCTTTGTTACAACTTTCACTTACATGTACCAATTTTCAAATGATAGCTTAAAAGATTTGATGTGTGTGTGTGTGGTGTGTGTGTGTGTGTGTGTGTGTGTGTGTGTGTGTGTGTGTGTGTATACCAAGTGTGTGCAGGTAACCACAGAAACTAGAAGACTTCCTGAAGCTGTAGTTACATGCCATTGTGAATCCAGTATAAATGCTGGGAACCAAACTTTGGTCCTCTGGTAAAATAGCAAGCATTCTTAACTGCTGAGCCATCTCTCCAGCCCTGACCATTTTTTTTTTCCTTTTGGTTTTTGTAGCAGGGTTTCTCTGTAATAGTACTGGCACTCATTTTGTAGACCAGCTGGCCTCAAACTCACAGATATCTGTCTGTCTCTGTCTCCCAAATGCTGGGATTAAAGGCGTGCGCCACTACTGCCTTTAGTCTTGGTTTTATTACTTTCCTTGTTTCTCACTTGTGCTCATTTCCTACAGATGCTAAGCTGTGTGTATCTGTGGTTTGGTTACTCTTCTTTGAGGAACATGAGTTTTCCTGAGGAAACTGCTGGTGGGGCACATGGGATTGTGCACCTAGCAGGCATTCACCCTCTGGCCCTGAGGTTGCATTTATTCTCCATCTGATAAGCAGCTAGGAGATGCTCTGGACAAATACTGATTGTGTCTGATGGCATCTCAGAACTGTGTCCAGGGAAATCTGATGTTAAATGTTGCATTCATCAGACTGTAATCAAACAGGAAGATTTTGTGTGTGTGTGTGAAGATTTTGTAGTCTGTGTGTCCATCTCTCTATCTGCTCCTATGCTGTCTCCCCCGACCTTCCTTCTCTTACACATACACACACCATTCATACATGTGGACACATCCCATCTCCTAACACAGCTGGGTCCATCTTTGGCTGAGTCAGTGTTTGTTGTTTTGTTTTTCAAGATTTGTCTGGTGTATAGGAGTGTTTAGTCTGCATGTATGTGTGTGTTCCACATGCATGTCTAGTGCCCACAGAGTTCACAAGAAGGCATTGATTCCCATGGAACTGAAGTTAGTAATAGTTGTGAATCATCATGTCAGTGCTGGGAACCAAACCCAGGTCCTCTGCAAGAGCAACAAGGGCTCTTAACCCCTGAGCCATCTCTCCAACCTCTGCTTACCATCTTGTAAAGCATATAAGTTATTTTTACAGCTGAACCACGAAGTAGCAATATCCTTATAATTGTTTGCTTCACTTTTCTACCTAACCTAGCTCCAAACTCTCTTCTCAATATGTGCATAGGTACACACTCAGGAATCTAATCTTCAGTGAATTGGTCTTGGAGCTGTATGTTGTGATGCCTGGGACTGCTGAACAGTTGTCCTCTCACAGAGATTCACCTGCCTCTGCCTCCCGAGTGCTGGGATTAAAGGTGTGCGCCACCACTGCCTGGTTTCCAGTTGAAATTTTTCTCCTCAGAATTCATCAGGACTTTTTTTTTTAATGTGCATTGGTGTTTTGCCTGTACGTGTCTGTGTGAAGGTTTCAGATCTTGGGGTTACAGACAGTTGTGAGCTGCCATGTGGGTGCTGGGAATTGAGTCTGAGTCCTCTGGAAGAGCAGCCAGTACTCTCAACTGCTAAGCCATTTCTCCAGCCCCTCTTTTCAGAATTCTTGAGGCATGGCAATGCATTTGAAGCGCTGTAATTGAGATGCCCAATGCCATCTATTAATCTGTTCATCATTTGTTACAAGACACTTGAGCTTTCATTGTCTCTCTTTCATTCTGTTGACACCCTGGACAGATACCTAGAAAGAATCTCAGTCT
This sequence comes from Cricetulus griseus, assembly GCF_003668045.3. Lineage (NCBI taxonomy): Eukaryota > Metazoa > Chordata > Mammalia > Rodentia > Cricetidae > Cricetulus > Cricetulus griseus. Next base: position 189,738,465 of record NW_023276806.1, read on the forward strand.
CTGAATGGAGTAGTTGTCACACAGAGAGCAAATGCTTAAAACATAGGATTTTTGGTTTTGTTTTTAATCAACCATTTAAACATATTCTTGTATGTGTGTGTGAGATTTACATATGTGTTTGTGCATGCCACACACGCATGTGAAGCTTGGAGCACAACTTTGTAGAGTCAGTTATCTCCTTCCACCTTCACGTGGATGGAGACGGAACACAGGTCACCCACTAGACTTCATAGAAAAGTGGTTCTCAACCTGTGAGGGTCACAACAACCCATTCACAGGAGTCACCTAAGACCATCGTAAAACATAGATATTTACGTTACAATTCATAGTAGCAGCAAAATTAGTTATGAAGTAACAACAAAAAATAATTGTATGGTTGGGGTTCACCACACCATGAGGAACTGTACTATAAAGGGTTGCAGCATCAGGGAAGTTGAAAACCACTGTGGAGGCAAATGCCTTTACCTGTGGCATCATCTTGCCAAGTTACCTTTTTTAAAATAACGATATTATGCCAGGTAGTGGTGGTGCATGAAAATCTCTGAGCACCAGGCCAGCCTGGTCTATATAATGAGTTTCAAGTCAGTCAGTACCACACAGAGAAACCCTGTCATGAAAACCAAAAGAAAAGAACAAAAAAACTATTGTATGCCCCTCAGCCCCTTGTATTAAATATAATTGCATGAGATTTGGCAAATGTGCAGTCATGGTGACTAACATATGTATGCATCTTAACTTCCCAGCCGGTTCTTACATTGCCCCATTGCTACTTATTCAGGTGACAGCACATATTAATCATACTCAGAGATCTTAAGAACTGTGAGACACAGGGTCTTTTTTTAATATTTATTTATTTTATACATCTACTCATAGAACCTACAAGTCAGAAGAGGAGGGCATCAGATCTCATTATAGATGGTTGTGAGCCACAATGGGGTTGCTGGGAATTGAACTCAGGACCTCTGGAAGGGTAACCGGTGTTCTTAATCAAAGAGCCATCTCTCCAGCCCGAGACACAAGGTCTTAATTGACACTACTACTAAAATGTCATCATGGGCCTCTGTTGGAATTGTCGGAATGTTAACTGCAGTTCTACCTGGTCTTTCCCGGCATTCAAATCCAGCAAATAGTCTTACCATCACCACTGAGTCTATACCCATAACTGCCTACTTCTGTCTTTTGGAACAAAAATGTTCCAGTTCAGTTACTATTAGAGGGGTAATGTTTTGTCTTTTTTTTTTTTTTTTTTTTGCATGGGTTCTCATGTGGCCTAGGCTAGCCTTGAACTCACTATGTAGCTAAGGATGACCTTGAACTTCTTATCTTTCTTCCTCTACCTCCCAAGAGTACCGGTATTAGAAAAGTGAACCATTGTGCCCCTGGTTGTACAGGGCTGGGGGGATGGATCCCAGGGCCTCATGTGTTGGGCAAGCACTCATCCTACTGAACTACATTCCTAGCTTCTAATAGAGGCATAATGGTTATTAGCAAAAGTCCAGATTTAACTTTGTAGGGCACTGCTCTTGAAGTCTCTGTGCATATACATGTAAATACATAGAAACCGAGTCATGCCTTTGTTTTGTCCTGCTGTACACAACTGAAGACTGGGTAGTTTACAAATAAATAGCAGAAACACATTTTCTCATAGCTCTGGGGTCCAAGTTCAAACTGAGGTGGCTGTATCTGGAGAGTTTTTGCTACACACACACACACACACACACTTTTTTTTTTTTCACTTTCTCACTTTTATTTATGACAAACACTCCCCCATGTCTTCTGGTCAAAAGTTCTTTGAGACAATTCCATCAGCCTTAGCCAGTAGGAGAATAGAATCATCGGACTCGCCCATCCTGCGAATGGCCCCGCAGATGGCATAGGTTTTAAACTGACCATTAAAGCGACCCGTGCACCTGTCAACCTCGGCCACATTCATCTGGATGGACGCGTGGTCCTTGGCGCCAATGATGCGGTTGCTCTCGGAGCATTTCCGCGGCACGTACAGATCCACGAACTCGCCGGCGTCGTTCTGCATGTTGAGACCGTGCCTGCTCTCTAGGCCAGCAGAGCGCAGAAAGGGCCACACACACCTTTTGGTTCATCTTATTTTTGAGACAGTTTTTTCGTGTATAGCCCTGACTGGCCTAGAATTTGCTATGTAGACCAGGCCGGCCTTGAACTCACAGAAAATCCACTTGTCTGTCCTCAGAGCTGGGATGAAAGGCATATGTCGTCACACCCAACTCTCCTTTGGCTTTAAAGACAGGGGTTTCATGGGGCTGCAGAGCTGGCTCGGCAGTTACCAGTAAGTAATGTTTTTGCATAGGATTAGTTTGGTTCCCAGCATCTATATTAGGCAGCTCAGAACTGCTTGCAATTGCATCCCCAGGGGACTGATGCATTCCTCTTACCCCTAAGGGAACCTTATTCACTTGTACAAACAAACACAGACATATAAGTATACACATAACTTAAAATAAAAATGAAATCCTTAAAGGCAGGGTCTCCTGTAGTCAAGGATATTCAAACTTGTTATATAGCTGAGAATGATGCTGAAGGCATTATCTTCTGGCCTCCAGCTCCCAAGTGTTAGGATCAAAGTGTGTGCCACCATGCCCTGTGGCTTCTTGCTGGTCATTTGGAAGATGGAAGAATAGGACACAGTGACTCCATTGCAACAAGCTCTTTTCATAGCACCGCTAGCTAGTCCATCCTTAGGAAATATTCCCACCTCAACACAGGGAAAGGTCCCTCTGCCACCGTTGTGTTGGGGACTAATACAGGAGTTTCCAGTGCTACATTCAAACCACAGCAACACCAGAATGTTATTTTGTAACCCACTTTTTCCACTCAGCAATGAGGCCTAGAATTGTTTCAATAGTGTGCTAGTTTCCTGTGGCCACTAACAAATTACAGAGAGCACTGACTAAAAGCAACAATCTTACTAAGTCAGAAGTCTGAAAATAGGCTTAATTGGACTAAAATTAAGTCCTTGGCAGGGTGGTAGTCCTTTTTGGAAGCTCCAGGGGGAGAGCTAGCTTCTGGAGATCCTCAGCCCTTGGCTCCTGGCTCTCTTCATCTGCAGAGCTAGCAGCCTTGGCTCAATTACCCTCAAGCTGCCAATCTCAGACTCCCCGACTTCCTCCCTTTTCTTTCCAAGACAGGGTTTCTCTGTGTAGCCCTGGCTATCCTGGAACTCACTTTGCAGACCAGGCTGGCCTTGAACTCAGAGATCTGCCTGCCTCTGCCTCCTGAATGCTGGGATCAAAGGCGTGTGACACCAACACCTCGCTCCCTGCTTCCACTTGCAAGGACCTCTGTGATGACACTGGGTCTAGCAGAGAATCCTGATAAGCTCCCTGTATTAGGCTGGTTGACTATTAACTTCCTTTTGTTGAGGAAATTAACCGTACACGGGATAAGGATATAGCTAGTTATTTATTAAAGGGAGGTCACTCACACAAGAAACTGATAACCAGATCGCACTCCGAGAATCAGTCTCAGCAGCACTGAACCCCTAAAAGAGGCCAAGTTCCCCTCTCCTCAGATCTTTATTCCCCATGCCCCATATGCACCTGTGGCCCCGCCCCAACAGGGGTGGTCAGCGCCAAGGTGCTTACAGATCTCTCCCTACATCCTTTTTTTTTCTTTTCTTTTTTCTTTTTTCCCTTTCTGTAATCGTAACTCTGCCTGTGACTCACCAACCACCTGAAAACTAGAATTGGTTGGTAGCCTTTGTGGCCTCTTCCCATGCCAACTCTGGCTCCCTATCTTGGTAACCTGTATTGACTTCTGTGCTCATCCTCCTGTCTCCTCTCTAGTGTTTGTGTTCATTTTAGTCATCTTTACCTTATGAAACATTGTTTCTGTAAGCACAGTATTAGTAAGACTCACTCCTACTGCTGCAAGAACCTGTAATGTGTATTGTATAATATCCCACTGTGACTTCAGAGTGTATTCTCATCTTATCCAGGGCTACTTGGATTGTGTTCAGGTTGTTCCTGAGAATAGCAGGTCAAAGTATCATCCTTGTGATTGCATAGGATGTTTCTTGAGCAAGTAGCCAAGAAATGGAATTGTTGAGCTGCACTGTGAAAGCTAGCAAGTAAGGCCATGCATGTTGTTTCTTCTTTCTTAGGCCAGGCTGGCCTCAAGCGCCCAGAGATCCCCCTGCCTCGGCTTCCAGTGCTGGGATTAAAGGCATGCCCAACCATACCTGGCTCCACGTTGTATTTTTTTTTTTTTTTTTGGTTTTTCAAGACAGGGTTTCTCTGTGTAGATTTGGAGCCTATCCTGGCACTTGCTCTGGAAACCAGGCTGGTCTCGAACTCACAGAGATCTGCCTGCCCCTACCTCCCGAGTGCTGGGATTAAAGGCGTGGGCCACCAACGCCTGGCGTCCACGAGGTATCTTAAAGAACTCAAATGATCAAGAATGATGGCCCATGCCTGTGACCCCAGCACTGGGGAGGTGGAGGTAGAAGGATCAGAAGTTCAAGGTCATCTTCCATGACAGGGCTGCATGAGACCCTGTCTAAAAGAAAAGCCAATAAAATAAAAGACCTTAAATAAGCAGCCAATCGTGGTGGTTGTGCCTGTAATTTTTAGCATTCAGGGGGCAAAACAGGCAGATCTCTGCGAGTTCCAAGCTAGCCAAGGTTATACAGGCTCTGTACATAAAATATAATAAAGTGTATCCACTGTTTATGCCTATTGCTGTCACCTGAGTTTAGCCTAAAACCCCCAGGGAAGCCCTTAGGTATACCATAAGACATTCAGATTTGTGTGTGTATGTGTGGTTTTTTGAGATAGGGTTTCTCTGTGTAATAGTCCTAGCATCAGCTTTGTAGACCAGGCTAACCTCGAACTCACAAAGATCTGCCAGTCTCTGCCCCCCAAGTACTGGGATTAAAGGCGTTCACTACCACCATCTCCTGGCTGACATTCAAATTATATTTAAGAAGTTTCTGATGCTCACAAGTTTCAAATTTATCTACATATGACACATTCAAGACACATGTGGAGAGTGGAGAGATGGCTCAGCGGTTAAGAGCACTGGCTGCTCTCCCAGTGGACCAAGGTTCAATTCCCAGCACCCAGATAGCAGCTCACAGACATCTTTATCTCCAATTCCAGGGGACACCCTCACACAGACATACATGTAGGCAAAAGATAGCATGATGAGAACCAAATGATAGGGTTGGGTAAATAGCTCAGTCAACAAAGTGCTTGCTATGCACACATAAGTTCAGGTCTCCAGCACCCATGGAAGAAGCTATGCATGCTGACACATGCCTGTAATCACAGCTGTCAGGGAGGAGAAGTCAGGAGGGACCCAAAGTCATGCTCGTGAGCCAGTCCAACTTCAGTGAGAGAGCCACGAGGGCTCCAATATGGCTCAGTGGCTTTGACCAAATCCTCTTACAGAAGCAGAAGGCTACAGTTTAGTTCCCGGCATTCATGTCAAGCAGCTCACAACAGCCTGTAAGTTCAGTGCCAGAGGAACCGACACCCTCTTCTGACCGTCGTGAGTACCTGCATCCATGTACACATACCCACACTATACATATCATAAAAATAAATCTTTTATAAATAGAAGATGGAAAGAGATAAGACACTCAACTTGATAGCTAACTTCTACATGTGCAAGCACACCAGCATGAACATAAAACACACATGAAAAGAGCCAAAAAGTAAAATTTAATTTAAATATAGTACAGTGGTATATAATTCTTTTGCAGTATAAAAATAATTGTAAAAGTTTTTTTTTCATTTCTAAGTATACACTACAGATTTAAATAGTACATTGATGCTATAGACTGTACACATTACACATTCCCCAGCCTGGGGCCTTTCTCCCCTGGGTTGTCATCTGTAAGAGAACACAGCTACGAAGCCTGAAGCCCTGTCAAGTCAATCAGAAGCAATTATCCCTCCTTACAGAACTGCATGCGCTTAACTTTAACTAGCCTTCATGTTTCCGTCTCAATCCTGTAGATTAAAAACTTTAAAAAGTAATCTAAAACTCTGCTGTGGGGGAATAGACATCCTTCCCTCAAGACATGAAAATGTCAGGGTTCTGGGTAGTAAACTCAAAAAACCTCATAGGAAAGTACATCAGTGTAAATGAGTGTCTTTCAGGAATGAAGAACTAGACCTGAACTGCAGCTCATTGCAAGATGCCAGTAGCTCCCAGGAGTCGCATCTGCCCTCCCGCTATCACGCTTCCTTTAAAGTAAGGTTAGTTTTACAAGAATGATTTCACAGAACTACAGCAGGTTTGGCCACACCTGACCCAACTAATGTCCTTGACAGTGAGAACCAGCTACTCTTGAGAAAGTAGGGACAACAGAACAAGCAAACAGACACTCTGGCATATGCAAACGGTGCAGCTTTGTTTCCAGGAGCTCTGTTGGACTAGTATTGTGACTGGGACTCTGGACCAATCAGATCCGAGCCTACTGTAAAAGATGGCTCACTGCCTGCCATCTGAGCAGAGCTGAAGAACACCTTGGGGATGGGTGGAGGTGAAGGCTGTGTTCAGTGGCACCTCTCATGGCGTTGGCCACTCTCACTCTGGGCAGGCTTCCGGCTCCTTTCTGGTCAGCACCAGGCCACTTCATCGGGAGGCTGGGGCAGGAGGAAGTAGTGGTGCTTCTAGAAACTCCTCCACACCCTCCCCCATCCATTCTCTGCTCTATGAGGATGGGTCTGTGTGTTCTAGGTTGTGACACTGTGTACCTCAGATTCACAGAAGATTATAGAGCACAGAAACAAAGGTAATCTGATACAGAAAAAGATGTCTGCTTTCTGAAATTGGGACGGAAGTCTGGGAATACTTGGTTGTAGAAGAAAGAGGCTTAGGTAATGCCAGCTCAGAGACATGAGGCTGAGGTAATGGAGGTTAGCCATTAGGAGGTTCCTTCCAAGCACCCTCCTTTATCACTATCAATAAATCCCTATCATGTGTGTACACGGGGGCAATATAATATGCAGCACGGTGGTGGTGCACGCCTTTAATCTCAGCGCTCAGGAGGCAGAGACAGGCCGATCTCCAAGTTCGAGGCCAGTCTGGTCTACAGAGCGAGTTCCAGGAGAGCCAGGGCTACAGAGAGAAACCCTGTTTAAAATAACCAAAACAAACAAACAAAAAAAAACATGTACATATGTTTCATGAAAACCGGCCCTTTGTTCAAATTGCTGTTCATTCAGCTGATATATGAAGCTTTCCCTTCCTTTGCTAAAAATACAAGGCACTAGTGACTCTTGAGATTGGTACACCTGCAGAGATGGCACATTTTCCCTTTCCCTCATCTTTAAATGCCCTACCTTTAAAAACTCGTCTCACTGTAACAAGCTATAAGCAGCAGCTCACTTACTGAGAGAGTGATGCTCTAAGCCTACTCTCTACTGATGACTGCACAGTTTGGTAGAGGGTCTCACAGCTGTCCTTCGAATCACACAGCTGGAAAGACTTCTCCCAGGACTTGGAGATGTATTCTTTGTGGGTGGGCTAATGTACAAGATGACAGATGATCAAATGATAGTAATTTTTTAGTATAAAAATACTTGTCACTGCACCTAGGAGAAAATGTCCTGAAATACTAGCAGAAAAAGAAAAACAAAACTATAATCTACTCTTAAAAGCCAGTAAATTACAGAAGAATATTCTGAGTGATTTTGGAAGAAAGGCACCAGGCAAATCTAAAGTCCTTTCACCAGTAGATTCCATGAGGTGTCAGAACAGAGCAGGGAAATGGCTAAGCCACATGTACCAGCCACTCATCTTGATGGGCTAAGAACGAGGAAGGAAATGTCAGACGGTCCTGAATCACATATTGAAGTACAGGAAAACAGTTCCAACTTTATGATGGGGAAGCTGGTCCCTGGCCTAGGCCTTGGCTGTTTAGATAGGCACTCTGTTCTCCTTGGCCCACTTCTTCATGACCCTGATGATATACTCCACTTGGGTGTTTCCCGTGCTCCTCAGCAAGTGCAGCACTTCCCGGAGGGTCTCCCTGAGGAAGGAGTTTGAAAGAACACACTGTTATACTGTATCCAAGTGAGGCTCATGAATCACCCACTGAGAATAAGCCACTAGTTTTCTAAGCCATAGCAATGGGTGGCTTCTTAAACAGGGTTCAAATATACTAAGAATATAGATGAGAACAGCACTACGGGCTAAAATTGGGTGAATACCCAGCACTCACACTTGAATTAAAAAATGTTTTAACTTAAAAATTCAATTTGTGTATTGGCAGGTGTATGCACGTGCCTGAGGAGGACCGAAGAGGGTGTCAGATCCCTTTGGAGCTGAAGTTACAGGTGTTGGGGAGCCACCAGACATATGTGCTGGGATTGAAACTCCAGTCCTCATGACTGAGCAGCAAGTGTTCTTAATCACGAGCCAGCTCTAGCCCCAAATTCAAATTCATTATAATTAAGGCTTGGATTTTAGTTGAGGTAGGCTGAAGCTTCCCTGCTGTCTCATCAGAACTCTGGCAACTGCCTGTGGGTCGGCCCCTTATAGTCTTGTAGTCTATTCTTTTTGCTGTGAGGAACCTCCTGCACCTGACTCAGTGCTTTTATTTGGGAGGTAAATTTTGATAATTTGCTTGCAGAATTATTATATTTGCTACCCATATGCATTAAGCAATAAATATATTACATAGAGTTTTTAGAATACCGAATTAATGAATTAATTTTAGCCGAGGCTGGCCTTTCTGGACTTGAGCTCACAATTCTGCTTCAGGACCCCAAGTGCTAGGAATTCATTTTTGAGTATTTTAATTTTCATTCACATAGACCTATAAGCCTTTTATTTTATATAATCAAATACCTCAGCATTTCCTGGAACATAAGAAGGCAGAAGCAAAAAAGAATTATCAACCATGTCTACTGTATTCCTATCTATGACTCTGAGGCCTAAATTAGACAGCTTTTCAGAAATGTAAATAGCATTTGTTTATGGAAATGAGATTCATCTGGAGCCAGATGTACACCTTGCCCTGGATTTGGAGGCTTTTGTGTGCTTTGTGTCCTCAGCATGTATGATGTTACTGGAGGTTCTGTCTTACCTGGTCCCGTGGCCCTTGAACCCCAAACAAGCACACGGACCCTATCCTAGTTATTAAACTGTAGGCTGATGACTAGAACTTCCCATTTGCTAACTCTGTCTCAACCATTACCCCATTTCTATCAATCTATGTATTGCCATGAGGCTGTGGCTTACCAGGCAATGCCCTGGCATGTTGTTACTCCTTCGGCAGCATGGCGACTCCTTCTGGCAGGTTTTCTCTGCCTACCTTTCCCAGAATTCTTCTTGTCTCCTAAACCCGCCTATCTTCCTGTCTCACTGGCCAAACAGTGTTTTCATTAACCAATAAGAGAAACATATATACAGAAGGACAAACCCCATCAGTATGACTAATAGTCATTTGAGTCCATAAAATAAGACATTTTTGGAAGAAATCATCTTACAGGAAATATCGACATCTCAATGTTTCATCTTTACGGTTCCCACAGGCACCCTCTCACCAGTGGTGCCTCTGTCCTTCGGCTTACTTACTTGGGCTCTCTCCCAGCTAGAATCATCTGGAAAATGCCCACACAGGCACCTCTTTTGCCTTCCCAGTATTCGGGGTTGGGATCCAGCCTCTCTAGGACATCAAAAGCCTTGGCTGAATAGTAGAACTGGCCCATCTGCACAAAAGAAAGCATGGTGGTAGCATTGACATTTAGTCAAGAGGCAGAATGGAATAAAATATACAGAGTACAGAACAGAATAGAACAGGATGAAACAAATGCACAAAAAAAACATTTTGAGGTAGCAACTTAGGTACATTTCAATTCCTAGCCAAAATGAGAACCACAGTTTAAGTGCACAGGATTCTTTAAAGCCATACACCCTTACTTTCTGTGATAGAACAATTTGTCTACATATTGTTGAAGTATGCTGCTGCCATCAAGACATTTCTTATTTCTTCTAGTTCTATTCCAGTCTTTTGAGAAACTGAAGGTATTTTTCAAGTCTCCTCAATATATTACCCTAACCCGATCATCTTTTCCCAATTATCCTAAATGCTTAGAATGCCCAGGCAGTGACAATTCTAAGCACAAAATCTCCAAAGTCGTTTTGGCAGACATCTTTCGCAAAGACATGACACATTCCCTCGGCCTCATGACACATGCTGATCGCACCTGAGATGGCTCTGGCGTCTCCTAACTGCAGGGTGTTCCTCTTCACTCTTTGGTGTGGTTACTCTTCCTGCCTACTTCTCAGCCATTGGTCAGTTCCTTAAACCTACACTGCATTCTCAGCTTTATACTTCAGAGAAAGCACAGATAAGACCCTTCCTTTGCCCCGCCTTTCTTCCTATCTCACAAAACAAGTGCTCCTCTTCTCGGGGTTAACCTTTCTGTCTTCACATTTCTTTAAGATATGTAAAATAACACACATGTAGAGCAATGTGTGAAACATGCACAGCTTTTCTGTGTATGAATATAAGAGGAACAACTACCCAGGTCCACACAGTGTGAAAACAAGACCTTTAGCATATCACTTCCCAATGAAGCCTGCCTCTTCCTCACTCAGCAGCAACTGCTACTCCCACCTCTAGGCTCAATTCTTGCTTTCTTTATACTTTTGTCTTCTACCTCTACATCTTTTGAAACTATTTTTAAATTTTGTGTTGGGGGAGTAATGTGTGCTATAGCATGTGTGGAGGCAGAGGAAAACTTGTGGTATTCAGTTCTTCCCTTCCATGTGGGTTTGCGTGCTTAGAGGAAAGTAACTGCCTGCGAGAGGTCTCACGGCCCCTCTCTGCACCCTCTAAATGATGTAAGCAACAAGTCTGCCTCTCATAATTGTACCTACATGAAATACTTTTTTATTGTGTGTCTTCAATTTGATTCAAAGTTTTAACATTCATCTATATTATTATATATAGCACTAATTAGTTTTTTGTTTATCTTAGGTATTTTCTTTTTATGTTTTTATTTGTTTGTTTACCTGCACACATGTCATGGCAAACATGTGGAGGTCAAGGACAACCTGTGGGAATTGGTTCTCTCCTTCCATCATGTGCATTTCAGGGATCACACTCAGGCTGTCAGGCTTGGCAGCAGGTGCCTTGCCCAGAGAATGACCTCATTGGCCAAGTTGTCGTTTATTTTATGTATAGAGGTCTTTTGTCCACATTCATCTCTGTGGATGCCTGGTGCCCACGAATGTCAGAAGGAAGTATCAAACCCCGAGACTGAAGTTACAGATGGTTGTGAACACAGTGTGGCCGTAAATCAAACGTGGGACCTCTGAAGAGCAGCAGCGAGTGTCCTTAACTGCTGAGCGACTCTCCAGCCATTAGCATCCCCAGTTCTATGTTTTTTATTTTTATCTATGTGTGTAGCTTTTGAGTCTGTCCTGGAACTCTCTCTGGAGACCAGATAGCCCTCAAACTCACAGAGATCCGCCTGCCTCTGCTTCACGAGTGCGGGGATTAAAGGCATGCACCACCATCGCCCGGCCAAGGATGGTTTTTATATATGTTATAAAACACAAAACTGTTTCCTTTCTTTCTTCCTTCCTTTTTTTCTTTTCTTTCCTCCCTCCCTCATTCCTTTTTTTTTTTTGGTTTTTCAAGACAGGGTTTCTCTGTGTAGCTTTGGAGCCTGCCCTGGCACTCGCTTTGTAGATCAGACTGGCTTTGAACTCACAGAGATCCGCCTGCCTCTGCCTCCCGAGTATGGCTGAAACTGTTTTCTTTACTCAGCATAATGTATATAATGTTTCTTATTAATTTGGGTATCAGTTTGTTTTCAATATAATCACCCTGAAAAAGTAGGGATCCCTCCAAATTTGGTTTGGATATTGAGATTGATGATGCCCACCCCCATAAGAAGTATAAAAATATTTATCTGTAGAATAGAACACAGAGTCTTGAGCATGGTAGGCAAACACTCTACCACAAACCTATATTCACAGCGTCACAACTGTGGGCGGGAGGGAGGGAGGGGCGAGAGACTGAGAAAGCAGGAAAAGGGGTGTGTGTGTGTGTGTGTGTGTCTGCCCGTGTGCCACAGTGTTCACATGGAAGCCAGACAACCCTCAGGAACTAGCTGTCTCCTTCCACCCTGTGGGTGTCAGGGACTGAACTCACATCATCGGGAGTCTTGGTGGCAGGTCATCTTGCCAGCCCTTAACTTCTGTTTCTGAGAGCTTCGTTTTTCTTTTTCTTTGAAACAGGATCTTTCTATGTAGAACTGGTTGTTCTTGAAATCATTGCATAGCCCAGGCTGCCTCCAAACTTGTAGTGATCCTCCTGCCTCTGCTTTCCAAGTGCTGAGATCAGAGGCATGTTCCACCAAACCCAGCTAGTCAATCAGTCCTCAAATGCTGATGGTGATCCCTAATCTGTTTCCAGTGACATTTCTCAAGTTTCAGTCCGTCAGCTAAATAGATTGCAGCTGAGATTTCATGGCCTTAGAAATTAGAGGCCTCTTTCTAAATCATTGTTTTATATGCAGATGAGACTCTAGCCTTGACTTCACATAATTAATAAAAAGGATGACAATCTAGCTGGGCAGTGGTGGCACATGCCTTTAATCCCAGCACTCAGGAGGCAGAGGCAGGCCGATCTCTGTGAGTTAGAGGTCTACAGAGTGAGTTCCAGGACACATCCAGGGTTGTTACACATAGAAACCCTGTCTCAACCCCCAACCCGCCAGAAAGGCAGGGGTGACAATCTTCTCACCAATAGCTAGTCAAATCTCTAGGACTAATATTTAGCCGATGAAATGTGAGCTGATCCTGTTTTCTCTTTCCTGTCACCCAAACTCACCTTGTAACAGTCATTAGCAATGAGCTGTAAGAGGCTGAAGGACTCGCCAGAAGTTTCCATCTTGAGATAAAGTTCCCAAGCTAGTCTTGGTTTTTTATTCATGATATCTACAAAAGGAAACAATTATGTCATTTATTATTTATTTATGAGTGTCTCAAGATAGTACCTAAGCTGTAGCTCAACATAAGCCTCCAGCCTCAGCCTTGAACCTCTCAAGTGATGGGATTATAGGAGTTCGACTACAATTTTTAAACTTAATTGTGTGTGTGTGTGTGTGTGTGTGTGTGTGTGTGTGTGTGTGTGTGTGTGTGTACCCTTGGAAGCCAGAAGAGGGCCCTGGAGCTGGAGTAATAGAAGGCTGTTAGCTGACTGGGTGCTGGGACTTGAGTTCTGTTCTTCTGCAAGAACAACAATCACTCTTAACCATCACTTCAGGCCCCAGACTTAAGCTTTTTAAATGTTTAAGAAAGAACTCCTTTATGGTACCATTCTATGGACTTGGATTTAAATACCCAAATACAAAGTGGTGATTGCTGCCATGTAATAGGCTCCTTACCAGAATGAGATCAAACTTAAATTACTTAAGACTTACAAAATTATCTTTTAGACTGAGTTGATTTCTAGAAGTTTCAATTTTGCTAAAAAGTATAGTCATTATTCATTCAGTCCTGCTCACAATTTCACCCTCATAGAATTGGACTGCTAGCCAGATGTGGTGGTCTATGCTTGTAATTCCAGCTTCCAAGGGATTAGGATTGGAAGTTCAAGGCCAGCCTGGGATACAGAGCGAGACTTTGTACCACCAATGAAAATAATATGTAATTGCTAAAAATCTCCTGTGACTACAAAAACTTACTTAACATTTTAGGTATTGTTTGTCTGTTTTTGGTTTTTCCGAGACAGGGTTTTCCCTGTGTAGCTTTGGAGCCTGTCCAGAAACTAGTTCTTGTAGACCAGGCTGGTCTTGAACTCAGAGATCCGCCTGCCTCTGCCCCCAGAGTGCTGGGATTAAAGGCGTGTGCCACCAACGCCCGTCGTTTTAAGTATAGTTTTAAGATATTTATTACCATGTGTGTGATGCTTGTGTTTGGGATTGAGGGGCATGTGCCAGGATACCTGTATGTTGGTTAGAAGACAAATCTGTCAGTTCTCTTCTTCCATCTTTATGTGGGTTCCAGGAGACAAGCATTTACCTACTGAGTCATCTCAGTGGCCCTTGGTGAGTATTTTAAATCTGACTGAATGGTGACAAGGGCTATGCAAGGGACTCTATAGATACAGGCCTGGCACTTGTGTGCCCAGACAAGACACCATGTATAGACTCTGAACTCCCACTGGGTTCTCTTTCCTTCACTTCTATGCTTCCCCTAATTAATATTTAAATTTAACTTAATGGAGCAGCTCTGTTGCACCCTGTTGTCTTTATTTCTTGTGGGCTTTTTAAAAAATAAATTTTGGTTATTTTTATTTTAAAGATTTATGTTGTATTCATGGAACTGGAGTTTTAAACTTGTGAGCTGTCTGATGTAGATGCTGGGATCTAGTCAAGTCCTCTGGAAGAGCTGTGAGTCCTCTTGACTACCAGACCATCTCTCTATCCCAGATTAGCTATTAAAAAAAAAATCACTCTGTAGCCCTGGATGGCCTAGAACTCAATATGTAGGCCAGGATGGCTTTGAACTCACAAAGATCTGTCTCCTAACCAGCTTTATGTAACTCATTTCTTTTAGACAAGGTCTGCTATATCCCAGGCTGACCACAAACTCCTCATGTAGCCAAAATTTACCATGGAGCCAAGGATCGCCTTGAATGTCTGATCTTTCTGACTCCCCCTCAAGTGGTGCTGTATTTTTGATTTTTTTTTTTAATTGGCACTCCAAAGAATCTAAGTAGACCTATACGTGTTGTTCTCCTGGTCTCCGCCCCCTGAATGCTAGCATTGTTTAGGTTATCTGGTATGATGTCAGTCTCTCTTCAGCTGGAGATGACGTAGCTCCTCTCTTTCTTACTGTTCACCTTTCCATTTACTTTACTCCCTGACATTCTTTTTCTGTTGCTCAAACTCATTGCCAGTCTTACGCAGTTTATTTCCCCTCTGTCCCTACCATAATAACTAATATCATAGCACACAGTGCACTATTTTGTTCCTTTATTCCCCTAAAATTATTGGAATTGAAGAGGCAGTTGCTTTCAGTTGACTACTGCTGCATTTTCATGGTGGGCATATCCATTGGTTAGAGTTGTTTCTTCAGTGAATCTACTCTCAGAGCAGAGCTGCATATTGGGCCTGGTGCTCTGAGCATGTGGGCTGAGGTTTTAGCTGCTGAGCTACACTCTAGGACCAGAAAGGAAGAAACAACATTGACACTGAAGTACTCTCATTGAAAGAATACAAGTGATTGAAAAACAAAATCCAACCAAAAACACAATCACAGATGTGCAGATCCCGATGCAGAGGCAGGTGTGTGACACACACCTTTAGTCCAGCACGTGGGAGGCAGAAAGGCAGATGGATCTCTGTGGATTTGAGGACAGCCTGGTCCATATAGTGAGTTACGTGACAGCCAGAGCTACAGGCTAAGACCCTGTCTTGAAAAAGAAGATTAAAAAAAAAATCAAAAAAGCAAGTCCCAATGCAAAAACATAAAAATCTTGAAAAATCAAGACAATACAACTAGTCTTAAAAATTAATAATTTCACAGTCATGAAGTCTGGTAAGAGGAAAATGAATTAGATGAAATCCGGGACAAAGAATTCCAAAGAACAAATGGGAGAACATTCCTTGAAATCAATGCTGGCACAGTAGTTAAGAGCACTAGCTGCTCTTCAGAGGACTCAGAAGGTGCCCCACAACTGTCTGTAACTCCAGTTCCAGGGGACCCAATGCCCTCTTCTGTCCTCTACAAACCCTGCATGCAGACTGTACACACCCATGCACATAAAAGAAAAAAGATTTTTAAAAAGACCTAAATTGGCTGGGCAGTGGTGGTGAATGCCTTTAATCCCAGCACTCGGGAGGCAGAGGCGGAAGGATCTCTGTGAGTTCGAGACCAGCCTGGTCTACAAGAGCTAGTTCCAGGACAGCCTCCAAAGCCACAGAGAAACCCTGTCTTGAAAAACCATAAAAAAAGCCTAAATTGTTAAAATAACATCAAATTTAAAAGTCAAAGCAAGATATGAAAGATGAATTCATAAGAAGAAATACTAGAAAACTTAACTTGAAGTTTTGTAGGTGAAAAATTCAATAAGCCATACAAAAACACAGTGGAATGCCTAGCCAGTAGAATGGATCAAGGGGAAGCCAGTATCAGGATTGGGGAGAAAGTGATAGCTATTCTTGTTATCAACTTGACTACATCTGGAATCAACTCAAACTCAAGATTCTGGACATAACCATGAGATGTTTTCTTAATTGTTTATTTGAGGCCAGAAGACCCACCCCAAATGCGGGCCACATCTCAGGGTAGCAGCCTATATAGAAACACTTGGGAGGAAGCTTTGATTTTGCCTGCTTGCCCTCTCTCTCACTGAGCTCATCTGCCCCACGGCTGATGCATTCATTCCTTTGCCTATACTAGAACCAACCTCCTGGGATTCCAACATAGACTGAAGCTCAGTGGCTCTCCAGGAATCCTCAAGGATGCCGTGACATATTGGGGACTGAATAGCTATCGAGTCAGGGCCTTCCCATCATGAGATTGCCATTGTTGGACTATCTGGACCCCAGCCTGTAAGCCAGTATAGCAAATTATATATACATACGTGTGTGTGCATTAAGTGTGGGTGTGTGAGAATGTGTGTACACATTCTCAGTTTTGTTCCGTAAGAGAAAAAAGGATTAATACGATGAATCAGAGCAGTCATATAACAATAAAAATGAAATATTAATGGAAGATGAAGAAATGAGACATATGGGACATGATTAAAAGATTAAATATATATGATTCATGGGAATAAAACTGAAGACAATGGCACAGACATATACTCAATTAGATCACAGTAGGAAAAATGTGAAAATCTAGGGAAAGAAATGTCCATCCAGATATAGTGGGCTTTTAGAATGCCAAGAATATAGGTCCAGAAAAGATTCTCCTACATCATAGTTAAAATACTAAACACATAGGGTCCAAAAGAACATTAGAAGCTTCATGCGAGAACCATGAAATCATATGTAAAGACAACCCCATCAAACAAGAGTAAATTTTGTCACAGAAATTCTAAAGGTCAGGAATGCATGGAAAGATATATTTCAAATTCTCAAAGACAATAATTGCCAACCCAGATTATTATTTTCAGCAAAACTATGCTTCATAACTGAAGAAAGAAACTTGCCATTATAAATATAAAATAAAAAGAATTTATGGTCACTAACACAAAACTGTAAGAGGATGGAAGGAATTATACAACTTGAGAAGAAATAAACACATCCATAAAGGCACAGGAAAGAACAAACCATACAAGAATGGTAAATAAACAAAAAAGAAAACCTATAGCAAACATTATACTAAATTGGGAAAACTCAGACTTGCCACTAAAACCAGGAATGAAATCAAGGTGTCCATTTTCTCCATCCTTTAAAATATCTCCCCATATGTTAAAACTTTCTCTACTCTTAGTCAACGTAGTCCTTGAATAATTGCTAGAGCAGTAAGACAAGAGAAACAAATAAAACAACAGTAATAATAAAGAAGTCAAAGTGTCCCTACTTGAAGATGCTATGATCTCATACATTGGAAACTCTAAAAATTCTACCAGAAAACTTTCAAAGTTGAGGAACCCTTTCTACACTGTACAGGAAAAACAGTAGCTTTTCTATATACCAATAGCAAACTTGCCAAGAAAGAAATCAGGGAAACAATCCATTTATAATAGTTTGAAAGACAGCACAACAACAACTGGTAATAAACCTAACCAAGGAAGGAAGAGACCCACACAATGAAAATTTAAACAGGAAAGAAATAAGGACACTAGAAAAATGAAAGAGCCCGCAACAAATTAAGTCAGCAAAATAAAAATGGCTATTTTACCAAAAGCAACATACAATTTCAATGTAATTGCCATAAAAGATTCAAATGACATTCCTCACAATAACAGAAAAAAATGCTAAAATTCACATGACAACAAAAAAGTACAGACATAAGAGCAGACATATAACTCAATGGAACAGGAAAAAAGGACACACAATTATATTTATGGCCACCTGAGTTTGGCAAGGGTTTCAAAACATAAATTGGGGAACATAAAGCCTTTTCAACAAATGGTGCTGGGGGAGTGGACACCCACATACAGAAGAACGAAATCAGATCCCTATCTGATGGGGGACGTCCTTCTGTAGGTTGTGAATATATGTTTCTCTTATTGGTTGATGAATAAAGCTGTTTCAGCCAATGGACAGGCAGGATGTAGCCAGGCAGGAAGTATAGGCGAGGCTACTGGACTTGGAGAATTCTGAGAAGAGGAACACAGAGAGTGAATCACCAAAGAGACACCATGTAACTGCCAAGAAAGCAAGAGCCTCAGGCATCAACAGTAAGCCAAGACCATGTGGAGATACATAGATTAATAGAAATGGGTTAACAATTAAGAGAGAGCTGGTCAATAAGAAGCCTGAGCCATAGGCCAGTTTATAATTACTATAAGCCTCTGTGTGTTTATTTGGAACTAAACAGCTGTGGGACCTGGTGGGACAGAAACTGCAGTCTACACCTATCTCTCACTCTACTTAAAACTACGGATCAAAGACCTTAACCTAAGAGTTGAAACTCTGAAATTGTTAGAGGAAATCACAGGGAAAATGCTACAAAGACAGTAGCATAGGCGAGGTCTTTCTCAAAAGCATTCTAACAGCTTACTAACTGAGGCCAAGACTTAACAAGTGGGATTTCGAGAATTGAGAAGCTTCTGTGTGGCCTGAGAACCATCTGAGTGAAAGAGCAGCCTACCGCAAGGGCAAAATTATCCGTAAGTTACATGTTGGTGGAGGATCACTGTCTGGGATACGCAATGTGAACAGCATATCTGATGGAGGGTCGCTGTCTGGAATATGCAAATAACAACCAACAAATGGGCTAAGAAATTAACAGTTCTGAAAATATAAAGTATAATCACCAATAAGCATGTGAAAAATGTCCAGCAACCTTAGCAGTCAGAAAAATGAAAATTAAATCACATGAGATTCATCTCTTCCTGTCAGAATGGCCATCAAGCAAAACAAGTACAGAGACTGTGGAGAGAAAGGGACTAAACACCATTGGTGGAGATATAAATTAGTCCAATGGTACAAAAGTCAGTTATCAAAGTGCCTCAAGATCTTAAAATAGTGGGGTTGGGTTAGAGTGTTACAGCACTGGCCTGCCACACACCAGGCCCAGGTTTGATCCCTAGCACCACAAAACAACAAAACAAGACTGCCTAAAACAGAACTACACTGTGCCTCCAGGTCTTTATACCACAGACACTTGCACACCTATGTTGATTTCTGTACTATTCATAACAGTCATGCTAGGGAAATAGCCCAGGTGCCCACCACCAGATGAATAGATAAAATATGATGTACACACACACACACACACACACACACACACACACACACACACACACACACAAAGAACAATGAAATTATATAATGCTTTAGAAAATATGTACAACTTGAGAGCATCATATTAACATATGAAAACTCAGACAAATAAGCCTCTTTTCTTATTTGTGAATCTTAGGTTTATACAGAGTCACAGAACCATTGGCTATCAAAGCAGAAGGGAGGTGTGGAATGGAGGGAACTGTGGGGATATGTGGGGTGGATATGTATGTCAAAGTAAGATATACTTGAAAGTGTCTTGATGAAACCTGCACTATGTATAATGACTATGCAAAAAATCTGAGAAACGAGGAAAAGATATGAGAGACTTATTACAGGTTACCAATGAACAAAAATTACACTTTGGCATGCTGTTACTTTTCCAGGCTTGAAAAATGAAAAGATAAAACCAGTGTGATAGCACCATTTCTCTAATGGACTGGAACACAGAGTCTGAAAGCTTTACTAAAGCTAAAAGAACCTGACATCTTGCTTCAATAGCAGCAGCATGTCAGTGTGGAATGGTGGAACTAATCATGGGTGACGTTACATAGCACATCCGCACGGCAGCTCTTACTGAGGAACATAAATAACCCTTTGTTATTTGAGTGTCTACTCATTCTGCAGAACACAAAGAAGTGTAGAAAAAATGCTTAATGTGATTTCCCAACAGATTACATAACAGGAAAAAAAAAAAAAAAGAGGATCCTTGTAATGTTGAGAAAGAAAACTTACAGCATCGAGCTAACCAGCTGAGGTAGATGTAATCATTTTTCAGCTTCTCACTTTGGATCAAGAGGAAAACCTATGAGAGAAAAGAAAGGGAACAAACATGAGGCTGGGTAAACAATAAAAACATATTTATCAACTAGAGGCTGCTGATACTGCAGCCTTATATTTAATAGCAAAATGGAAGTTAAATGAAAACATTTTTATAAAGTCTGCATGTTGATTGACACTGTACTTTTTTTTTAAATTTTATTTATTTATTTATTTATTTATTTATTTATTTATTTATTTATTTATTATGTATACAGTCTTCTGCCTGCATGCAGGCAGACGGCACCAGATCTCATTCAAGGCGGTTGTGAGCCACCACATGGTTGCTGGGAATTGAACTCAGGACCTCTGGAAGAACAGTCAGTGCGCTTAACCAGAGCCATCTCTCCAGCCCGACACTGTACTTTTAAAGATTTACTATTTATGTGTATTCATGTGAGCCTGCTTGAGTTTATGCACACCATGAACACAAAAGAGCCCACAGAAGACAGAAAAAGGTGTCAGATCTCCTGGAATTTGGATTACAGGCAGTTGTAAGCCACCACATAGGTGCTGGGAACTAAAGCCTGGTCTTCTGTAAAAGCAGTAAGCGCTCTTAATGGTTGAGCCATTGCTCCAGCCTGATAACATACTTTTTAATGTACCCCACAATGAAACAAATTAAAACTATTCATTTACTCTGTGTGCGTGTGCTTGCACACATAGGAATACACGGTAGATGTGTAATGCGACGTACATTTGGAGAACGACTTTCAGAAGTTGCTTCTTGCCTCCCACCTTGCTGAAACAGGGCCTTTCATTTCGCTGCTGCAAGTGCGGCATACCCCAAGCTAGCTGGCCTGCAAGCTTCCAGGTACTTCTGTGTCTGTCTCCACTCTACAAGAGTGCTGCCACAGCCAGCTTTTTTTATGTGGGTTTTAGAGATGAATGTGGGTCACCAGGCTTGCAAAGTTAGTTCCTTAACCCACGGAGCCATCTCTCTGGACTGTTTTGGCTTTTTGAGGCAAGGTCTTGGAATATGTAGTTTAGGATTCTGTGCTACTGAGTGCTGGGTGCACAGGAATGGGGTACCAGTCCCTAGTAAATCAACCTATAATGGTCCTTTACCCTCCGCCATTTTATTTTAGTGAAAAGAAGTTAAGGATGCTGTTAGATCCTTTACAAGCAGGCACCTTGATACGTGGCATTATGTTTTGTTTTTTGTTGAGACAGGGTTTGTGTGTGTAGCCCTGCATGTCCTGGAACTCACTCCACAGACCAGGCTGGCCACAAACTTACATGGTCCACCTGCCCGTCTCCTGATTAAAGGCGTGTGCCACACAGGCCGTTTTAAAGATCGAGCGAGCGAGCTAAAGCAAGCACTCACCTCTTCCCCCTCACTGGTGTTGCCTGTGGCAGCTTTGGCTTGGGCATAATTAAAGTTAAAGATGTCATCATTGTAGAAGTAACTCTGAAAAATGAGCCAAGAACAGGGCACACTGAGTATTAACATGGAAAATATAAAATCATCAGCTATGCTGACTAAAAAATAATCTAAAGTTTATTATTGCTGGGTGGTGCCACACAGTTTTAATCCTAGCACTCAGGAGGCAGAGGCAGTCAGAACTCTGTGGGTGTGAAGTCAGCCTGGTCTACATAATGAATTTCAGGCCAGCCAAAGGGACAAAGTAAGTGTGTGTGTGTGTGTGTGTGTGTGTGGTGGTTAGTGGGGTAATGTCTGTTTGTGTGAGTGAGTGTGTGTGATGGTGGTGGTGGTTAGTGGGGTAGTGTGTGTGTGTGTGTGTGTGTGTGTGTGTGTGACGGTGGTGGTGGTTAGTGGGGTAGTGTGTGTGTGTTGAGTGTGTGTGTGTGTGTGTGTGTGTGTGGTGGTTAGTGGGGTAGTGTGTGTGTGTGTGTGTGTGTGTGTGTGTGTGTGTGTGGTGTGGTGGTTAGTGGGGTAATGTGTGTGTGTGTGAGTGTGAGTGTGTGTGATGGTGGTGGTTGTTAGTGGGGTAGTGTGTGTACCACCGCACATGTGGAGGTCAAAGGACAATTTTGTGGTGTCAGCTCTAGCTCTTTCCTTCTGCCTTTACATGAGTTCCTGGAATTGAACTCAGGTCACCAGGATTTTGAAGTAAGTTTGCTGCCCCCATAGAAATACTCTTAAGTAATTAAGCCAGGTGTGGTGGCACACACCTCTAATCCTTGAACTTGGAAGGCAAAAGCAGGTGCACCTCTGAGATAGAGATTTATATTAATTCCATCAGAGAAAGGGGGCTAGCTACAAAAGTGTAACTTTTGGGGCAGGGGCTGCTATTGTTTTTGTTTTTGAGACAAGGTCTTACCGTGTAGCCCTGGTTGTCCTGGAACTTGCTCTGTAGACCAGAGTGGCCTTTAACTCACAGAGGCCAGCCAACCTCTGCCTCCTGAGTGCCGGGATTAAAGGCATGCACTACCATGCCCGATTTGGCCTTAAACTCTTAATTCTCCTACTTCAGCCATCATTCCCATCTAACACAGCATGTAAAGTGTTTCATATATAAAGTCACAAAGATGATTCATACTGACCTTAAAAGAGTTGAGGTAAATCAAGACATCATCAAATTGCTTAAGCAGGAAGAAACAGGAAGCCATGCACTGCCTCCCTGGTATCGTATCTGGAATGGGGTTAAGCAGAGGGAGAAGAAACGGTAGAGACCCATGAAACCAGAAGGTGTCTTTAGTTAAAATCAGCATTCCTGTAGAATTTAGAAATAGGAATGCAGCTGGGCATTGGTGGCGCCTTTGATCCCAGCACCAGGAGGCAGAGGCAGGTGGATTTCTGTGAGTTCAAGGCCAGCCTGGTCTCTATAGGGAGTTCCAGGACAGCCAGGGATACACAGAGAAACCCTGATTCCCAGGACCTCTAAATGCTGATTTTGAAATTATAGATCCTGCTGGCCCCAGGCTCTAGGGTCAACTTCCAGAGTCCAAAAGAAACACATCCCCTGTGAGTATACTGGCTTTGGTATTCCCTAGACTGCCTTTATGGGGCTTTGGTTTATGCAACTGGTATTGACCTCAACTCAATCAATGTGGTCCGGTCTCCACACTGACCTGTCCAACACAACAACTTTACACCTCCAGACTCAAGCAGAGAACTAATGTGCCGTGGACCTGCCCGATGCTGATCTGACCTAGCATTCATCTTACACTTCTGTTTAAGACAGCAGATGCTAGCATGGCCCCATCCATACCATGACGTTCCAAAGACTCCGTGCTGCTCAAGATTTGTTATAGTCTACCATGCTCCAACATCTATTTCTGGATCATGCTCAAGGTCTGTGTGTCCCAACAGACTAAGCCTCACAAAGGCAGGGATTCCTGTTTTATTTGCTGCTACATCTCTAAATTTTTGTTGTACAAATCAAAAAATGAAGTAGGGAAAAGAAATACTATTCAAAAAATAGTATTGGGGAAACATTTGTGAATCTCCTGGGGCAATTTAAAAAGTGTTAACCATCAGTTCAGCAGCACACATTTTTTTTTTTTTTTTTTTTTTTTTTTTGCTCTGTAGACCAGAGTGGCCCGGAGCTCAGAGATCCATCTACCTCTGCTTCCAGAGAGCTGGGACTAAAAACACCATCCCCAACAGATTAAACGTTTTTAATGGGGATGGGGTGAGAACACAGTATAACTTTAAAATCTATCAAAAAAAAAATCTATCAGGCTGGCAGAGGTGGTGCCTGCCTTTAATCCCAGCATTGGGGAGGCAGAGGCAGGTGGATCTCTGTGAGTTTGAGGCCAGCCTGGTCTACAAAGCTACACAGAGAAATCCTGTCTCAGAAAAAAAAAATCTATCTATCTATCTATCTATCTATCTATCTATCTATCTATCCCCCCTCTCAGATTTATTTATTTAATTTATATTTATTGATTTATTTATTTTTGGTTTTTCGAGACAGGGCTTCTCTGTGTAGCTTTGGAGCCTATCCTGGCACTCGCTCTGGAGACCAGGCTGGCCTCGAACTCACAGAGATCTGCCTGCCTCTGCCTCCCGAGTGTTGGGATTAAAGGCGTGTGCCACCAATGCCCGGCCTTATTTAATTTTTAAAGATTTATTTATTATGTATACAGTTTTCTGTCTGCATGTGTCCCTGCATGCCAGAAGAGGGCACCAGGTCTTATTACAGATGGTTGTGAACCACCATGTGGTTGCTGGGAATTGAACTCAGGACCTCTGGAAGAGCAGTCAGTGCTCTTAACCTCTGAGCCATCTCTCCATCCCTCATTATTTATGTATGCATGTATGCCTGCAGGCCAGAAGAGGGCACCAGATCTCATTACAGATGGTTGTGAGACACCATGAGGTTGTTCGGAATTGAACTCAGGAATTCTGGAAGAGCAGCCAGTGCTCTTAACCACTCTATCTCTCCAGCCACGCCCCCTTCTCTCTTTAAAATCTTTAAGATTTTATTTTTGTGTATGTGCGCATATTTGGGTGTGTGTGCAGATGCCCACAGAAGTCAGAGAAAGGTATCAAATTTCCTGGAACTAAAGTTACAGACAGTTGTGAGTGGCCCAAAGAGTGCTGGGAACCAAACTCCAGTCCTCTCTGCTAGGAGAGGACTCTGTATACATAATAAATAAATCTTTAAAAATTAAATAAGGCTGGGCGTTGGTGGCACACGCCTTTAATACATGCTCTTAACCACTGAGCCATCTGTCTCTCCTCTTTTTAACGGCCTCTTATTATTTTTAACATTTAGAGTATGTTTTATTATATTTATTTACACATTTTGAAATGTGTGTATATGAGTGTAGCCATGAATCTGTCATGGTGTCCATGCAGAGGTCAGAGGACAAGTTATAGAAGTTGTCTCTCCTTCTACCACTAAGTTTGGACAAGGAAACTCAGGTCGTTAGGTTCAGTGGCAAATGTCTTAACCCACCAACTCAGCTCAAAGGCCTTTAATTTTAATTTTTTCTTTTTTTAAATGTGTGTGACAAATGTGTTTATATGTGTGATGTGTAGGCATGTTTGTCTGTGTAGATACCACAGTATTCACGAGGGGCTAGAGGACAACCTCACATGCCGTTCCTTGCCTTCTAGACTGTTTGAGTCAGGCTCTCACAGTTTGGCTGTATGTGCAGGCTAGTGGCCTGGCAAACTTCCAGGGATTCTCCAGTCTCCACCTCCCACTCACAGATGTCCCCACCCTGTCCTCACTTTCATGGGTGCTAGGGATCCAAACTCAGGTCCTCATGCTTGTATTGCAAATGCTTGACCACTGAGCCATCTGCTCTGAAGCTAGGCTTTGCTGGATGTGGTGGCGCACACCTGTAGTCCCAGCACTCGGAGGCAGAGGCAGGCGGATCTCTGTGAGTTTGAGACCAGCATGGTCTACAGAGAGAGTGCCAGGACAGCCAGGGCTACACAGAGAAACCCTGTCTCAGAAAACAAAAAAAAAAAGAAAAAAGAAAAACAAAAACTAATTTAGACTTACAATTACCAGGAACTAAGGAACAAATTTATTCCTGTTTATTTATGTATTCTGACATCACTCCTCTCCAGTTTCTAACCCCTTGTTTCATAATGAGAAACGTAACACATCCCTAGGCAGTCAGACTCCACTAGTTAACATCACCCAGCTCTAATTATGCATTGTGTTCAAAAGGACAGACCGTAGACATACCACATTCACTAGCTGATCCTCCTACCAACTGGAAAAACTGCTGGGCAATTTTCATATGATCCCTCTGCAAAACAGAAGTGATAAGGAGGAAGCAGGCACAAATACTTTAGTATATTATACTTATAATTACAATGCATTTTCCTGTATGTCATTAACAAACATCCTTGTTTTAAATCTTAAGTTCTTATTAGCTTATTATTACAAGCACCTAGAAAATTACAACTTGAAATTTTGTGAAAAGTAGAGTTAACTATACAAGAAGGAAACCTCAAAATCCCACCCTAAAATCCATGCATTAAATAAATAAATTTATACATTCAACAAATATGTAACACACTTTCTGTGTCTGAACTTTGTACAGAAGCCACAGACATAACAAGGATTATTAGACTAATAAATAACTCGTTTATTTATGCAGTATTTGCTGCTACATGGAGAGACCCAGAGATGAAAGGCTTACTTATTACATTCTTTGTTTCATAAAGAACTTAACTTGCTACATTAACATGGATAAAAACCTTGGTATATCTATTTATCTATCTGCCTGCCTGCTTGCCTGTCTGTTGTTGAGAAAGGGTTGCACTATGCAACCCAGGCTGTCCCTGAACTTGAGATCCTCTTGCCTTGTCCTCCCAAGCCTGTAGTTATAGGTGTATGCTACCATGCACAATAGTGGCCTGCTGTTTAGGCTGCTTGCGTAGTTATAAGAAGCTCTTTAGCCCAGCAGTAGTAGCACATGCTTTTAATCCCAGTACTCCAGAGGCAGGTGGATCTCTGAGATGGAGGCCAGCCTGATCCAGAGTTTCAGGACAAACCCTGTCTCGAAAAACCAAAGAAAAGAAAAGGCTCTTTAAACCAAGCTCTGGGGAGACTGAGGAAGGAGTACTGAAGATTGGTGTGAGCTCAAGGCCATCCTGGGATATAGTTACTATATGAGACCCTGTCTCAAGAAACCAAAATTAAAAAACAAAACAAAAAGCTTTTCTAGTAGAGATGGGGATATATCTCCGGTACGTTAAAAGCTTTTCTAGAGAAAGAATTTTTTCCATTTTCTAGGTACCAAATCCATTTTCCTTTTCTTTTTTCTTTCTCTTTTTTCCACCCTGGTTTTTCGAGACAGGATTTCTCTGTGTAGTTTTGGAGCCTGTCCTGGCACTCGCTGTGTAGACCAGGCTGGCCTCCTATCCTGGCACTCGCTCTGGAGACCAGGCTGGCCTCCTATCCTGGCACTCGCTGTGTAGACCAGGCTGGCCTCCTATCCTGGCACTAACTCTGTATACCAGGCTGCCCTCCTATCCTGGCACTCTCTCTGGAGACCAGGCTGGCCTCCTATCCTGGTACTTACTGTGGAGACCAGGCTGGCCTCGAACCAAATCCATTTTCTTTGTTTATTAGTTAAGAAACAACAGTATGACATGTAAAACAAATCTGTTTCTAATTTAAATTAAAAAAATAGAAAAAAACAAAACAAGAAAATCTTAAGAATAGTTTTTGTAGGGATTCTGGACTAGAGGGTTTAAAGACTTGAAAAAAACTGAAGGACCAAGGATGTGGCAAGTATCTACCATGCCTAAGGGTTTGCTCCCTGGTCCCCCACCTCCAGCAATCAAGTACAGCACCTGCAGAAGAGCCCAGTGACTGTGAGCCTGTTACTGGCTGCACGTCACTGTCCATCCTGGTTTTCACACAACCACAACTTTGCAAAGTATGGGTGACTAATGGTTTCATACTCACCGAACCCATTTCCTGGCCAAGGGCTGCGTTAACAACTCCCTTGAGTATATACTCCTGGAAAACACAATCATGCCATAAACCAGTTGTGTGGGCTCTCCTGTTAGCCCCTTGCAGCAACCCTACTTCACAGGCTGAATTGCCTTTCTCTGTTAGACCCCCAGCTTATAGAACAATGTGGAGTCTGGCTGACTTCTAGCAGACAAGCGCTCATATAGCAGAGTTTATCATTGTAAATGCTCAGTCCTAAGTAGAAAAAACTCTGTGGAGGCTGGGGAGACAGCTCAGTCAGCAAAGGAATTGCCCTGTAGCATGAGGACCCTAGTTAAATCCCCAGGAGCCATGGAAAAACCACCTGTAATCCCAGTGCTGGAGAGGTGGAATTCCTAGGGTCTGACAGGCATGCCAGCCTAACCTGATCAGCGAGCCCCAGGCCAGTGAGCCTCCTTGTCTCAAAGAACAGGGAAGACACTGTTTGTGGAAAAATAACAACTGCACACACATCATGCCCTGTCTCCAGTGTCACAATAACTATGCTATCTGATGCCCACTTATAAGATACTTCCTCTTTTGGAGTCCTGTGGCCTCATCGGTATCCCTTTTTTTTCATTCTTGGCTAGATTTTAATAATACTTTCCTTAGCAGTATCATTAGCTTTTACTGAAGGGCTCCCTCTAAGTAGTAAAAAGACACTGGAGCCTTCGATTCCCTTGAGAAAAAGACTTGTTCAGGCTCCATCCAGTCGGGAAGTAGTTTTCATTCTTTATTTTTTTAACATTTATTTAGTGTGCGTGTGTGTGCGTGTGTGTGCGTGTGTGTGCGTGTGTGTGTGTGTGTGTGTGTGTGTGTGTGTGTGTGTGTGTGTGTACGTACATGCGTGCACGTGTGCTCATGGGTGTGGATATGTGTACATGCTATAGCATGCATGTGGAGGTCACAATACATTTGTGGGACTTGAGCCGTCTTGCCGGCCTCCTCCAGTCTGTATTCAGTGAAGGGACACTTACTATGTACTTAGTACAGAGACACAGGCCCTGACTGCAGACACGAAAGAGACACAGGTCCTGGCTGCAGATACGACAGAGACACAGGTCCTGACTGCAGACACGACAGAGACACAGGCCCTGACTGCAGACACGACAGAGACACAGGTCCTGACTGCAGACACGACAGAGACACAGGTCCTGACTGCAGACACGACAGAGACACAGGTCCTGACTGCAGACACGACAGAGACACAGGTCCTGACTGCAGACACGACAGAGACACAGGTCCTGACTGCAGACACGACAGAGACACAGGTCCTGACTGCAGACACGACAGAGACACAGGTCCTGACTGCAGATACCACAGAGACACAGGTCCTGGCTGCAGACATGACAGAGACACAGGTCCTGGCTGCAGACACGACAGAGACACAGACACAGGCCCTGACTGCAGGAAGTGAACGACCTACGGAGGGAAGGGAGACAAGGGACACACACTTACATCCCAAAGTGACAAAGAGTACATTTGTAGTTGTTCCTTTCATTACAAGTATGGATTTAAGTTTTTCAAATGGATTTTAATATTTTCAAACTTTAGAACTTTTTAGGAATCAAACAGATATTAAGGGACTTGAGCCACATTTTTTAAAAAAGCCCAGAACATTAATTCTTTCATGAAGTCCCCCAAACCATCAATGTATATGGTCCTCTCAGGTACTACAATGGGTGTTTTCTCTGACACACCTCACAGCTGTGTGTCTGCCTGCAGAGCTGTCTGCACGGCCTTTACCTAATAGGGATTCAGCACTTCCAGTTACCTGAGGGGTCGTAGGCTCCAGATCCTTGATTAAATTATAAGCTTCCTGTACATCATCTGCAATGTAAGAAGTCAGTCATTATTTGAGCTTATGTTGCAACAACGTTCTCTAACGCAGTCACTAGAAATCTGAGTCTGGGGCTAGAGAGATGGCTCAGTCGTTAAGAGCACTGGCTGCTCTTTCCGAGGTCCTGAGTTCAATTCCCAGCAACCACATGGTGGCTCACAAGCACCTTGAATAAGGTCTGGTGTCCTCTGCTCAACTACAGAGTACATGCAGGCAGAAGACTGTATCCACAAAAAAAAAAAAAAAAAAAAAAAAAAAAGGAAAGGAAAAGAAATCTGAGTCAGCAGTATTCAAATATTCATACAAACTAGGGGGCAGCTTAGTACTAGAGTGTTTTTACAGCAGGTGCGAGGCCACACGTGTGTGTACCCACAAACACACACGTATGTCCGCGCGCACACAGAAATATGTTTTACCTGACCTTTAATTCTCTATCAAGTTGATGGTTGTTTAGTTATCTTAAAGAAAACTAGCATTTTTCTTTTCAAAACACACATGTATGCATGTATGCACAGTTCACCCACTTTGAGACCAATTAGGCCAGACTGACTGGCCAGAGAGCCCCAGGGATACTCCTGTCTCCACCTCCCTGTAATGACACATGCATGACCCCACAGCTGGCACTTTCCCATGAGCTCTGGAGCTGGAGCTCATGTCCTCCTGGCCTTCCAGGGAAGCATGTTATGGACTGGCTTGTACCTGGGCCCAAGAAAACAGTCATCTTTAGAAAACTGATACTGAGCCATGAGACACCTAAAAAATGCTCAAGTTAAGACTATAGGCTGGGGCCAGGTGGTGGTGGAATACACGTTTAATCCCAGCGCTCAGGAGGCAGAGGCAGGCGGATCAGGAGTTTGAGGCCAGCCAGATCTACAGAGTGAGTTCCCTGACAGCCAGGGTTATTGGGTTATTGTAGAGAGACCCTATGTCAAAAAAAGAAAAAAAAAAGTAGGCTAGGTGTTATGTAAATGGATTTGTATTTATATAAGAAAACTGGCCAAGTGATGGTGGTGCAAACTTTAATCCTAGCATTCAAGAGTCAGAGTCAGGCAGGCAGATCTCTGTGAGTTTGAGGCCAACAAGTCTACAAAGTGAACTGTTACACAGAGAAACCCTGTCTCAAAACAAAACAAAACAAAAACCCACAATCAAGAAAAAGAATATCAGGGAAAGAAAAAAAAATTGAAGACCCAAAAGAAAATTGATAGAGGACAGAACAGCAAAAAGAAAAGCAGAACGAGGAAGAAGAGGTATGTAGTGAATGACAGAAGAGAGAGGAGAGAGAGAGAGAAAGGTACAACTACTAAGTGTCATTACAAAGGTTTTGTCTCGTGACCACGTTGCAAATATATATTTGGAAGTGTTATACATTTATACACTTCATACTTTATACATTCAATCAGATTGCCCTAAATATCTTTCTTCACACGTCACAACAGGACAAGTTCCCCTTACCTTGGCGAAGGTAGTAAATCACCAGGTTTAGCCTCGCTTCAGGAATGACGTCAACCAGGGGAGGCAGAACCTGCAAAGCCCCCTCGCCTCCCCGGAAAACAACCTGCACACAAAGACAGTGTCACTGCGGCATCACAGGCGCACATGGTCACAACTGGACATGTTAAGGGGCCTGAGGTGAGGGCAGGTGCACACCCGTGACGCCACTATTCAGGAGACAGACAGGACGAGTGTGAGTTCAAGACCAGATTCAACTTTGCAGGGACACCGTGTCACCTCAGCATCATGAAAATACAAAGCCCATGATGGCATTTATATAACTTTTCAGAGCCTGTTTCCCTCATTTCCCAACAATAATAACATCAATTAAATGAGTTTAAATGGGCTGTGTGGCACACAGTAGGTAACTGAATCTACAAATATTCATTAGCACCTATATGCCTGCTACCATAATAAGCACTGGGGTTACAGCAGGACCAAGTCACTCCCCTGCAGCCACATAAATTATTGAAGTATGGAGAGGCCCTCAGAAAGCAAACAAGGGCTGGTGTTACGACTCAATAGGTAAAGGGAGCCATATGCTAAAAGGAGAGAAGTAACTCCCACAAGTTGTCCTCTGGCCACCAGTTGCATGCCACGCTACACATGCTTGCACGTGCATACATGCACACACAGTAAATAAGTTAATAAATGTGATTAAAAATTTGAAAGATAGAGCCGGGCGTTGGTGGCGCATGCCTTTAATCCCAGCACTCGGGAGGCAAAGGCAGGTGGATCTCTGTAAGTTCGAGGCCAGCCTGGTCTCCAGAGTGAGTGCCAGGGCAGCCTCCAAAGCTACACAGAGAAACCCTGTCTCGAAAAAAAAAAACCAAAAAAAAAAAAAAAAAATTGAAAGATAAGCAAACAAGTATGTTGTCAGATATAAAAAAAAACCAGGGCCAGTGAGATGGCTGAGCAGGTAAAGGTCAGTGCGGTCAAGATGGGCAAATGAGGGCAGTCTCCAGGACACACATTATTAACTTTAGCAAGCTGTCCTCTGACCACCCCAAGTCCACATGTGCACCATGAGAACATGCGCCCACACATATGCACAGAAATAAATGCAATCAAAACTTTTAAACAATTTGTTCACACTAATTAACTTCCAGAGACTAGCAAGTGTTCAGAATACAGTATACTGTCCACAAATACACTGAAACCAACGGCATTGGGTATGAACTACATAATTTTTCCCTCTGAATATTCATTTTGATGCTTTTTTTCTGGCTCCTTTTTATGTCCCTTCCTTTAACAAGGGGACTTCATCTGCTTCTTTGATCCTATGACTTCTAACTCCATCTGATTCTGCTTCTCCGTTAATCACTGTATCTTCAGTCTTCCCAAAGCAGCAGCCCAACTTCTCAACCAGAAGCACACACAAGGGTTTTTGTTCTTGTGTAAAATCTCTACTTGGTTCTTTTGTTCCTTCTGGAGAATGCCCTACTTTTTTTTCTTCTTTCAATGCTAAACTTGAAAAGCTGTGGCTGACTGCTAACTTCCTCTTACTCTGTCACTCCTTAGCCTTCCCCAAATGTGTCTTTTGCTCCCAGAACCCTAGTGAACTTACTCTCAAAAGTCACAAAGGCACCGCTTTAACTAAAGGACTTTTCGGGGTTGTTCCATGCTCATCTGTGATCTGACACTGAAGGCTTCAAGATGGCAGTAAAACCACAGCACGGCTGGCAGTATCCCATCAGATGACGGGTGTTACACAGAAAAGTTAAAAAGCAAGACGGGTCACAGGCAAAGGCTGGGGTTACAACAGGGTGAACACTAGTGCTTTTGCTGATGCCATGAGTGTTAAATCTACACGTGACCTCAGGCCTACTTTTTTCAGTGTAGTGACATAGCCTTTAATATCAGCAGTGGAGAGGCAAAGACAGATGGATCTCTGTGATTTCCAGACTAGCCTGGTCTATATATAGAGTTCCAGGCCAGTTAGGGCTGTGTAGTAAGATCTTGTCTTGCCTGGCAGGGGTGGCGCACGCCTTTAATCCCAGCATTTGTGAGGCAGAGGCAGGCGGATCTCTGTGAGTTGGAGACCAGCCTGGTCTACAAAGCAAGTGCCAGCACAGGCTCCAAAGCTACACAGAGAAACCCTGTCTCAAAAAACCAAAGGTCTTGTCTCAAGAAGAGGAGGAGGAAAAGGAAACAAACAAAGCAGAAAGAAGCTGCAGTTTTGTTGCCTTTGCTTTTAGATGAGGAAGCAGACCAACATACAACATCACTTGCTTAGTGCTCCAGGTGTCTGCCTTGAAGCACAGTATGCTTCTCATTTTGTTTCCTGGTTGATAGAACACAAACTTCATCTGAGCTTAGGTTTCTTTTAAGCAATGGCCATCATAATCTAGCCCGAATCCCATAACTCATCCAGCTTTACTTTGCACTCCCTCCCATGTGAATTTACTACACTGGTACAATCATCCTCTGGTCATCTTAACACGCGTCACACTCTTAAGAGTCATGTCTTGAATGAGAATGAACCCTCGAAAACTCAGCTCATCTTCAAAGATGAAACAGTCGTCCCCACTTATTCCAACCCATGAGGATATGTTCCTCTGTCTTTTTCCCAGGGACAAGGAACACTTGGGTCTGCCCTGCCTTGCCCTTCTTTTCAAATGTGACCCATATTCTGCCCTCCCAATAAGAGGTTCCCTAAGGAAGGAGACTGATATAAGAAACCCATTTTAGCCAGGTGTTGGTGGCGCACACCTTTAATCCCAGCACTTGGGAGGCAGAGGCAGGAGGATCTCTGTGAGTTCGAGGCCAGACTGGTCTACAGAGCAAGTGCCAAGATAGGCTCCAAAGCTACACAGAGAAACCCTGTCTCAAAAAACAAAACAAACAAACAAAAATGTATCCCTTTCACAGTAATGAGGCATTCCTTGGAGTAGTTCAATATTTGCTGGGGAATCTCCTTTTATTCATCTTTAATTGCTGTGATATACCAAAATACGACCCAAGACAATCAAGATGGGAAACTTACTCACCAGATTGTGCCTGATGAGTTCTTTAGCAAATTCAAACGGTGAAGAGGCGTTGTCCATCAAGCTTTTGAGTTCTGCCTGAAATATAAAAAAGAAAGGCTTCCCAAAGTAATAAGCATATAGTTCCTATTTTTTTTAAATGAGTGTCTTTTTTTTTAAAGGTTTTATTTATTATGTATACAACATTCTGCTTCCATGTATATCTGCACACCAGAAGAGGGCACCAGATCTCATAACAGATGGTTGTGAGCCACCATGTGGCTGCTGGGAATTGAACTCAGGACCTATGTATGGAAGAGCAGTCAGTGCTGTTAACCTCTGAGCCATCTCTCCAGCCCCCTATAGTTTTTATTTTTAAGATTTGTTTTGTTGTTATATTTATTTATTTTGACTTTTTTAGTTCTCTCTATGTAGCCCTCTGCAGCCCCAGCCCAGCACTGCTAAAGTGAGGTGGGAGGCAGAAGCAGTGTAACGAATTGGAAGCTTGCAGCACAGCAGTGAAAGAATAAAAAATGAGATGGAGGGAGAGAACTGACTTCCCAGAAGTTACCCTCTAACCACGACATACAAGCCACACACCATGCAAGTTCATGTACACATGCACACATACAATACATCAATAAAATCTGTGACCAAGCCTGAATATTACATTCAATCCCCAAATCCATACAATAGAAAGACTAGATTCCTGCCTGCAACTTGTACACTGATATTACTTGTACAATGTACACACACATGTACACACACACACACACACACACACACACACACACACACACACACACGCTGCTCTTCTAGAGGTCCTGAGCTCAATTCCCATGGTGGCTCACAACCATCTGTAGTGAGATCTGGTGCCCTATTCTGGCATGTAGACATACATACGGACAGAACACTGAATACATAATAAATAAATCATTAAAAAATAATAATAAAATATGTTTAATAAGCCTGGCACGGTAGTGCATATCTTTAATCCTAGCTTTTAGGAGGCAAAGGCAAGCAAGTCTCTGTGAGTTCAAGGTCAGCCTGGTCTACAGATGGAGTTCCAGGACAGCCAGGGCTATATAGAGAAACCTTGTCTTGGAAAAAAAGAAAAGGAAGAAAAAAGAAAAGAAAATAATGCCCTTACTACTCTGGAGGACAAGTTAGTAATGGCAACACTTCCACCATGCCATCTCTTTCATGTTTACTTCAGACACAGCCCTGAAAGTCACAGCACACCACAATACACAACAATGACATGGGGTCATTGCTTCCCTCATGATTATTTTGAAATCACAACAGACATTCTGTTCTCTAAAACTTTGTAATACATTTTAAAATATCTGTCCATGATCTTCTGAGGCAAGGGAAATTCGTTTTCTTCTCAGACAAGTCTCCATTTCACAAGTTTTGGTCACTTATACCACACAAATTATCCATACCCAACCCTGCCTGTTGTTAGGTAATGTGGCAAGCCTCCCTTGCTAGCTTGCTCTGAGGTGCTCCTGCGGCTGCAACCTCAGCACCACACCCACCTAGCATATGATTCTGGGCTTGCCACACCGCCTCTGCCTGTGGAAGCCTCTTAGTACCTGGTTTAAGAGGAACCTAATGTGGCAGGGCCAGAAAAGCCAGCTGCCCGGGACAGCATCTGAGGAGTCGCTCACTGTGTGCGCATGGGGAAAGTGCCAACACTGTGCCCAGGCAGCTCGCTTGCCCCTTCAAGCCCTAGCCTGTCTCATAGACTCTGCAATGCTTTAGGGACCCAGGGACCTCAGACCACACTTTATGTTCTTACTGAAAACAACTATAAAGGGGAGAACTATTAAAACATTATACACCAAGCTGAGCAGTGGTGGCGCATGCTTTTAATCCCAACACCCGAGGCAGTGGCAGGTGGATTTTTGTGAGTTTGAGGCTAGTCTGGTCTGCAGAATAAATTCCAGGACAGCCAGGTCTACACAAAAATACCTGGTCAAAAAAAGAAAAAAAAAAAGTGAAGGGAAAACAGGTCCTAAAGGGAAAAAGTCACAGAAGCCATTTTTGATGTGGAGGGTTTATGAGTTTCACAGACGTTACCACCTGTACAAGCTACACTTAGGAGACCGAGGCGGGTGGATCAGGTGCTTGAGGCTCCCAAATCTAGACAGTAAGACCCTGTGATGACTTGGCCCTGACACCAAATAGGACAAATGGGAGGAACACATGTCTAAGAAGGCAGTACTGCAAAAAAAAAAAAGAGAGAGCGAGAGCGAGCGAGAGAGAGAGAGAGAGAGAGAGAGAGAGAGAGAGAGAGAGAGAGAGAAAGCCTGATCTGAACAATATCTGAAGAATAAGACTCCACGGCTTACCAACCGTATCAATTTGAGTACATGGTAGCACTAGATCCAATGGACACTGAGAAAGGTGGGGGAGAGAGAAGAGAGATATCTGCAAGTTATAACTGGGGGAAATAGTGGATGAGGACATGCAGATGGAGAAGAAAGTAACAGGCATCCCAGGTTTCTAATACTGGCTTACTGGACATACGGGGTTGACAGGCAACCACAGAGCCATGAATAGACTTTAAAGGAGGAAACTGGAGCATTGGTTTTAAACATTTATATTATATTTGTATTACTATATAGCTTAGGTAAAATTATCTAAAATATACTAGATACAACACAGATCATTCAGAAATGAAATTCCTTCTAGAACATCAGATTTAAAAAAGAAGGTATTTTGTGGCACACCTTTAATGCCAACACTTCAGAGGCAGAGGCAGGACTGTGTGAGGTCAGCATGGCCTACATGGGGAGACCTTGTTTCAAAAAAAAAAAAATAGGCTTATACAATTACTTGGTTATAGAATCAGAATCACACTGGCACTAACCAAAGAGCATTACTACCGAACTATAGATCCTAGAGTTTATGGCTAACTTGGGAACTGTTATAAAGTAACTCCCATTAGAACGGAATGAATTAGAAACATGTGTACATGCCTACCTCAGCTGCTTTGCCGTTGTAAAGGCGAAAGTGATTGCAAGCCTTAAGATTGAGTGCGATGGTACTATCAGGGATTTGCTGAAGGTAGACAGCCAGGACTTCCTGGGACACATCATAGTAATCCAGTTTGTAGTAGCAGAGGGCCACATAGACATTGAGGGCCAGGTACTCCCTGTTAGCACAAAGACTCAGGCTGAGGTGTAGCTCACAGACGCTGACTCCTGATACAACAGTCACATGGTTTCTAAACATCTTTATTACTAACAAATTCATTTGGCTCTTTCCCAGTTTTAATCTGGAGTATTAAATAGTCATCACTTCATCAATTCAAGTTCATGTATCACCTGAGTAAGTCTCCTACCTGCAGAAGTAATGTGGTAACAATAAGA
This sequence comes from Cricetulus griseus, assembly GCF_003668045.3. NCBI lineage: Eukaryota > Metazoa > Chordata > Mammalia > Rodentia > Cricetidae > Cricetulus > Cricetulus griseus. The sequence goes on from NW_023276806.1 coordinate 189,775,749, forward strand.
CAGAGAATGGAAGAGGCAGAAGGATGCCACACGCTTACAAAACAAAGAAACCGCATGTCCAACAACACACCTGATTTGGAAAGATACTGGACACAATGCTCACAAGGGAATAGATGTGTATTATATGAATGCTTTAGGAAACCTACTTCACAAAGTTTTCATTTTTAAAAGAGTTGTTGTATTTAAAAGAGTATGTTGTATTTAACATACAAATATGTATGTTAAAAAGTTTGTTATTAACATTCATATACTAAGTATGTATAGTCAGTTTGAATCCGATCAGTGTTTGGTAGACAGAAAACCCATCACACCGATTCTAATGACTTTAAGGAAAAGCAGAATCCAATTGTCATATCAAGTGTCTAACTAACTGCAAAGCTCAAATGAATAATAAGGCAAAGAACAGGGCAGGAGTCTGCCCTGGGAGAAGAAAGCCAGATGTAATTAGCGCATTGTTTTTCTCTTTTTGAGTTATAATACTTGATTAGCTTTGATATACCTCCCCACTCCGCGCCCCCCCCCCCCCGCCTCTGCCTCCCGAGTGCTGGGACTAAAGGTGTGCACCACCACCACCCAGCTATACTTCTCTTTTATAAAAGTTTTCATTAGAATGTATTTAGCTATACATATTAACTGGTTTATAACATTTTCAAATACACGTGTAATGTATTTTGAGGTATTCATCTCCCCCCCATTACACTCCCTTGTGCCCTTCCCATCCCACTCATCCCTCTCCCTCTTTTCTACCAGTCTCCCTTCTCCATGTCCTTCTCTGTGTGTGAACCAGTGAGTTTAATTAGGGTTACTTACAGAGGCAAGGGGGAGGGGTTGTTTACAGGAGCATGGGCAACTTTCCATCAGATACATAGCCCATTCTTTTTTTGTTGTTTTTTTGAGACAGGGTTTCTCTGTGGCTTTGGAGTCTATCCTGGAACTAGCTCTTGTAGACCAGGCTGGTCTCAAACTCACAGAGATCTGCCTGCCTCTGTCTCCTGAGTGCTGGGATCAAAGGCGTGCGCCACCAACGCCCGGCTGACCGGCCCATTCTTGTGCAGGGAATCACGGGTGCTAGGTATTTAAGAGTGCCCAGAAAGCATCCTTCTTCAAGCCAGCACCCTGTCCTCTTATATTCTTCCCACTCTCTCTTCCTCAAAGTTCCCTGAGACTTTGAAGGAGTGATGCACATGTTTCACTTAGAGAAAAACCTCTTTGACGTGCTATGAATATCTACGGTCATGCCACTACTGCAGTCAGTCTTTTGGCCAATGCTGACGGTGACACTGGTCTATGGGTATCAACATAAACATTCAGAGGGCAGTCTGAGAGTACATCATTTCCCTTTACAACAACAACATCAGCAGTAGCTTCTCCACTAGAGTCAATGATGGGCTTTACAGTACCAGAAGTGAACACCCCCTGAGAAACAGGCCTCAAACCCCTCCAGAAGGGAGTTGATTGCCCCATGACATTTACCCCGCTGCTGCACCAGTGGGCACTCTTGCTTAGCATGTTGGTAGTGTAGCACATTTGGTCCACAGCTGAGTCAGAGTGATGACAATTTTCTTCTAGCAGTTGGCATAGAATCTTCCAGCATTGTAAAAGCTAGCAGGTGTGGTGGTTTGAGTGGGAATAGGCCACACAGGCTCATATATCTGAATTCCTGGCCCCACAGTTGTCAGAACTGTTTGGGTAGGATCAGGACATGTGTCCTTGTTAGAGGAGGTATATCACGGAGAGAAGGCTTTGAGGTTTCAAAAATCCCATGCTCACTGGGCAGTGATGGCGCTTGTCTTTAATCCCACCACTTGGAGGCAGAGCAGGCAGGTCTACAGTGTGTGTTCCAGAATGGCCAGGACTGTTACACAAGAAAACTTGTCTTGAAAAAAAAAAAATAAATAAAATAAAATAAAATAAAACAAACAAAGCCCATGCTCATTTCCAATTAGCTCTTTCTCTGCCTCATGACTATTGTGGTAACATGTAAGCTCTCTGCTGTTTCTCCAATACCACACCTGCCTGCCACATGCTCCTTACCATGGTGGTCGTGGAATCTGTAATTAGCCCTCAAATTAAATATTTTCCTTTATGAGTTGCCTTGGTCATGGTGTCTCTCCACAGCAAATGAACAGTAACTAAGACACCAGAGGAGATAGCTTCCAGTTCAGGCCCAGCTAGATTTCTCTGTATTCGACAATAAAAACATGTGGGCTCTTCAATGCTGGGACTTACCATCTAGTTCTAGTAAGTAACCAATAGCAATGGAAGCACCCTGTACTGCTTAGGGGCCTTCGTGGCCTTCCTGGTCAGTAATTCATAGGGATCTAGCCCACACTTGGAACTGGTATTTTCATTTAATAACATGTATGTCTGTATACCATGTGTGTGCCTGGTACCCATAGAGACCTTAACAGGGCATCCTTGGCCTCCAAAGTGGTAGGGTTACAGTAGTATGCTGCCATGTCCAGCCTTAAATAATACATTCTTTGTTGTTATTTTATAAATTATTATTACTTTTTAAGGATAGCATACAAAGTAACAGATTTCATTGTGGCATTCTCATATATATGAATCATTATATTTTGTTACAATTTTTCCTCATCCTCCAAGGCCATAAATTTTCAGAAAGGGTAATATCATCTCCAATGGGTAAAAAACTGATTCTTATGAGAAGGTGAAAAAATACTCAATCTATATAAAATCACAGTCATTTTATATAAACTCACACACAGAGTTATCAGTAAACATGTCAGTATATAAATTTTCTGGAAAATTGGGAGGAAAAAATGTCAAAAAAAGCTCCTTACACAGAAGACATGGTAATGAGAAAAGGTAGAGCCAAGCGTGTGGGCACACACCTTTAACCCAGTCTCAGAAGGATTCTGTAAAGTCAAGACTACAAAGTGAGACCCTGTCTCAAAAAACCAAGGGGTTGGAGAGAAGGCTCAATGGTTAAGAGCACTGGCTCCTCTTCCAGAGTACCCAAGTTCAAGTCTCAGCACCACATGGGAGCTCATAACCAAGGTAATGCCCTCTTTTGGCCTCCACAGATACCAGACACACATTTGGTACGCATACTTCCAGGCAAAATAGCCATACACACAAAATAATAAAATTAAAAACAAAAGCAACAAAAGAAAAGCGGTAGAGAAAGCCTGATGCCAACAATATCCAAGGAGTTCGTAACCTCATCAGATCATCAACGGAACAGGTCTAGAGGACACTCGGTTCTTAGCCAATCAGACACAAAGGAAACAGCAAAACGGCCGCGATTGCGAGCAGGCGGGAAAGAGCACAGACCTGTTGTCCAGCAGAATCCGCTTGTAGATGTCGATGGCCTCCTGGTAATGTGACCGCATGTAGTGGATTGAGGCCAGGCTGAGCTGGTCTTCTTTGATATCCTGAAGATTCTGGTGAAAGTTCATCAATTTCTTCTCATCGTTAAACTACAATTGTGAGAAAAGAACCACATTGGCGTGAGAGAGACTCTCGTGTGATGGAGGTCGGAAGTCCTCAGTGGCCACTGTGTCCCTACTTCCTCCACTTCCTAGCTCTTCAGCTGTCTGTCCTGCTGCAGAGAGGACGCAAACCATCTCTGTAGACAGAGCCTTGGCAACCGAAAGGCCAAAGTTACAGTCACAGTTAATGACTTCAGATCTCCACCCTACTCGTCTCTTCTCCGTACGAGTGTCTACCTTTCTCCTTCTTTCTTTTCTTTACATTTCTGTGCCCTCATCCCTTAACAATTCTTTCCCATTCTTTTGTATTTCCTTTTCTTTGGTGAATAGTATGTAATCAAAATGTATTTGTTATCACTTAACTTTATGAACATGATTTTAAATTTTCTGTTCTAGGTGTTTTTATCTTCTCTTTAGTTACCACACGTGGAGTTGTTGTTTTAGGCTATGAGAATTCAACTTTTATGCTTATTTTATTAGAAGGTAGTTATAGCAGGGTGGTGGTGGCATGCACCTTTAATCCCAGCACTCGGGAGGCAGGGGGAGGCAGATCTATGTGAGTTCGAGACCAGCCTGGCCTACTGAGTGAGTTCCAGGACAGCCTCCAAAACTACACAGAGAGACCCTGTCTGAAGAAAACAGAAAAAAAGTAGTTATAAATAACAACTGATTTGTTTATACATGGGATTGAATTGACACATTTTGTGTGTAACTCGTGATATACAAACTATTCATTCCTTCCTGGTGTTTCAAATCTTTTTTGATTTTTACAAGATTCGTTTATGTTAATTTTATATGTACTGGTGTTTCCCAGAGACTAGAGGTGACTGTAACTCTGAGCTGCCACATGGGTGCTGGGAACTAAATGCAGGTCCTCTGTAACAAGTGCTCCTAACAGCTAGGCCTTCTCTCCTGCCTCCTGAATCTTCTTTTAAAGCATCTGTTTCAAATACCAGGGACAAAAAGAGAACTGCTTTCAGTGGGTGTGGTGGTCTGAAACAGAGTGCCCCCGACAGGGTCATGTTTGAATGCTTAGTCCCCACTTACTGAAATTGTTTGGGAAGGATTCGGAGGTGTGGCCTTGTTGGTTGGAGTAGGTGTGGCTTTGGAAGGGGTGAGACACTAGAGGTGAGCTTTGAGATTTCACATGCTCAAGCCAGGACTTTCTCTGTCTGCCTGCTGCCACTGATCAGGATGTAAAGCTCTCAGCTACTGTCCCAGTGCCATGCCGGCCTGCCTTCGCCATGAGGATCACAAACTTACTCGGAAACTGCAGGAAACCCCCAACAAAATGCTGTCTTTTCTAAGATTGCCTTGGTCGTGGTGTGTTTTCACAGTAATAGACTGGTGACCAAGACAGTGGGTGCCTCTTGTCCAAGGAGATAGACAACTGGTGAGGGACTGTGTCCCACCCTCTAAAGAAAGACTGGGTCTTCAGCTCAGGGGATGGCTACCCTGAGCTGCCACCTAAGACCCAGATCAAAGCATCACCCTAACAGTTCAGATAAGCGTCCAGATGTCCAGGAGCAACTCAGAATGTGACACATGAACATACTAACTTCCTTTCCAATATGAGGGCTTTGTTTTCTGCCTTCATCAATAACCCAGAACTGCTTTCTAGACAAAGCTGAGTACTAACAAGTGTTAATGAGAATACCCAAAACCAGAGGAATATTGGAATTTGTTAGCCCTATCATGGGATTTATCCTACATACAAGAATATAAAATACAATACCTAGAACCTCCCCTAAAGGTCCCAAGCTAGACCAATTAATTAAGATAGGTGGGACACTTAAAAACATTAACAACTTGTTTTAGTCACAGTTCCATTGCTGGTAAAAGACACCAGGACCAAGTCAGCTCTTATAGAAGAAAGCATTTAATGGGGGGCTAGCTTACAGTTTTAGAGGTTTAATCCATTATCATCATGATAAGAAGCCTGGCAGTGTACAGACAGACGCTGTAATGGACAATTAGCTAAAAGCTACATCCTAATACATGGGCCTAATATTGCTCCTGGCATGAGCTTTTGAATCCTCACAGCCCACTCCCAGTGACACACTTCCTTCCACAAGGCCCCGTGAATCCCAGCACCTAATCCTTCTCACATAGCGCTACTCCCTGGTGACTAGGCCTCAAATATATGAGCCTACCCTAATGCTTTGAAATTATAGACGGGCTGTTCTAATACCTACATCCTAGACTGAAGCTTAATCTCATTAACAAAGAAGTGGATCACTCCACAAGTATATACACTAACTAAAAATGAATAATAAATTTAAGAAAAACAAAACATTCTTTTGTGTCCTTACTTTATATTTGGTTCGCTCCCCTGTTTGGATAATAAGCACTAATGATTATAACTTCACATCACTTTCCTCTTAATTTCTTCCAGCACTGGATTTTTTTCTAAATTGTTTTTTTGTTGTTGTTTTGCCATAGCATCAACATATAACTATCAGTGTGATCTTTTTGCCTCCCAAGTGCTGGGGTTAAAGACGTGCGCCACCATCACCAAGCTCAAATCTTATTTTTGTAATCACAAGAAAACACAGTAAAATATTTCTTGAAATCAAATCAAAGACTTTCATTTCTAATAATAGTGGACCTGCTGGGAGCCTAGAACAAGTAGAAGTTTGAAACTACTAGAAATCTGTTGGAGGCATCAAAGGCACCAACTCAGCAAAGATCTGCGATGCCAGGATCCCAAAGAGATATAGAAAGAATCTCTTTGTATACTTTACCTTTTGAGGGTGCTAGTCAGTTTTTAGTTGGCAATTGAGCCTGTATAGCTTGCTGGAGCTTCATGGGCTTGATGGGAAAACACTCGAGGCTGTCAGGGCGGAGCCTTGGAGGGACAGCCAGGGAGGCAAAGCAAAAACCCACCAGCTCTCAGAACAGCTTGGGGACCAGCCTTAAGTGGCTGATATCGCTGTCAGAAGCCAGTCCCTTTGCTCCTGTCTCATGTGATGCCAGACACACAAGTAAATCCTCTGTGGAAGATGACAAAATGTCTAGAACCTCAAATTACCTTAATAATATTTTCACCTCCAGTAGCCAGAATTCAATGTAATATACTCAAGTACCGGAGAGATAAGAGCATTAGACCAAAACTCAGCTGTCAGGAGAAACACCGAAGAGAATGCTTAGACCTGGGCTTGCTTTATTTATTTATTCTATATTTATTTGTTTATTTATTTATTTATTTATTTATTTTTGGTTTTTCCAGACAGGATTTCTCTGTGTAGCTTTGGAGCCTATCCTGGCACTCGCTCTGGAGACCAGGCTGGCCTGGAATTCACAGAGATCCGCCTGCCTCTGCCTCCCGAGTTCTGGGATTAAAGGCGTGTGCCACCAATGCCCGGCTCCTGGGCTTTATTTTTAAAAATCAATGCAAGAAGAGTACAAGAAAGGAGAGAAGGTAGAATTTTGGTCATTTGGAACACATGGAAACAAGCAGTAAGACAGCAGGCAGCTCTGGACCTGGGTGTGGTGCATGTCTTTAACTCCCGCAGTTGGGAGACTAAGGCAGCAAGCCCACATGTTTGAGGTCATCTTGGGCTATACGGCAAGTTTCAGACCAGCCTGTACAACATAGCAAAATTCTGTCTCGAAAAGTCAAGGGTGCTGGATATGCTCAGTGGCAGAGCACTTGACTAACATGAACAAGACCCTGGGTTTAATTCTTTTTTGTGGTTTCTGTTGGTTTTTTGAGACAGGGTTTCTCTGTGTAGCCCTAGATGTCCAGGAACTTACTTTGTAGACCAGGCTGGCCTCAAACTCAGAGAGATGGGCCTGCCTCTACCTCCCGAGTGCTGGGATTAAAGGAGTGTGCCACCACTGCCCAGCCCTGGGTTTAATTCTTAACACTGTAAAGTAATTGAAATAATTCAGGCAGACTTGGCCCCGCCCCTTGGGAAGTTGGCACAGTGCCTCTGTGCGTGACAAGTTCTATATGCAGGTGCAGAGGTCTCTGTAAGGTAAAATTCCACCTCCTCTCTCTCCCTCCTCTTTTCTCTGAGGAGGCAGCTCTCTGTCTCTGTCTCTCTCTTTTTTCCTTTTCTCTATCCTTACTCCCTTACCTTTCACTAATAAACTTTCCACACAAGTTTTGTCTGTAGGTCTACGTCTTTCCACCTGCTGTTTGTCCTCACCCTGCTGCATGACCTGCTAAAGGTCCCATCTCACCTTGTATTCCTAACAGTGATAATAATTATATTGTAAAATTTTTAAATACACTAGATATACTTTTATATGCTACTTGTTTGTGACTTGATTAACTTTCTGTAAAACAATTTAGTAACATTAACAGAAATGTCTAGTTAAATACTTTCCATCATTGTTGGCAAAAGGAAGAAAAGGAAAATGTTTTCAAAGCAAGCAATGTGGATGAAACACGAATACCTTGTGAGCCAGATGGAACAACAGGCGGTTTTGGAGCCGGCTTTTTGGAGCTGAAAGAAAAAGAACCATGTTGCTTGGTAAAGAATTCAATAGTTGCTCTGGAAAGCTGGCTCAGAGGTTAAGAGCACTTGCTGCTCTTGCAGAGCACCCAGGTTCAGTTCCAAGTACTCACACGCTCACCACTGTTCATGACTCCTGATCCAAAACATCTGGTGCCCTCTATGGAAGTTAGTACCTTGCCAGAGTAAGATGAGGCTCAGGTGGGTTGCCCCAAACCCTTATCTAGCTCTGTATGTGAGTGTGTGCGTGTGCGTGTGCGTGTGCGTGTGTGTGTGTGTGTGTGTGTGTGTGCTTGCGCGCGCGCGCTAAAATAAAGTCTGGTCCCCACCTGCAGGAGCAGCAGCAACAGGAGGCACAAGAGGGTTGTTTAGACTCTGCTCTCCACACTTCTACCCGATACTGCTGTGGTGTCTGTCCCACAGCACAACCCTTCACACACACACAGTGCAGCCCACCACTGTGCAGTTCACACACGGGACCAAACCCTGGTATGCCACCCCGCAGCCCACATGCAACCATCCACATTTTGCTGCTCACTTCAGCGTTCTTTCTCAACTCCTCCTACAATCTCCTTTTTCCAGAGTTATACTCCCACATTTTTCTAATTCCAGAATTATACTGCCATGTTTTCCTAAAAACCAGTCCACTGTATTCCAGGGATCTTCAGCCACAGTTAAGTGCCACCCGTAAAACAGGCACCCAAGAGAAAAGGCTCACACCTTTCAAGTTCCAGCGTCTGTAGTCTTGTCAGTTCCCAATTCTGCACAACCAATTCTGTATCTCTTTTACAGACCAAGATCAGACTTCAATGAGCGGAAAAATGAAAAAGATGTATATGTATGTGTGTATGTATGTATTTATGTGTATGTACATACATACATATGTATGTATGCATGTGTGTATGCATGTGTGTATGCACGTGTATGTATGCATGCGTGTATGTATATATGTATGTGTGTATGCATGTATGTGTGTATGCATGTATGTGTGCATGCATATGTGTGTATGTATGTGTATGCATGTATGTGTGTGTGTATGTATGTATGTATGTATGTATGTGTGTATGCATGTATGTGTGTATGCATATGTGTGTATGTATGTGTGTATGCATGTATGTGTGTATGCATGTATGTGTGCATGCATATGTGTGTATGTATGTGTATGCATGTATGTGTGTGTGTATGTATGTATGTATGTATGTATGTGTGTATGCATGTATGTGTGTATGCATGTGTATGTATGTGTGTATGCATGCATGTGTGTATGTATATATGTATGTGTGTATGCATGTGTGTGTGTGTGTGTATGTATGTGTGTGTGTATGTATGTGTGTATGGAAATGAAGCTGGCTGCTGTGAGACATTTTTGTGCCTAACAGTCTTCTCAGTATAAACTCTTAGAAACAGACAGTACTCTAAAGGACATGATGATTACATGTGGAAAAATATACTAGCATATATGAAAAAATGGGGTACATATTAGGAATGGTTTCAAGTTCTCCATTTTCTTTTTTAAATGGGGTAAGTTTTATACATATAAATATGAATTCTACCCATAATCTATTTTCTCTAACAATCTATTTTAGTGGGGGTTGGGGAGACCAAGGTTTCTCTGTGTAGCCCTGACTATCCTAGAACTTACTATGTAGACCAAGCTGGCCTTGAACTCAGAGATCTACAGAGTGAGTTCCAGGACAGGCTCCAAAGCTACACAGAGAAACCCTGTCTGGAAAAAACAAACCAAAAAGAAAAAAAAAAGAAAGAAAGGAAGGAAAAGAAATATCTATAAGACACACCCTTTAGGGCTGGAGAGACGGCTCAGTGGTTAAGAGCACCTACTGCTCTTCCAGAGGTCCTGAGTTCAATTCCCAGCAACCACATGGTGGCTCACAACCATTCGTTATAAGATCTGGTGCCCTCTTCTGGTGTGCAGATATACATGGAAGCAAAATGTTGTATACATAATAAAAATAAATAAAATCTTTATAAAAAAAAAAGACACACCCTTTAGAAGCAAAGATAAAAACAGGTACAAAGCAAAACCTGACAGAGTTGGAGTTATAACAATGGACAGAGACATTACAGCGGAAAATGGTATCTATAAAAAGCCCATTTTACCTTTAAACCCAGCAGCTTCTGCTTGTTTGTACATCCCAAGAAAAAAGTAGGTGCAGGCCAAGTTCACCCACACTTCTGGATTGCAGTTTTCCTCCTTTGTTGCGTTTTCATATTCCTGAAACAGACAATAGTTGAGGGCCTCGCTTGACAGTAAGCAACTGTCCGTTTCTAACATGGAAGATGAGTGCTCACTGATAGTGCAGCCTACACTCTGCGGGTCCTGCATCTCCTCTGCCATTCTCGGCCAGAAGAGGTTAGGCTCACATGTAATTATACACAGACAGGGCTCTTGCACATAGAATTTACACGTTGTTTCCCCCTCATTTTTAATGTCTTAGAAACCTTCAGAAATTAAAACAACTAAGATATTTCTTGCTAACTTAAAAAAGACATGGAGATGGGGCTTCTGAAGAGAAGCTCTTAGCAGTCTAAGAGCACTGGCTGTTCTTGCAGAGGACCCATGTTTGATTCCCAGCACCCACATGATGGCTTACATTCATCTGTAACTCCAGTTCCAGGAGATCCAGTGCCCTCTTCTGGACTCTGCAGGTTCCAGGCATGCACCTGGTTCACATACACGCAGGCAGGCAAAACACTCATATCCATAAAGTAAATAAACCTAACAATCGTTTTATAAGACAAAATGCTCCCCTGACATGTGAGGGCCCTGGGTTCAGTCTTGTGCTAATATTAATATGTTACAGAGGCTCTACTACACATGGAAAACTGAAGCACAACCAACATACAGACTCACATGCCAGTCCACATAGGAGAAGTCTTTCCCATTTTTATAGTTACTTTTTGGATTTTATTAAATTAAAACCATTTCATAATAATAACTTCCATTATACAAAAATAATCCTACCAAAAAATAATCCTAACAAATATATTAAATATTCAAACATATTGGAATGCTACACATGCTCTTGTTTTATGGGTTTTTATACAAGTATTTTGGTTTATATGTTATATAGCAAAGTGTGAAGCCGAGCAGAGTATTTGTCTCATTATTATTTTTTTAAACTAACTTACAAACTAGCAGGTTTCCCTAAAGCATTCGCATTGACTCCCCCACCTCCTCCTCTAGACTGCCTTCTGACTTCCACTACATACGTCTCTCAACACTCCCAACCCACATATATTTCCCCTTCTACTTTCAGACTGAAGCAGAATAAGGTAAAAAGACCAATTACATTATTTATTGAGTGACTTACTGAAAGCGCGGCTTGTGCTGCTGTCTGCCACACATGACTTCACTTCCACAGCTGTAATCATGGGCTGTTGCCCCTAACAACCTGTAGACTGTCACTGACTGTTACTACAGTGTCTTTAAAATCTTACTCGCTTGCCTGCACCCTTCCAGCTTGTATGAATGAGAACACAAACTGGACCTGAGAAGGAAGTCTTTCAGATGCTTTCTGGCTTCAGCCCACCAGTGGCACCTCCTCTCTTCCACACTGGTGTCAGAATGCTTACTCTAGAAAGATCCCCACAACAATATTATTCCATGTGTGCTGTTACCATGCTACCCCTCTCTGAATCAGGACATTAGGAAGGGTCAGCGGGGCCTTTATGAAAAGACGGAGGATTGGGAAAGACAGATGGATTCTTTCTTTTTACTTTGCTTCCATCTGCATTGTTTCCTTCTGCTGTTCCCATGAGTACATTCCATATACTGTCATTTTAAACGCCATGTGACGGTTTTCTCACTAACCTCCAAAGCTCTCTTGTAGTCACCCAGGTGAAAAGCACAGTATCCAATCCACAAGTTAGTATCATCTTCTTGCTCCCCAACATGGCGTTTGAACTTCTCATTAAAATGTCATGGAAAAAAAAAAACATGGAAGAAGATTTTAATAGTAAATTTTTGCTTTTCTAATAATTTATTTACTTTTATTTTATGTGCATTGGTGTTTTGCTTACATGTCTATGAGAGAGTGTCAGATCTTGGAGTTACAGAAAGCTGTTAGCTGCCATGTGGATGCTAGGATTTGAACCGGGGTCCTCTGGAAGAGCAGCCCATGATCTTAACTGCTAACTGCTAAGCCATCTCTCCAGCCCTGTTATTCTTTTTTTTAAGGTATGCTGAATGACTGATAAACAAGCAAAATGTAAATAAGAGAAGCCGGACAATACGTAGTTCAATGAAGCCTTCACTGACAGGAGTCAGCAGTGACCTAATTGTCACAGAAGTCCTTTTTTTCAGACATGCTGGATTTGTTTCTCTGTGTTTGCTAGCACCTTATTCCAGAAAGTATATGAGTTGTTTAATAACTCTGGATGTTGTTCAAGAATTATGCAAAACATTTAAAGCCAGCCAGGCGTTGGTGGCACATACCTTTAATCCTAGCACTCAGGAGGCAGAGGCAGGTGGATTTCTATGAGTTTGAGGCCAGCCTGGTCTACAGAGTGAGTTCCAGGACAGCCAGGATCACACAGAGAGACCCTGTCTCAAAAACAAAACAGAAAAAAAAAAAAACATTCAAAGCCAAATAATTGAAGAGTAGAGGCCAAGCAATGGTTCTGACATCACATGGCCAGTCCCTGTCCCTGCCCCTGTGGTAATGGGGATCCAGTCATTTCGGCCTCTGTAGTCGCCTGCATTCAGGCTCACATACTCACACACAGACACAAACAACTACACATCATTTTTCAAATTCTTTTAAAAAGGTACACATGTAGTTAAGTAGGTGGTGCACACCTTTAATTCCAGTATTTGGGAGGCAGAGGCAGGTAGATTTCTGAGTTTGACACCAGCCTGGTCTATGGATCCAGTTCCAGGGCAGCCAGGGCCACACGGAGAAACCCTGTCTTGAGAAAAACCAAAAATAGAAACGTATATGATATTCAGTCCTCTTGTCACTGCTAGAAGATCCTTCCGAGTCAACTCTCCTATTGCAAAAGATGAGCTGACACAAGAGAGCCAAACAACTGGATTCAGAATCAAAACACTAGTAAGACACACAGGATTTTTTTGGGGGGGGCATGGAATACTGAGAAACATCCATAAAGCTAATCAAAGCAGCTATTATGGACATTGTCAGAGATATGTGACTGTAGATTTACAGTAAAGGGCCGGCAGAAAGTGCACTACAGCAGGCTGCAGCGCAGCACAACCAGACCATGCTGTCAAGGCTCCAACCTCTGGGGCACCCTTCTCTCTTCTCTCCCATGTGCTTTCCACATGCAGTTTCCCCAAGTTCAGTCTCCTAGGGCAGTCTGTGTTGGAAGCACTTCTTATACCACTTACCCAAAATGCGCCTGAGCACCACAGCAGACCTAGTGAATTCAAACTGGCAAAGCCGGAGCCTGAGAATACAAACATCTAAGTAACTCTCCTGGCACTCCAACACATATTAAAAGGTGAGATCTACACGCTGGGGCCCGGCTGGGGGGTTGACCTGAGGCACAATGCTTCCTTGAGGGCCTCAGTTTGACCCCCAGCATTGGTTCTAGAAAGAGATGACACTGACATGCGGAGTTGAATGTTTTGTGGGTTTACAATATTTTTAATTTTTTTAAAGATTTTTATTTATTTTATTATGTGTACAACATTCTGCTTCCATGTATATCTGCACACCAGAAGAGGGCACCAGATCTCATTACGGATGGTTATGAGCCACCATGTGGTTGCTGGGAATTGAACTCAAGACCTCCGGAAGAGCAGTCAGCGCTCTTAACCTCTGAGCCATCTCTCCAGCCCTACAATATTTTTAAAATAAACATTTTGCTTAATTTTTAAGCAAAATATTATAAATATAAAGAAGTCTTAAATCACTCAAGAATTATGATAGACAATGTGTGAATTGACACTTAATATGTGTAATGCTGTATCTTTAGGTTAGATTCACCATCTGAGGGACTAGAAAAAAACATTAGTTTTAAGTGTATGAGTGTTTTGTCTTCATCTATTGTTTTGTTTTGTTTTTCGAGACAAGGTTTTCTCTGTGTAGCTTTGGAGCCTATCCTGGAACTCACTCTGGAGACCAGGCTGGCCTTGAACTCACAGAGATCCTCCTGCCTCTGCCTCCCGAGTGCTGGGATTAAAGGCGTGAGATACACTGCCCGGCTCAGCCAGTGCTCTTAACTGTGGAGCCATCCATCTCTCCAGTCCAACATTTTTTTATATTTTATCAGGTTTATAGTTAACTTGCTATCCGGAATATGTGTCTGGCTATACTTGCATGGATTCCCCAGAGTGTACCCACCTATTCCAATAGCACAGTAACCAGCATTCATCCCGACATTCACCAGACTTCAAAGCCAACCTTCTTTGGACATTACCTCCAGTAGGGTAATGGCGCCAGTGAAATCTCTCTGCGAAAGCAGATCCTCCAGTTTTGGAATCTTCCTGCCTTTCTTCTTTCTTTTGTCAGTGTGCGGTGACTCCCCGCCCACGGCGGGTTTGGCCCTTGAAAGCATCTGGAAAACCAACAGTAAAGACGGTTCGACTCGAAAGTCTTTTTTTAAACCGAGAGTAAGTAACAGCCCTGTGAATTACAAACCAAATCCTCACCAACAAACACTAGTGAGTCTATTCAGATACTTTTTGAAGACGCATTTTATTAAAAGAGCCATCGCCTCCGAAGGAGACCCAAATAGCTCCTTGCAACTGCTTATCCACAAGAGAGGAACAATTCACGCAGCTTCCCCCATCTCGCTCTTCCCTGGCTCTCTTTCCAGTCCACAAGCAGATCTGGTGTCGGGAAATGGAGAAGCGGGAGGGAGGAGAGCAGCGAGGCTTTTTTTTTTCTTTGCATCCCTCGCTGGTCCCCGCGGAAACCCTGGAGGAATAAAGGGATCGCCCTCTGCACACACTCTGAGATTCCATGCAACACTGTGGTGCGAGCTCTACGCCCGGGGGAGACCTATTCGAAGCCCACCGCCCCCCTTAATATTGTGAGCCACTAACCATCTTGGCGTCGGTCCCGTGAGCCCCTACCGCAGACGGTCGGCAAAAGCTGTGCCGGGGCGAGCTGCCACCTCTACCCAGCCAGCTCCGTCTCCACGGCAACGCCGCCAGGCGGCTGGTCCTCCGAGGACAAGAGCTCGCCGGAGAATCAGCGGCCGCAACCACTTGGTTCCGTGCGTTTCAGCGGCTGGAAGCAGAGATGTCCCTCTAAATGGAGCAGATCCTTGTTTGTGCTGAGGATGAAAATGTGGTTGTGTGCTCTGCTTAGGAATGTATTTTAAGAAAAGGCGACTTAAAATTACTATTGCAATTACGAAGTGCATTTCAGATGCAAGTTTCTTGGGAAGGTGATTTTCAAGGACCACTTCCGTTTTGTCTAAATGGAATTTCCACAGTAGCCCGCTGTCTGGCAATTTGTCTCTGATTTCCGCTGACACTCGCTGGACAGAGGGATAGTTTGGAGGCAGACGTGCTACAAAAAAAAAACAAAAAAAAAACCACCTTTAATACCAAAGATGGGAGGAAAAGACCACAGACCCAAATCATTTCGGCCAAATTAGTTAAAGCAAGCAATTAATTAAAGCAAGTTTATTCGTGCACACAGGCTATCTCCCCGCTAAGGTGGGCTTCCAGAGGTCAGCATTAGATGTGAAGAAGAGATATTTTTTATAGAGCTCAGGGCTAGGAGTTTCCAAATGGAGGATTTGGCAGGCAAAATAATCGGGTTACAGGAGCAGAACATAACAATGATAAGTAATAACAAGTTAGTTTTACGACCTCCTGAAGCAGACACAGTTCCAAGTGGGCATAATAACAGGAAGTCATAACAAGGTGGGCATGTAACCTTTTGAAACAAAGGTGGATTTCAAAACAATTATAAACAACCTTTTGAAACAAAGACATGATTGCCATTCCTGGAACAGGCAGTACAAAACTATTTGTAGTGAAGATTTATTGATAAACAGGAATGAACCTAGTTTGTCTTTACTATAAGATAGCTTTTAAGCCGAAATGGAGGCAGGCTGGTCCTTCAACACACAATTAGAAACTGTAAAAATGCAAGTTGACTGTATTTACTCAAGAACACAGTGTTAACATGAATGATGGGGCTAGAAGGGACCTTAGATGACATCCGGTCACATCTTCAGAATGAACAGACCACTAAAAACCTAAAATCTTGCCTGGCAGTGGTGGCACACACCTTTAATCCCAGCACTCAGGAGGCAGAGGCTGGTGGATCTCTGTGAGTTCCAGGCCAGCCTGGTCTACAGAGCGAGTTCCAGGACAGCCAGGATTGTTACACAGAGAAACCCTGTCTCAAAAAAAAAAGTTCTAAATTCTTATTAATAATTTGGGTGAAGTAGAATAATCATTACATAGTTGAATTACTTTGCTTAACACCCGGAACAGCCCTAAAGACTCACATGTACCATGCATGTGTAGTGTGACTTCTTAGATCCCTTTTCATGGTCATCTTGACAGCCTTAGTTTCTGCTCTCACATCTACAATCTGTTGAAGATTGAATTTGCTGTGGGAATTCTTTCCTCCAATAGCTTTGGGGGACTGGCCTTAGGGCATAGTCTGGGGTGCTACATGAGAACTGAAAAAGCTGGAGTAGGAAGTGAGCTGGCTCTTGCTCTGGCATAGTCAGCAGGATTTTAAAAATGTAATGTATACGTGACTAATAGTAATCTATAATAGCCAAACTTATAGTTGTATTAGTTAGGTTTTCTTGATATACAGAGATGTATTTCAGATAGATAATCTGCAAACACTTCAAAGAACTACAGAATATGGCATTTAAAATGTTTTTAAAACTTAGGTTTTTTTCATGAAAATGAGACATCTGCTCCTGGCAACACCAATCTACTTCAGAGAAGATTATGGGCAACAAAGAAACTCAATGTGGAGTTTGTTTTCTTTAGGTAAAAACTAATCAAATGGGCAAGAAACTGCTGTTGCCTGGAAAGCTTGACTGTATGCTGTGCAAACTGGAATGGGGGACCCACAGGAGCATGGCTGCTAGACAAGATGGGACAGCACTTCAGGGTGTGTGCTTCACAAAGGAAACCGCTGAACATTCTGCAGGACACGGAAGAATGCAACTGACACACTTCGCCAGTACAAGGCAGAACAGATCTTCAAATTTCCTGCTTCACTGAGAAGTCTATCAGACACTCTAGGCCTATAGGTGAAGATGGATGCCCCAACATTGCAGAGGAACTTTAGGTGACTGTCCAGGCAGCCAGATGTCTCTGTCATTTGTAAGATTTTGGAAGCTGCTTACAATGTACTTCCTCTTTACTTAGGTAATATTATATCCTACTGGGGTCTTTGATGGAGTTGAAAACAGATAGTTTTCCTTAGTTATTGCAAAAGATAAATTAGGTATAAAACTTTAGACTCACAAAGACAGGATAGATGATAGAGTATTTTCTTTAATTTCGCCAAATGCAAATAGACTAAATATTATTTTGGGTTGTTTATTTTTTTTCCAGACAGGGTTTCTCTGTGTAACAGCCCTGGCTGTCCTGGAACTCCCTTTGTAAACCAGGCTGGCCTCCAAATCACAGAGAACCACCTGCCTCTGCCTCCCAAATGCTGGGGTTAAAGGCGTGTGCCACAACCGCCTAACAAGTATTCTCGGACTTTTTTGAAGGATGTGGCAGTGCACGAAGACCTGGCCCCAATTCCCAGCCTTCAACCATTCTCACCTCAGGCTTTAACCTGCACTGAAGGGGCTCTGTGCATCACTGTGGAACCTCATTCAAGCTTCAGGCATTCATTATCCTAGAATCTGTCATAGTCTTATGGGGCTTAAGGGAAAACACCCAGAGCAGAGCACCACTCAAGTGTGCAAACAGACTAGAAGTTTCATGGGTACAGATCCACTATTCTAAACGGCATGGTATAAAGTGCAAGAACTCAGCACTGTAAAAAACTTTCTCTCTAGTTTAGCACACAGTCAGTGTAGAACCCAGAGAGGGCTCTCTTACTATGGTCTAAATTCAGCCTTACCAATCACGTTGAATGCCACCCCATTAACTTACTAAGTCAGTTTAAATGATCCTATTTCTGAAAGTTTGTAGTACTGCTTTATATCTCTGAGTCCTTGCAGAGACTGTTTGAGACATGACAAAGGACAGGCTATGGCCTGAGTGTACTTGAGAAGTTCTTCTCAACAACAGCTCTGAGAATCACACGTGGTATTATAAAACATGATAACATCAGCACAGGAAAGTGGTTGCTGGGGTGAGAGACAAAGTCAGAGTTTGCAGCTTTGTTATGGTTGGGAGAGAACAGCAGATTCTATATTGTGGGGACTGATGTAGGACCATGTATCTTTACCCAAACCACTGGAGTGTACAACTCAAGTGAATATAAGTATGTATGTAAAGTGCATCCCATGAAATCTGATTTTGATTGTTTAAATGGTAATCTAGTTTTGAACTCAAGGCAGTAGTCTCTTAAAGATTATTTATTTTGCCGGGCAGTGGTGGCGCATGCCTTTAGTCCCAGCACTCGGGAGGCAGAGGCAGTCGGATCTCTGTGAGTTCGAGGCCAGCCTGGTCTACAGAGTGAGTGCCAGAATAGACTCCAAAGCTACAGAGAAACCCTGTCTCAAAAAACAAAAACAAAAACAAAAAACAACAAAACAAACAGTGCATTAAATCACAAGGCGGCACTGCTACACACCCCAAAGTAGTGGCAGTCAAGCTGTGAGCCTGGGTTTGTCACATGATGTCTTGCTTCAGGCTGAAAACGCCCTTTCCAAGTGGTTCACCACATAGTGAGCTGATGGGGGTGTCCTTCCGTATGCTGTAAGCAAGAGATTCCAGCATCACCTGTAAGCCAAGACCATGTAGAGATACACAGATGAATAGAAATGGGTTAATAATTGAAAGAGAGCTAGCCAATAAGTATCCTGAGCAATAGGCCAAACAATTTATAATTCATATAAGCCTCTGTGTGTTTATTTGGGACTAAACAGCTCCAGGACTGGGTGGGACAGAAACTTCCCTCTACAGTAGGCAATTTAGAAATGTCTGTCAGTGGGAGAGCTTAGTTACTCACCACATGGACCTTTACATAGGATGACTAGAGTGTCTACATCATTTGAAAGTTGGCTTCCTGTGGGGCCCGTATATTGGAAATCTATCCCATCCCACCTTTAGTTGATTACTTAAGATGATGCATGAATAAACTGGGTGCGTTCAGAATGGACTGAAACTGCCCTCCTGACACTATCCTATGTCTCTGTCTTTTCTTTAATGTCTATAGCTAGCCTTCCCTCATCAACACTCCCTGCCTCAGGAATGGACCCACGGCTGTTTGGCTGGCCCCCGATTGCAGCCCAAAAGACCCTGGTCTGAGACAGCTTCCCCAGAGGTAGGGAACAAAGAAGAAGCCACAATGTTCTTATGAACTAATTTAGCAGTATGGTGTCATTTCAGATTACTCAGGTCACTCAGTCAGCTTAGAAGGAGACCACTCAACCGTGCAGGTAACTGCAGACAAAACTCACCAGGAGCCAACTGGCTATTTGCTCTAGGTATCAAGTTAATCAAGGATGCAAACTGAGAGACCCAGGCCCTGGGAAAATCTCTGATCCACAGCCCTGAACGGCTAGGCTCCAAGCCCCAACCCAGTGAAAGAAACACATCCTGGATTTGGGACTCGAGCCAGTGAAAGAGACACTTTATCCATAGAGCCAGGGGCAAACACTCTAACTTGGGCTGGAGAGATGGCTCAGTGGGTAAGAGCAGTGTCTGCTCTTCCAGAGGTCCTGAGTTCAATTCCCAGAAAGCACATGGTGGCTCACAACCATCTGTAATGAGATCTGGTGCCCTCTTCTGGCCTTCAGGCAGAACACCATATGCATAATAAATAAGTAAACTAATTAATAATAAATAAATAAATAAATAAATAAATGACATCCTAATTCAGAAACTAGCACCAAAAGAACGAAGAACGAACTTGGACCCTAGATTCAGGTCTCTAAAAGAAATTCGCCTAGGCCCTAAAAATGGAGCCAGAAAGCCAAAAAGAACCATAGTAAAAACACAGTTTGGCTCTGGAGTCAGAGCCATCTCTCTGCCCCTGACCCAAAACTAGCCAATCCATGAGCTGGAAAAACTGACCAAATCCCAGGCCATCAGGCTTGGACTTCCCCCCTGGGGTTTGGAATCTTCTCAGGCTGGGAATTCTCCTAGCCTGGGAATTCCTGCCACTTCATGGGGACAGCCAATCTGCATCCAGAATTTCCGTACACCCAGGGCAGCCAATCAGCTCAGTCCAGGTTTGAGTCAATCCTAAGGCTGTAACTATGCAATTTTGGAGAGTCTGAGCCAATCCCAAGCCTGTAGCTAAGCAGGTTTAGAGTTCCCCAGGCCCCTCCCTCCTGCCTGACTACTATATAAATCCCCTTCCTGGAGAAGTAGATTTTTTTCCATTGTCTCTCTCCCACTGAACTGGTTTTCTCTCCACCCACCAGGTCCCACAGACTCTTAATGAAATTACTACTCTGAGACTTAATATCAGTTACAATGGTTTAGCCAATGGCTCAGGCTTCTTACTGGCTAGCCCTCTCTTAATTATTAACCCATTTCTATTGATCTGTGTATCTCCATGTGGCCTGGTTTACCTATGATGCCATGTTCTCTTGACTCCCACGATCTCATAATGAGTGGCACTATTAGGAGGTGTGGCACTGTTGAAGGAGGTGTGGCACTGGGAGGACTGTCTTTGAGGTCCCCTAGGCTCAAGGTGCCACCAACTGTCACAGTTCACTTTCTGTTGCCTGTGGATCAAAGATGTAGAATTCTCCAGCACCACGTCTGCCTGCACGCTGCCGTGCTCCCCACCAAGATGATAATGGACTAAACCTCTGGACCTGTAAGGTGCCACTTTAATTAAATGCTTTCTTTTATAAAGTTTCTGTGTCTCTTCACAGCAATAGAAGCCCTAAGACAGAGGGCATGCAGTCTCAAGTTCCTCATTTCAACCCCAGCAACCAAGTCTGAGCACATACTGAGAGAATGACTGGCCTTTCTCTCCTATGTGGTTAGATCTGACTTCTCTGTTTAACAACATCGTCCTCACCTACCTCACTTCTTCCCAGGAATCTGGCCCTTGTACAGATTCAAGCTAGGGAAAGTCCCTAGCTGTCCCCTGCTATCTAATCACATGACCAGTGCCTCTCCCTACCCGTATCTCGATGGAACACCTGTTTGGTATGGACTTTGGACAGTTCATCTGACTCAACTCGGGTATACATGTCCTTTTCATTTCTATGACTTAGCATAGCTGACTCATTATAGTCACTCTGTGCTGCTCCCTTCTGATTGGTAGTTAACTGATTCCTATTGCTTGCTATCCCCCCTGTGTCCTTACAACTCCAGCTTTGTGCTTTCCACAGATTTATGTCATTGAAACTCTCAACTATGCCAAGATCTTCCAAGAAAGCATTAAACAACGAAGAAAAACAACCAAAGACCCAAGAATAATGGACAAAACCCCAAAACAATGAAACAGCCAATTCTTCCTCTGATGATCTGAAAAATGTTTTCCCTTCCTCTCCTCTCCCTTGTCAGTCCTCTAGAATGAGTGGTCTTTACTCAGTAATTCTCGTTCTTTTTTTTTTTTTTGAGGCAGGGTTTCTCTGTGTAGGCCCAGCTGTCCTGGACCTCACACTGTAGACCAGGCTGGCCTCAAACTCAGAGATGGCACTACTTCTGCCTCCTGAGTGCTGAGATTAAAGACGTGCGCTCCACTCAGCTCTCTTTCTTGATTTGTAATCTTACCCCTCCAGGAAAACTATTCACCAAGCTGGAACATAATGCTGGCCATAGGATTCTTTGCTGATGTAAGGACACAAGGTTCAGTGTCTTACAAGGACTACTGCTAGGATAGCTCCCTAAAGCCCAAATAGTGATGACACACAGTGATATTGAAATTCCTAATTTGCTATTCAAACTGAGGAGGAGAAAAACAAAAAGTAGCTATGGAATAATTACGTATGAAAATAGAGCCAGGCAGTGGTGGCACACGCCTTTAATGCCAGCACTGGGGAGGCAGAGGCAGGCAGATCTCTGAATGTCCAAGGCCAGACTGGTCTCCAGAGCGAGTTCCAGGACAGCCAGAGCTGTTACACAGAGAAACCCTGTCTTTACCCTGCCCCCCCCCCAAAAAAACAGACATACCACATCAGCCCAGTATAGCTATCAGAGGGTTATATCCTACAATGTGGCTCAGAGGAACCACATTCCTTGACGCTGTTGGAAAGACACTTAGGAGAGGTACACCAGGGTCCCTAAGTTCAGTGGTACAGGGCCTGATGGCACAATGTCAGCTACTTGGGAGTCTGGATAAGGGAGGAGTGACTGGGAGTTTGTAGTCAGCTTGGGCAACATGGTAAAAATCAGAGGATGCACACAAACCTCCAAAGAGCCAGCACTGGTTTTCTCAGTGGGACTTAACTGATGGGAGCAGAGTTGTCTTCAGAGTAGGCTCCCTGACAGCAATGGGGATTCTAGGACCTCGAGGATTGTAGCTGAGCCTAATCACTGTCCTTGTTGCCTTGACCAAAGTATTTCTGGGAGTGCATTATCTGGTCCTAAGCAGGCACAATTTGTTTATCACCTCTGACAAGATGCATTTCGGGAAACGTGTATTGTATAGGAGGGCCACTCTGTTCCCTATCAGTGGCATCTGAAATCTGAAGTCTCCTGTCTTTGTCAGTGGTAAAAACAAATCAGACCCCAAGAAGAGGCGCCTCCTCCCTCTCCCACGCCCTCCTGTCTTGTGGCAATTCCTTATCTCAGAACACCAGGGGAAGAGGAATGCATAAGTTTTGGTGACTGTTGCGGACAGGGTCAGAGCTCATCTTTACCCAGAGATCTGAGGCATCCTTATGGTCCCTAGGGTAGAGCTGGGTAAAATGCAGTCTTCATTGAGGTCCAGCTTCCAGAGGTTCTCTGGGTTCTTGGAACCACCTGTTGCCGTTTTCCTAACCCTGTGTGTCTGAGATTGTAGGCTCCTCCTCGCATCCATCTGATCCTGAAGGACAAGAGCTGGTAAATCTGGAAACAAGCAGGAACATCTGAGGTAGTGACTCGACTATAGAGTGGGGGTACGGTAGAGACGCGCCCCTCTCAAGTATCTAGGTAACCTTCCGAGCCAGGTGGAGGTGCAAGCCTTTAATCCCAGAACTGGGGAGGCAGAGGGAGGTGGATGTCTGTGAGTTCCAGGCCAGCCTAGGTCTGCAGAGTGTGAAACAGGATTGTTTCACAGAGAAATCCTGTCTCAAAGCAGCAACAACCACAAAAACTCACATCCCAGTGAGCTTTGCAACAACTAGGATCTTAAAGAATGACTGTAGACTATTGCTAGGAAGTAGCAGCCTATGCCCAGGCATGAATCCTAAGGTGTGTGCCTGGCAGCTGGGGGTCAGAGAGTGCATTCTTTACTCCAGCCAGTCAATAGTTCACACAGACTCTCGACTCCACAGCAATTGCTTACAACGCTGCTACTGGTTCACTCACCAGACATCTGTGATAACCAAGCCCAGAGTAAACTGAAGTGTTTGGTCACCTTGACCTTAGTCCCCGGATTGATCATGAAGAGGTGAGAGCATGGGAGAGATCCTGGGGCAGGAGACACACGCAGTCCTGAGAGTGGGGTTAAGGGCGTAGTGTGGGGGCACACCTGTATTTATTTATTTTAGAGACAGGGTTTCTCTGTGGCTTTGTTCTGGAACTAGCTCTTGTAGACCAGGATGGTCTCAAACTCACAGAGATCCACCTGCCTCTGCCTCCCTCTGCTGGGATTAATCATCTTTATATCCAAAACTCGGGAGAAAGAAGCAGGCAGATCACTGAGTTCGAGACCAACGTGGTCTACAAAGCAAGTTCTAGGACAGCCAGGGCTGCAGAGAAACCCTGTCTTGAAAAACTAAGAGAGAGAGAAATAGAAAGAAAGAGTGAGAGCTAAATTCTGTGAGGATCTAGTGACTTGCTTCATCATTTAAAATTTAGCAGGGTATGATGGAGCATGAATTTAATTCCAGTACTCAAAAGGCAGAAGCAGGTAGATCTCTGAGTTGTAGGACAGCCAAGGCTGTTACACAGAGAAACCCTGCTCAAAACAACAACAACAACAACAACAAAACAAGACAAAAATTCAGAGATACTTGGATACATGATTATTTAACAGGTAAAGGTATTTCCTGCCAAGTCTCACAGCCTGAGTTAAATGCCTGGAACCCACATAGTAGGAGAGACCCAACTTCTGCGAGTTATCCTTTGACTCACACACACAAATCTTTTTTTAAAAATGATTTATTTTTATTTTCTGTACACTGGTGTTTTGTCTACATGAATGACTGTATGAGGGTGTTGGATCCCTTGGAACAGGAGTTAGAGACAGTTGTGAGCTGCCATGTGGGTGCTGAGAATCGAACCTCAGTTCTCTGGAAGAGCTGTCAGTTCTCTTAACCACCTAGCCACCTCTCCAGTCCCTACACACACACACACACACACACACACACACACACACACCCCTTAAATAGACTGTGGTGAGACGGCTCAGGGAGAAAGGGAGGTTGCCTTTAAGCCTGACAACATGAATTCACCCCCCCAGGACCTGTAGAAGGGGAGAACTGACCCCCCTACAAGTTGTCTTCTAACCTCCATGTGCTCACACATGGGCACACACGCATAAATAAGAAATATAAAAATTTCTAAACATTGGAGTCCCCGTGGTTATTAGTATCCTCAGGTACATCTTACAAAGCAAAGGGCTGCTTCTCACATTCTTTGCCAGAAAGAAAGCAGCCGAGAGCTTGTGGGGGATCTGGGTTCTCACTGAAGACACAAACTGCACCAACCAGCACCACGGTTGCCTTTAGACTCCATCTTGGTCCATTTTCTGTTGCAATAACAAAACACCTGTGATCAAAGTCATTTAGAAGGAGGAGCAGTTACTTGGCACACTGCTCTGAAGTCCAAGAGCATCTATCTGAGGTTTCTGTTGCTGTGGGGAAAATCCTGCCAAAAAATCTTGGGGAAAAATAGTTTATTTTACTTACACTTTCACAGTTCATCACTGAGGGAAGCCACAGTAGGAACTGAAGCAGGAACATGGAGGCAGGAATTAAAGCAGAATCTTGGAAAACTGTTACTAGGCCTACTGGCTTGCCCTCCATGGCTCACTCAGCTTGCACTCTTATACAAGTCAGGACCACCTGACCAGGGGTGTCACTGCCCACAGTGAGCTGGGGTCTCCAATGTCAATCACTAATTTAAAAAATGCCTCCCCAAATGCCCTACACACTTGCCTATAGGCAATCTGATGGAGGTATTTTCTCAATTGAGATTGTTCTTCCCAAATAACTCTGGCTTGTATCAGTTGACAAATAAAGAAAATCAGAACAGCATCCTAATTTGAGATCATGTTGTACAGCAAAGACTCTTCCTGAGGAGATGCTACACACAATTCTACCCACCTCACGTAGGAAGCTGTGATCAACCAAAGTACAGATACCACCAACGTCCAACCTGGTGAACCATGAATTTTATTGGGATTACTTACAGAAATATGGGTGAGGGGTTACTTACAGGAGCAGAAATGCCTCAAAGACAGCCTCATCACAGAGGCCCACTCAACATGGGTGACAGCTCACACAATCTGGGAACACGGAGCACACAGCAAAGCCTGCAGGCAGCTCGAGACTCAATTGATCTAAATCTCTCCTGGGCATTTCTGTTGGTTCTCCTTCTTTCAGGCAGCTGGTCGGGTCTCAGAGACTTTTTTGCAGCTTGCTTTGTTTGAGAGTGACTCTCAGCTTTTATTGCTTCTCTGGGCAAGGAGAAACCTACGGAATCTGGTCAGTTTCAGGGACTTCCTGAAGCTATTTTGAATTGTTTATCTTCTTGTTTAAGGAACTTCCCTGCAGGATAGAATGTTTCAATCTCAGGAAACTGTTAAATAACAAACAGTTCACAATAAGGCAAAACGGAGCAAGCATGCTCACACAGGTCTCTGTGCCTCTAATGGAATTACAAATGCCATCATGGGGGACCCTCTCTCCTGACATCCTATTTCCCTCAAACCCTAAGTAACATTGACATATTATTTTTTTTGAAGGTTTCCTTACTTATTATGTATACAGTGTTCTGCCTGCATGTATGCCTGCATGCCAGAAGAGGGCATCTGATATCATTACAGATAGTTGTGAGCCACCATGTGGTTGCTGGGAATTGAACTCAGGACCTCTGCAAGAGTATCCAGTGCTCTCAACCTCTGAGCCATCTCTCCAGCCCGGCAAATGAATTTTGATACATTAGTTTTTGGAATACAGATTCAAACTAGAGCAAACTAGGTTGTTTTGCATGCAACTTGGACAGAAGCGAACTCTGGAGCAGAACTAGGCTGTGATACAAACAGCCCTTCATTCTGGACCACACAATTTAGGATGTTGGTATGGCCTTGGAAATAAAAAAATAAAAAAATACATAATATGAGCTGGGCAGTGGTGGTGCATGCCTTTTAATCCCAGCATTCAAGAGGCAGAGGCAGGTGGATCTCTATGAGTTCAAGGCCAGCCTGGTCTACAGAGGACAGCCAAAGCTACACAGACAAACTCTGTCTGGGAAAAAAAAAATGTAATGTGGTTAGGTACAAGGCTTTAATCCCATCCGCTTAAAGAAATCGGTATTGGCTGAAGACCCCCCCAATAGCAAATTCTCAGAACAAAAGAAATTTAGTTGCCCTAAAGAGACAGAGGATAGGGAATAAGAGACAAAGAAAGGCCGGGCAGTGGTGGCGAATGCCCTAATCCCCCACACTCAGGAGGTAGAAGCAGGCAGATATCTGTGAGTTCAATGCCAGTCTGGTCTACAGAGTGAGTTCCAAGACAGCCAGGGCTACACAGAGTTGAATGAGAAATGGAGAGTAAGCCAGTAAGCAGCATTCTTCCATGGTCCCTGTTTCAGTTCCTACTCTGGCTTCCATTCCGGATGTGCCATAAGATATAAGATGAAATAAACCTTTTCCTCTCTAAATTGCTTCTGGTCCATGGCGTTTATCACAGTAACAAAAAGCATGCTGGGACGCTGCCTGAGGCAGGACTCCTGCTCTCTGGTGCAATGCCTTCACGAAAGTGTGACTGTGTCCCTCAGACCCACTCCGCTCCTTCTCTTAATGTTTTCTGGTGTTCTACTCAGGATCTAGTCTTCTCCCTCCCCTCACCACAGAGCTCATACTGTCCTAGAGTCTCCTAGGTAGCCCAGGCTGACCTCAATCTCTATCCTCCTGCTGATGTAAAGAAAGTCAAAGTCATAGAATTGGTGTTATAAAGGATTTGCTAATAGAGTTGCTTAGGAGACATAAAATCACACAAAGTAGAATGTAATTAAGGGAATGCTGCCTCCAAAATACCCGGGAGATAAGTATAATGCAAACCAGGCCTATTAGAGATGAGTGAAATTTAGCATGTTAAGATATAAATGTTTGCTGGGTGTTGGCTCATTTCTTTAATCACAGGGCTCTGGAGGCAGAGGCAGAGGCAGAGGCAGATAGATCTCTGTGAGTTCAAGGCTGGCCTGATCTACAGAGTGAGTTCCAGGACAGCCATGACTGTTGCACAGAGAAACCCCTGTCTCAAAAACAACAACAACAATAAAAAGTGGTGTGGTGGTGGCACTTGCCTTTAATCCCAGCATTTGGGAGGCAGAGGCAGGCGGATCTTTGTGAGTTCTAGGCCAGCCTTATCTACAGAGTGAGTTGCAGGACACCCAGGGCTGTTACACAAAGAAACCCTGTTTTGAAAAGGCCAAAAAAAAAAAAAAAAAAAAAAAAGTTTATTTCCCAGGATTTGTTTACTATCCTTTAGGCTATATTCCCATAACAAAGAAGACATCCCTGAGGGGGACATCATTAAGTCTAGTTTTCCATTAAATCTCCTGTGTTGTTAATAGGAAAGACTTCTGCCAGGTGGGCATGATGACCCTGGGTGACAACTCTTTGACCAGAACATTACAGGGGTACTTAAGAAATAACTCTGGGGCTGGAGAGATGGCTCAGAGTTTAAGAGCACGGACTGCTCTTACAGAGGTCCTGAGTTCAATTCCCAGCAATCACATGGTGGCTCACAACCGCCTTGAATAAGATCTGGTGCCCTCTGCCTGCATGCAGGCAGAAGAATGCATACATAATAAATACAAAAAAAAAACTTAAAAAAAAGAAATAACTCTGGCAACAGCTTTGTTGTGTAAATCTCCTATTTGCCTAAGCAAGCAGTCTTAGAGTGTCCTGTCTCTGTTTAAACTGTTCAAAGTGTAACCTGGGGCAGGGACAAAAGTGCGTTAAGGATGAAGGTGCTGGAGACATGAATATGCATACGGTGTATGTAAATTAGCCAACCCTTTTATTCAAAGAGCTCTTTTCCTTGGGCATTGCACCCAGTCCGACAAACACTACTAAAGAGCTTTCACTTCCTAAGAGTGAGGAGTGACTTCTCATTGAAAAGGCATTTTATTTCTAGTACACCGCCTCATTCCCGCCAACCACTGGGAAAAGAAGTGTATACCTCCATCTATCTGGCCCCTTCTGTTCTTTAACTATGTCATTAGCTCCCCACCAAGAAACTCAACTGTAACAGTACATAATACTATCTCAAAAATGCCCTAAAAGAAGCCTGGCATGGTGGCGCACACCTTTAATCCCAGCACTCAGAAGGCGGAGGCAGGCGGATCTCTGCAACTTTGAGGCCAACCTGGTCTACATGGGGAGTTCCAGGCTAGCCAATGCTACATATAGTAAGACCCTATTTTATTTTATTTTATTTTATTTTTAAGATTTTATTTATTGATTATATATACAACATTCTGCTTCCATGTATATCTGCACACCAGAAGAGGGCACCAGATTTCATAATGGATGGTTGTGAGCCACCACGTGGTTGCTGGGAATTAAACTCAGGACCTCTGGAAGAGCAGTCAGTGCTCTTAACCTCTGAGCTATCTCTCCAGCCCCTCTCCTTGAGACAGGGTTTTAATATGCAATGCTAACTGCATGCCGGTTGCATGGTACAGGAAGCAGTCTGCCTTGACCCAATCTGCTGAGCTTGGTGGGTCTAGATCACTTTTCTACCACATTGTGCCAAGCCCTAGAGGGGCTACTGCTCATCACTATACTAATAGCCTGGCTGCTATTTCTTAAATCTTAGATTTTTTTTTAATTTATTATGTATACAACATTTTGCTTCCATGTATATCTGCACACCAGAAGAGGGCACCAGATCTCATACTGGATGGTTGTGAGCCACCATGTGGTTGCTGGGAATTGAACTCAGGACCTCTGGAAGAGCAGTCAGTGCTCTTAACCTCTGAGCCATCTCTCCAGCCCAGGACCCTATTTTTAAAAAATCCCTTGTCATTCCTTTCCACAATTTAGAGTGTTCTTTTAATTTTGTATCCTTTCTTTCTGTCTTTGCTGTAGTGCAGAAGCTCAGAACTCCTGTATACTAGACAAGTCATGTTGAGTGTCATGCCCAGCCTTCACACTGTTTTTCAGAACTTGAATGGAGGGGAATTGTTTTCTGTATTTCTAGGCACACTCATCCAACTGGATTTTTTCCTTAGCTAAGAAATCTATTCATTTACTTATTTATTGGTTTTTCGGGGGCAGGTTTTCTTTCTCTTTTTTTCCGAGACAGGGTTTCTCTGTGTAGCTCTGGAGGCTGTCCTGGAACTCACTTTGTAGACCAGACTGGTCTCGAACTCTGCCTGCCTCTGCCTCCTGAGTTCTGGGGTTAAAGGCAAGCGCCACCACTGCGCTGAAATCTATTTATTTACTTATTTATTGGTTTTCTGAGGCAGGGTTTCACTGTGTAGCTCTGGAGGCTGTCCTGGAACTCACTTTGTAGACCAAGCTGGTCAAGTGCTGGGATTAAAGGCGTGTGCCACCACTGCTTGGCTAAGAAACCTTTTTTTCTTTTTCTTTCTTGGTTTTTCGAGACAGGGTTTCTCTGTGTAGCTTTGGAACCTATCCTGGCACTCGCTCTGGAGACCAGGCTGGCCTCGAACTCACAGAGATCTGCCTGCCTCTGCCTCCCTAATGCTGGGATTAAAGGCGTGTGCCACCAATGCCTGGCCTAAGAAACCTTTTAAAAAGACTTATTTTTCTTATGTATTTATGTGTCTGATTTTATGACTGTATGTAACATGAGAGCTGGGAATCACACTCTGGTCTCTCTTAACTGCTGAGCTATCTCCCCGGCCAGGACTCTTTGTTCCTTAATCTCCTTGGAGAAGAGCCACTGACTGCCTTGATGTGGATTTTTGTTGTTGGAGCTTTCTTGGCTGTGGGTGGCTTAAGTTGTGGGGCTGGAGGACTAGGATGTCTGAAAAGTCAATGGTCACCAAAGCCACCCAGAGGCATCTAAGTTTGTTATCTTATGCTCAGGAAGAATAAGGAAATTCAGACAACAATGAGTAAAAGAGCTTTATTAAGGGAAACTGTGAGGTGCTCCAGGAGAGACGGAGGGTCTCCCTGGGGGAGCAGAGGGTGGTCTCTTATGACTCTTTCGGTGGGAACTGGACGGAGATTTCAATCATGCTTTTAACATTTATTTTTATTTTATGTGTTTGTTGTATTGCCTGTGGAGGCCAGAAGATGGCGTCGTTGTGAGCCACCCTAAGGGTGCTGGGAAGCAAACCATATCCTCCTGCTGAGCCATCTCTCCAGCCCTCCTGATTGAGGTAATCCTTCCTGGGTTTGGCCATTTCTGAGAGCGAAGGGCTGAGCCAGGAAGACTCCTTACTTCACAGTCCCTGCACATGTTCCTGTTAGGAATATATTCAGGGGTCACAAAGAAAAGAGAATACTACTACAACTGAAGTGTTAGTACAAGACAAACTTTACCAAAAGGGTGACCTTGGAAGAGTTAACACACAGAGACAGGAAGTGGATTTGGTTCTCTCTTCCTTCCTCCCTCCTCCCTCCTCTCTCCCCCCCTCCTCTTCCATGTTGCCCTGGCTGTCCTATAGACAACTCTGGGCTCCAATTCAGAGATCAGCTTGCTTCTGCCAACGGAGGGCTGGGATTAAAAGGGTGTGCCGCCACCCTGGCTACTTTGGTTTTATTCTAGCTCAGATGGTGACTGAGTCATCCTGTCCCCTTCAACCCCCACACTTGGCTCCTACCTCACAACCAAGTCTTACTTGGTTGTCTAGTCTTGGGAGGAAGGGGTTTTCTATTTCAGTCACTTAAATTCCACGAATGCAGCAGGGCCTTTGTGCAAATAAAGGTTTTATATTGGGCTGCTCCTGTCACCTGGCTGAATGCACACAGGCAGTACCCTGGTCAGCCCAGGGTTCCATGATTGCGTAGTCTGCAGTCTGCACGCAGGTGCAAAGGACCCTGTTAAAAGAAAGACCCCCGCCCACTTGTGTTCTCTTTCCCGGATTTCTTTCCCGCTGCTCCCTTGGGGTAGACGGACTTTTCCTGTTTCCCTCTTTTCTTTTGTCCTCTCTCTGTCTCTATGTCTCTTTACCTCTTTCCGACCCCCCTTTCCTTTCCAATAAAACTTGTTAAATTCTGTCTTCGTGTTTGTTCTTTCCCCCTCGGTCACCTTCACCTGCCAAGGAATCTGCCGAGGTTCCCCTTGGGCTTTATCCTAACAGTGGGGGTGATAAAGGATATTTAAATTACTTGTCCTGAGCACAATTTTATATTATTTGATAGAAAAGACTCATCTTTAGTATTGTCTTTGCCCAGTTTCTCATCCATTCTCAAGAAGAGTGACTTGACAAGTTCTGGGTCCTTCATGACTTCTGTTCTCACTGCCTAAAGGGATGGAATTCCTGTTTTAAAAGCTGAGAGCGGAGATGCCCTGGGAGAGCAGATTGTTTCTTTGATTTCTGTGCCTTAAAGTCACTATTGTAAGGACCACACGGAAGACAGTCAGTGAACACACTGATCTTACTTGATTTGTAAGAACGGGTCTCTGGAAACCTGTCAGACAAAAAATAAGGCCAAGTGGATTAAAAGACGACTCAAGAAGCAAAAAGCCAGAGTCAACAAGTAGCCAAAGGGCCCCAGGCTTGGCTACTTTTCATACCAAAGAACTCCAGGGAGTCAGAGTGGATGACTGAATAACCACACCCAGAGTGATTCTCATTCAAGCATCTGCAGCATTTGAAGAATCTTATTTCTTACTGATTTGTTTTTTATTTTAAATTGCATTTATTGGGGGGGTGTGGGGAGAGGGAAAGGTGGGGGTCAGAGAGTGGCTTGCAGGAGTAAACTCTCCCAGGATGGGGATGGGTTCAGGGGGTCAAATTTGAATCCTAGGTTTTAGCAACGGTGCCTTTACGTGATGAACCATTTTCCTGGCCTATAATTCCGGTCTCACTCTCCAAGTGCTTCTATTACAGGTATACAATCACCACACCAAGCTATTAATATTATTTTAGTGTTTTGAGGTTGTGTGTGTGTGTGTGTGTGTGTGTGTGTGTGTGTGTAGGCACCCATGCCCTCTTGTGGAGTTCAAAATATCTCAGGCTTACATGGCTCACACCTGTAGTCCTGCACAATGTCTGCAGGATTTTTAAAAAACGTTTATTTCCTATTTGATCAGTGGCCCTATCCATTCATTTCATTTCGGAGAGCTGATGGGAAAACCCATTTTCTTTTCCAATTTGGGTCTGGTGTTTAGCGGCCTGCAAATTACTGAGAATATAGATGAATCAAAGAAAAGACAATTGTCCTAAATAAAAGATATTAGTCTCAATTTAACAAGGTGGAGGAATAGCAGACAGGTTTTTGTATTTCAATAGAAGAGTCTGGAAGGATATGTTGAGGGTTTTTTTATGCTAATGGCCTGGAGCAGCTGAATCTTCTAGAAGCTCCCTGGGGGATATGGATGGCTCTTTTAATTTCGTCTGCCTTTGCTTTCTTCAAAGGAAACCTAGTTAATATTTCTCCCTGCCTCTACAATGTCTTAAAGGGTTTACCTTAAAAATTATCTTCATTCTAAGCGGGAGAAGAGGATATTTGGAGATATTCTGAGCATGCCCGATGTGGCTTCCTACTGTCAGGGATTGATTAGCAGTTGGTTTGAGACACCAAAATTGGCGATTTTAGTTGGAAAGGCCAGAGAGGGTTAAAGAATGGGCCTTCAAATAGCTTCGTTGAAGGCAAAGAAGGGTCACAATCACGGCTCTCTAAGAGGAGCTCCGCGTAGTAGTCCCAGACCTGGTGTCTTCCGAGCTCCACCTGTTCGTTCAAGTTATTTCCGCAAGAGCAAGTCTGGTTAACAGCCGCGAACTTGAGTGGTTGCGAGCATTGACGACACCGGCAGAGAGCCGGGCTTGGAGGAAGAGCACACCAGGGTCAGCTCTTTCCGGCGCTGGGTGGGGCAAACTTGAGGACGCCTCCAGTGGACCCCCCCCAGGATGCGTCACTCGCCTCAGGCTTATCAAAACTCCACCCGAGCCCCACGAACATCTTTACTTCCTTCCTTCCCGGTAGCAGCCCGAACCGTGGGCATCTCACGTCCAGCCTAGAACCGCGGACCTGCCGGGCACAGCGCCGCTTTCTTCTTCCCATCCTCTCTCCGGCGCTGCTGACCTTAAATCTGACCCCAGGACCCGCCTGGTGAGGTCCGGCCTCGGCACGCCACGCCACTGCCGGAGTTGGAAAGCGAAACCGCTCGGGTCCGCGAACGGCACCGCCCGCCCGGGGCCGCCCGTAAGTTTCGATTCTCGGCGAAGCGCTGTCCCGCGCTGCGCTCAGAGCAGCGGCAGCCATAGCGCGCCATGGCCGACCCCGGGGTGTGCTGTTTCATCACCAAGATCCTGTGCGCCCACGGGGGCCGCATGACCCTGGAGGAACTGCTGGCCGAGATCGCGCTCCCCGAGGCGCAGCTCCGCGAGCTGCTGGAGGCGGCGGGGCCCGATCGCTTCGTGCAGTTGGAGATCGTAGGCCAGACCGGGGTCACTCGGTCGGTGGTGGCCACCACCCGAGCCCGCGTCTGCCGTCGCAAGTACTGCGAGAGACCCTGCGACAGCCTGCACCTCTGCAAGCTCAACCTGCTGGGCCGGTGCCACTACTCACACTCCCAGCGGTGAGTGCACCGCGAGTGGCGGAGGCTCTCTGCCGGTGGCCGGGGACCCCGTGGGGCTGCTTCCTGGGGCAGGCCGGGGCAGGGTGGATGTCGCTTACTCCCCTGAAAAACCTCCCTTTCCCTCTCTCCCTCTGTCTCCCCCAGACCCCCTAGGCCAGTGGTCGTCCACCTTCCTAATGGTGCGGCCCTTTATTTAATACAGTTCCTCGTGTTGTGGTGGCCGTTGTTGAGAACCGTAAAATTCTCATTGGTGCTTCGTAATTGTAATTTTGCTACTGCTATGAATCATAATGTAAATATCTTTTCCCAACCCCGAGAAAGGGTCTTCCGACTCCCAGGTTGAGAACCACTTTC
The DNA here is from genome assembly GCF_003668045.3 of Cricetulus griseus. Lineage (NCBI taxonomy): Eukaryota > Metazoa > Chordata > Mammalia > Rodentia > Cricetidae > Cricetulus > Cricetulus griseus. Next base: position 189,810,181 of record NW_023276806.1, read on the forward strand.
CTGGGCCAAAGCGATATTGCCTAACAGACTAGACAGCCCTTTCCGTCTCCCACTAAAATCCTAATTAAAGCACTTTTGGGCCAACCAGATTTTGGAGGAGTTGCAGGTAGATCTTTTCCTCCTTGCTACCCCAGTCCCCCAGCTGGGGGTCTCCCCAGAACCCCAGCACCGTTGCGCACTGTGTATCCCGAGCACCTACCCGGACCCGCTGTGACCCTCCAGTCCTGGGATCCCCACGTTCCCCTGGCCAGAGCGGCCCCCCTCGAGATTACCAAAGATGTAGTGGCCTCCTAGCCTCCCAGCTTAGTCTGCGTGGTGGCCTGCACGGTGACCAACCAACCCGTTCTTGCGACCCACTCTCAAAATTCCTTGAAACAATGTGGTTTAACTTCTCAGGCAGCTGCTTTTGTTCCAACTTGATTCTTCTTCGCTTCCTAAATATAGGCGTTTCCAGGCTTAAATCAAGCCTTTTAGTTAGCTGTCTTCCAAAATTCTCTGAGAGGGATCACTCGCTTGGATTCACCTGTAGTATCTCCGGAGACAGCTTCTAAACACACATACCCTGCGCAGGCCTGTGCTAGGAATCCTGCTTCTCCATCTCCCGCGTCTGGGGAACCAGTGTTCTGCTCACATGAGCCAAACTCCCCCCAGACAGGCTCTCCGACCTTACACCCCCCCCTTCTCTAGTTTATATAATTTCTCATCCCTTTGCCCTTTCCTCTTCCAGGTCTCACTTCTGAGTGTTGCAGAGGAGGTATATGGTTCTTTCAGGCTATCGTATTTACAAACTCTCTCTCTCTCTCTCTCTCTCTCTCTCTCTCTCTCTCTCTCTCTCTCTGTGTGTGTGTTGTGTGTGTGTGTGTGTAGAGAGAGAGAGAGAGAGAGAGAGAGAGAGAGAGAGAGAGAGAGAGAGAGAGAGAGAGAGTGGTAGTACTGAAGACCTGCATGCTAGGCAAACACCCCACCACTGGAGAGGTAAAAAAATCTTTTTGAGCCAGAGTCTGAGCAACTTGCCCAGGCTGGCCTCCAATTCGCTCCATAGCCCTTGAACTTGGGTTCCCTCTGTCACATACTGCCAAGTGGCTGAGGTTACAGGTCTGTCCCTTCAGGCTCACACTTATGCTCGGTTATTTTTTCTGGGTAGAGTATTTTGCACGCTTTTTTGGTTCTTAAAAAAACTCGGAAGGCAGAGGCAGGCGGATCTCTTGTGAGTTCGAATCCAGATCCTCAAATTTTGTTTTGTTTCCAAGATAGGGTTACTCTGTAGCATTGGAGGCTGTCCTGGAACTAGCTCGGTAGACCAGGCTGGCCTCCACCTCACAGAGTTCTGCCTGCCTCTGCCTCCCGAGTACTGGGGTTAAAGGTGTGAGCCACCATCGCCCTGCGATCTTCAAACTTTTTAAACCAGACACTATAAAAAAAAAAAAACAAAACAAAAAAACACCACCTCCAAAGCTACAGAGAAACCCTGCCTCAGAACCCTCCCCCCAAAAAAACCCTCCAGTTACCTTGATTTTGTGTGTATCAAAACATACAAAGGAGTGTTTTAAATGGATGGAGTAGTAATATTTCTTAAATAATTGGGAACAAGAATTCATTTAGCTCATTAAGTATTTAAAGAAATGCTTCAGTGTGCCCCTTTATTTAAATATTTAATGTTCTGATGCAACAGTTTGAAAGCCTTTCTGAGTTACCGGAAGTTATGCTTAGGAGTAGGCATCTAAGTTGCTTGCAACTGAAGAAATCGCTGACTTTGGAGGAAGTGGTTAGAGGTAGAAAAGGAAAGGAACATTCTAGCACTGTACTGAATAGCAACAGGGTTAGAACGCTTCGTGATTCTTTTTTTTTTTTTTTTTCTGTCATTGCCTGTTTTGAGAATTTCTTCAGTAGTGGTTGGCTTTTAGTTTTAAAAGTTTCAGCGTTTCTCTACACAAGTGGTGGTGGTACATGCCTTTAATTTCAATACTCGGGAGGCAGAAAATTCCTGTCTCAAAAACCAAAACATTAAAAAGGGAAAAAGTGGGGAGGGGAGACTGGTGAGTCTCCACGCACCCATCCTTTTGATTTAGCAGTTGTCAGAATGTGGCCTCTCCATCTCTATCCCCAGCTCTAGGGTTTTATGTTAAAGCAAATTCCAGTGATTATTTACTTCCTAAGTATTCAGTATCTCTAGCAGATAAAGATTGTATTTTATTAGTATTCTCACAGTATAGTCATTGACCACTTAAAAAAAATGTCTCTAGCATCTGTGGTGGTATACACCTTTAATCCCAGTACTTGGGAGTCAGAGTTTGAGGCCAGCCTGGTGTACAAAGTGAGTTCCAAGACAGCTAGAACTGTTACACAGAGAAACCCTGTCTCGAAAAACAGAAAGAAAGAAAGAAAGAAAGAAAGAAAGAAAGAAAGAAAGAAAGAAAGGTCTCTTACTCTTTCTGTCCTCCCATTAGTCCAGGCTGGTTTAGAGAGGTCTCTTACTCTTGCTGTCCTCCCATAAGTCCAGGCTGGTTTAGAGCTCCGGTTAGGCCGGGGAAGACCTTGAACTTTGATCCTCCTACCTCCACCTCAGTGCTGGGATTTTACACTTGGTGGCCACGGCAGATGTGTGGGGTGCCTGAGACTGAACCCAGTACCTCCTGCTGCTAGCAAAGCACTTTGCCGTGGTTACTCTGATACATATCCAATATGTATCAAATACAATTGTTTCTGTATTTTGAAAGATTATATAGAAAAGGGATGATTTGGTCTGTTCAAGTTTGAATAGAGATAGACTCTCCAGAGATTTCATTGTTTAGGGGTGAGCAGTGTTTCTTTGTGTTTTTTGTTTGTTTCACTGGGTAGCTCTCTGTGGCCTGGAACTTGCTTATGTAGACCAGGATGGCCTCCAGCTGACAAAAGTCCACCTGCCTCTGACTCCAGAGGGCATGCACCACCATAGCTGGCTAGAGTGTTTATTTTTTACTAGTATGGGTGTTTTGCCTGCTCATGCACCGCTGTCACGTACCTGGTGCCCTCTGAGGGTGGAAGAAAGCGTCACACCACCTGGAACTGTGGTGCATCACAGACCACTGTGAGCCGCAGAGTGGTGCTGGAAATTGAACCCGGGTCCTCTGGAAGAGCAGCCAGTGCCCTCAACTACCTGGCCGTCTCCAGCCCTGCTCTCCTCAGAGTCTAGGCATTTTTTGTTTGTTTGTTTGTTTTTTGTTTTTGGAGACAGAATTTCTGTGTGGCTTTGGAGGCTGTCCTGGAACTAGCTTTTGTAGACCAGGCTGGTCTCAAACTCACAGAGATCTGCCTGCCTTTGCCTCCTGAGTGCTGGGATTAAAGGCATGCGCCACCAACACCCGGCCAAGAATTTTTGTTTTAAACCAAGTTTGTTTTTTAGTATTTTCCCTTTATTGACTCCTACAAAATTTTGTCTTCTAAAACTTGACATAGATTAATGACTCTCTTGAATCACTGGCTGATGGGGTCAGTTAACCTTTTAATATACACAATGATATACTGTATTTGTATTTTGTCGTGTAATTTGTATTTTTGCTAGTCTTATAATACTTTCTCAGTAGTACTTCTATTTATAGCTATAAATTCCCCTGTCTCGGTGTTCCTGTCTTTTGTAATGCTTCTGGCTATACATTTTAGTTGACAACAGGGCTTTCCTAAGTAGGCTGTATATACTTGTTTGGGCGCTCAAGTTGGGATATTTCTGTTTGCTTTGCTGACATCATATTCTCAAACCTGAAATTCAAGTCCCAGGTGTGACACAGACACTAATTATGCAATAAGCTCGGTAGAGACGACAGCTAAATTAGTTTTCACCATAGCACCTGAGAAGTCTGCAGTACACGTCTGAAGACCAGACGTATCTCTGCCTCTGAGGGCTGGGATTAGAGGCATGTGCCCTGCAAGTCCTTCCCTTTTAAAAAGTAATTTAACGTTATTGTTATTGTTTTGTATGTGTGTGTATAGGTGTACAATGTGTGTAGGGGATTACATGTGTGCCATAGAACACATGTGGAGTTTAGCACAGTTATGTGGACTTGATGCCCTTCTTTTTGTTGTTTTGTTTTGTTTTGTGTTATGAGACAGGGTCTTGCTAGGTCTTGAAAGCTTGCCTTAATCTCAAGAAAAAAAGAATCCTCCTGTTTCAGCATCTTGGGTAGTAGTATTAGAGGTATACAGCATCACTCCAAGCCTTATAAATTCTGTCTTGGGACTTGAGAGATGGCTCAGCAGTAAAAGCACTTTCTGTTCTCCTTGGGTTCTGTTTCAGCATCAGCATGGCAGCTCAAAACCCTTTGTAGCCCCAGTTTTGAGGGATCTGAAACCCTCTTTTCCTGGAGGCCACCATAGTTTGTAACTGGCAGAGGTGACAAGTCAACCCTATTTGTGTGACTTTAGCTTCTCCATTGTCTCGTAGCATACAGCACACAGTATACATCATTGTGGTCTTTGACTAACTGATTACTCTGCTCACAGGCATGAGTTCTGGTGAACTGGTTGGAGCAGATGTCTTAGGGTTGTTTTGTTACTATGGTTTCTGTCAGTGTGGGTTTTTTTTTTTTTTTTTTTTTTTCTGGGCTCTTTCCTGTTTTTAAGGTATTCATGGCTGAAACTTCGGTTAGGTGTGGGGCCTGTGATATGGCTCATGAGGTAAAATGCTTGCCTTGCAAACCTGGTCATCTGAATTCTATCACCAGACTCCACAGAAAGATGGAAGAAGGAAATCCAATCCATAAAGCCGTCCTCTGGTTTCTAGACACACTCTTTGGCATGCAAGTGCGTGCACGCACACACAGACACACACACACTGATAATTGTTAAAAGGGATGTAGAATAAATGTCTTTACATTTTTGCTCGTCTCTTACAAAATGAAGAGCCTGAGAGACCTCGGCATTCTTGTTTTCACCCTTTGGTCCCATTCTTTTTGCCTGTTTCCACATCTACAAACCAACAGGTGATTGGGTTAGTAGGGTATTTGTAGAATCTGTGGATTCGACCAACTGCTGATGGAAAATATGCATGGGGGAAGCCTGAATCATTGTTTTCCAAACAATCCAGCAGAACAAGTATTTACATAGCATTTCCATTGTCTGGGGTATTGTAAGAAGTCTCAGGGTGACCATGAGAGGGTGTGTGTGGGCTGCATGCAAATACTGTGCCTGTTACCAAAGGGAATCTAATATGGACTTTGGCATTGAGGGGAGGGTTACTAAAGAGTGGCTCTTCTTGCTTCATTTGTTCTTACTGGTTCAGCATGCTTCACCTGCTCTATTTTTTTATTCTATTTTTGCCTTGAGCTCTGGGTTTTATGGGTCTTGGTTCTGGTCTTTGCCAAGTCGTATCCCTGCCCAATTTTTTTTTTTTTAAGATTTTATTTATTATATATACAACATTCTGCTTCCATGTATATCTGCACACCAAAAGAGGGTACCAGATCTCATAACAGATGGTTGTGAGCCACCATGTGGTTGCTGGGAATTGAACTCAGGACCTCCAGAAGAGCAGCCACTGCTCTTAATCTCTGAGCCATCTCTCCAGCCCCTCCCTACCCAATTTTAAAAGAATACCCGAAGCCTACACCGTGCTTGGGGGGTCCTTGGGCCCATAGACTTCTCAATCATAGTTCTAGAGTCTACGTTATGTTTTCTTGGAAGGAAATTACATATGGAAGGAAATGGCTCATACAGCCTTGTTCAGGTTGTCAGTTCCGTGGGTATAGGGAGAACCTGAGGAGAGAAGTAGCTAGTGGACTGGAACTGCTATCTTCCACTCTGAGACTGAGCAGTCTGAGAATTCTAAATTCATTACAGACATATATATATATATATATATATATATAGAGAGAGAGAGAGAGAGAGAGAGAAAATATATTAGATTTTTCTATGTAGGTGTTTCACATGGCCCTTCATTTACATCTGTGCTATAGACCCCACAAATTTTAGAGGGGGACTATTCTGATTTATTAAAGTATAAAGCTTTTTTCTCATTATTAAAATTGAAAATGTTTCCAATTGTTGTGCCACTAATCATGATCTTTGATTAATTTGATTATGTTTCTTTGTGCACATCTTCCCTATAGAATTGACAATGGGATTTCCAAACGTACCTGAAGTTTTATGAGATGATGATGCTAAATTGTTTTCTAAAGAGTGTGGAAAGCCAGGTAGGTGGCCTTTAATCCCAGCACTCGGGAGGCAGAGGCAGGTGGATCTCAGTGAGTTTGAGGCCAGCCTGGTCTACAAAGTGAGTTCCAGGACAGCCGGGAATGTTACCCACAGAAACCCTGTCTCGAAAGAGTGTTTGTGGATCTGGGCGTTTTGGGACACACCCTTCATACCTGCACTTGGGAGGCAGAGGCACAAATTTCCAATGGCATATAAGACCACTTACTGGGAGCATAAATGGGCCAGCACACTGTCTCTTCTTTCCTAGAGATAGACTCTCGTTGCATACCCCTGTCCAATGTAGAACTCACCCTGTTAGACCAGGCTGACCTCAAACTCATATAGATCCATTTGCCTCTGCCTCCGAGTGCTGAGGTTAAAGTCCTGCACCACCCGCTCTTCATCTTTTTGTGGGGGTGGATTGGGAGGGTGGTATTTGTCGGTCTCCACTCTTGATGTAGTTGAGAACAACCTTCTATATCACTCTGAATTTTTTAAGTTTGTTGATTTGATGCATTTATTGGCACTCTTTTTTGGGTCATTTTAGCATAGCATTCTGTTTGTGGCTTTTTTTTTTTTTTTTTTTTTTTTTTTGAGACAGGGATTCTCCGTGTAGCCTTGACTGGCCTCCACTTCAGAGATCAGCCTGTTTCAGCCTCCCCAGTGTTGGAATTAAAGGCCTGAGCCACCACAACCAGCTCATGGTATTTGTTTTGTTTTGTTGTCTGTAAGGTTCTTTATTTCATGGTTTTTAGAAAACTTACTCTGTATATTTGAGTGCTCTGCCGGCACATACACCAGAAGAGGGAATCAGATCCCACTATACATGGTTGTAGCTACCATGTGGTTTCTGTGAATTGAACTCAAGACCTCTGGGGAGAGCAGCCAGTGTTCTTAACCACTGAGCCGTCTCTCCAGCTCCTGTTGTTGTTTTTTTAAATAGCTAAATGCATTTTTTAATTTCGTGTCAATAAGCACATTATGGCTTCTTTGTTTTATAGTTACATAACTACTACCATTATCAAAAGCCAGAACACTTTCTTATCCTCCAGAAAATGCCCTCACACCTGTTTCTTTCCTACCCCCATCTTCTGTTTGTACTTAGTCTGTTCTGGACCTGTCCTCTTCCTCTTCAGTAGCATCACAGTGCGGCCTCTGGGGACTGCCTTGCTCCTTTCAAGCAGTGTGTTTTCAGAGCTTGTGTTTCAGTTGAGCAAGTGACAAACAGTTGGCTTGGGTGTATTTTCTCAGAGGAGCCCTCCTGGGAAGCTCTTCCTGTCTGTAGAGTCAGTCATTCCTCAGGCCCTCAAGGCACACTTGCTATTTTCTGCAACCTGTTGACCAAACAGGGGTGCAGGCCAGAAGAATCATTTTGGAATCTGTTCTATTTCAGATTTGCTTCATGTTTTTTAATTTTACTTCCATCAGACTTGATACTCAGTGTCGGCAATGTTCTTCATTGCCGACAAAAAACGATCTAAGAAACTCCATATAAGTAATACTTACAATGATTAAAAAAGCTTTTAACAGGGACAAGCATTGTGCTGTGTAAGTACTGGCATAGCCCATGGCTCCATTGGGCTTCTACACAAGCATTTTGACAACAAATACTTTCTGCTTTTATGTTATATTGAGATGGAAGGGGAAAAAAAAGAAAACCCTTTCATTAAGCGTAACTTCATTTTCTTTTCATGAACTGGAAAGTTCTGATTTACTCTCTAATCCTAATGGTATTTTCTTCCAAACAGGAATCTCTCTGATCTTTACCTACAAGTTACTTTGGACTAGGCAAGGCCTGGAAATGGAAAGAGGAGGAAAAGATTCTGTGAGACCGAGGATGTCAGGAACAAGAAGAAACAGGCAGGCCTTGAAGTCTGTTTAGTGAAGGGTGACATTGAACCTTTGATTCTCCTTTCTCTTGTCTCCTGAGTGCTGGCGTTACAGGTGTGCTGGGCTTGCAGAAGGTGTGTGTTGGGGTTATAGATGTGTGCGTGGATTACAGGCATGTAACTGGGGTTACAGGTGTGTACCTGGTTTACAGGTATGTGCCCCCATGCCAGGTTTTAGAAGCCAGACATTTTAACCATATTGGAGCAGGGGAGCTGAGCTGACTTGGAGAGTATAGCCCATTTCATGAGCCTTTAACTGCTCAGCATTTCAGAGAAGAGAGTTTATGTTTTAGACACTCATGCCACCAGACTGAAGAGGGAAGTAGCCTTCAGACTTTTTGATTCCTCACCTTTTTTTTTTTTTTTAAGCTTTGAAGGCTGTCCTGGCACTCGCTCTGGAGACCAGGCTGGTCTCGAACTCACAGAGCTCCGCCTGCCTCTGCCTCCCGAGTGCTGAGATTAAAGGCGTGTGCCACCAACACCTGGCTTGATTCCTTACTCTGGTCAGAACATATGCAGTCAGTCCTTAGAGTCCTTTGGGGAGGGATCTCTGGTACAAAAGTCTCTAATACAGAATGGCGTAGTTTTTACATGTGAACTCCACATACCTTCCCACATCCTTAAAACCACCTCTGGATTATGTGTGCCACCTAATACAATGTAAACGCAGCATAGCTGTTTATACTGATGTATTGAAGTCAGGACAAAAATCACAATCTGTGTGAATGAAGACTGAGGACATGGCTGCTCCTAGGTATGGCTGGGGAGGTTTACTGTAGATAAGAGGGTGAAAACAGCCCCAGGCATCTGGATTTCCAGGCTGTACCCGGCCCTGAGAAGAGAAAGGGAAGAGCAGAGAGAGACAGCAAGAGAAAAGAGAGGAGCCTAGGACCTGGGGACCTGAGACCACGAGAGGCAAAATGGCTGGGTTTTATTGGAAAAGAGAAGTTGGGGCAAGGGAAGGAAGGGGAAGTCAGAGGCTGCAGAGATGACGGTAGGGGACACACACACACTGCCAGCCTGGATAACCCTCCACCACGTACTTGTGAGTAGGGAGAGACTGGCCGCACATGGAATATCTTAGCCGGATGCTTCCCTTACATACTGTGTGTGTGTGTATGTGTGCATGTATATGTATATATGTGTATATACACACACACACACTTGTTTTTGTGTGTGCCTGCCCACATGTGTGTGCGCCACAGGCAGGCAGGCAGGCAAGTACCCACAGAGACCAGAAGAAGGTATTGGAAATCCTGGAACTGGTGTTACAGGTGGTTTTGAACTGCTCAGTGTGGATGCTAGGAACCAGATTGGAGTCCCCGAGAGAGCCCTAAGTGCTCTCAACTGCGGAGTGGCTTCTCTAGTCCTAGACTTTTAACAGTAGGTATGAATCAGGCACGGAGATTTTGTTTGGGTTTTTTGTTTGTTTGTTTTGTTTTGTGGCGGGGATTGAACCTGAGACTTCACACATGGTAGTCAAGTGTGTAACCACTGAGCTAGGTTGGACATGGCACGGGGAGGGAAATTTTCCAAGTCTGTAGGAGATCTGATTGGTACCAGTTTGTCTCCCCCTCCACAGAAGTGTAGACTTCACGGATCTCTGTCTCTCAGCTCCCTCTGTCTGCCCTCATCATCCTCTGGGCCTGGGTGCTCTGATGTCACTTCCTGCTGCAACTTCAGGGGTTCTGCCATGTTGTGACAGTTGGCTGAGCTCCGGGAGTGTTGTGTGTAAGGCAGTTGTGGACAAAGCCTTTTAATCCCAGGCTTTTCCTCTGTGTGTCCTTGGTTGTGCTGAGCTGTTCTTTGACTCCGTCCCATTGAGTGTCACACATTGGGTGACCATCCTTAGTGGCTGTGTAACCTGGCTGTGTAACCAAGAGCATCTTAAGTACAAAGAGAATGGGAGTCCAGTGCTTTGAATGCTTTATTAGGGTTGTGTAGGTCATATTGCTCACACATCCTGGTTCCATTTCTACCTGGCTTGTATTATGGTTTGCTATTTCCTGTTTCCTATGCAAATAAATCAGGCATCTGTGTGTTTATCAACCTCATGGGTTATAGGGGAACACCAGGGCTAGGGGGAGAGGGAAAGGCTATTTCAATGTTGTTTCCATCAAAACTCAAGACTCATAGGTTTTCTTGTGTTGTAATCTTCTGGTGAGCAGCTGATTTGCTTACTGAGGGGAACACACCCAGCCTGGAGCCTCACCCAGAATTGAAAAGCCCAACCCCGGGCCCAGAAAACATATTAGACTCTCTTGGGGCCTCACACCAGTGAGATTCAAGCAGTCTGTAGGTGTGACTGGGTTCAGACATTTTAAAACAGTCCTCAATTGGGGATTATGTGCTGCCTGGGACAGAAACCATTTTCCAGGCTAGATTGGTAGGCCACACCCTTCAGGGGGGACAGGGCGGGTGGGGGAGTGTGGCCTGCTGGGTTAAAGCAACATTTTGTTTTGTGGCTAGAAGGCAAAGGAGAATGGTCATTTATTGTTAGGCTTGGGGTGTCAGAGATGCTCCATCTTTGCTTCTTTTTCAAAGTTACCATTTCCTGTGACAGGAGCTTGCTTGCTTGTGTATCTGCGGGGTGCCAGCAGCGCTCTACAAATGTTTGCATTGTCCTAGGCAATTCATGCAGGATTGTAAACAACTCTCTTTCTGTCTGGGGGGGGGGACGCACCCGAGGCTTTAATCAACCCTCTCCCCAAGAGCCATTGTCCCCTGAGGGGAGGGAACCATGGCTACTTCTAGCATCACCAGGAAGTTCCAGCCCCCTTCTTCAGACAGACTGTTTCAGAACTGGCCTGGGCCCCTGCCAGTCAGTCTGGCAGACCCTCTGGATCTAGACTATTCTTTTGTATGCTGTAAGTGAAGCCTCACCTGGCAGGTCTGGGATGGGACCCAGAGGTTGCATTTCTGACAGCGTCCCTGTTGATTCCCTCAGAGGAACACTTTGAGAGACACTATCCCTGGGCGACTCTGACGCCAGTCCTGGCTGTCAGCTGTGTGTCAGGGTTCTGAATCAGACCGAATGGTGAGGAAAGGAAAGGAGGCTTCAGCCTTAGCTCTAATTAGACCGGCAGCTGAGCCTTTCTCATCCCTCTGCCCGATTGAACTTTAGCCTTTATCCTTTTACTCTGCACCCAGTTTTCTAGTAAGGGGGAGCAATGGCTTCAGACTTCCCCACTTGTTTCGTTTGTAAGTTTCTGAGCTACCCACGTTCAGTTTTGCAGATTAGAGGTCTCTGTCCCCTTCCCTTCCTCTTGCCTTTGACATCTGAGTTTAATGACCTGCTCTTTCCTGTTACCCACCTCGCTCTTGAGGTTGCAGTCTGCTGGGCCTTAGTTGCCCGAGTTAGGGTTATTGTAATTGCTAAGCTCCCAGGCAGGAAACATGATAGATTTTAATTTCTGTATTTCCTTAGATAGTCAGCAAGCACAAACTGCCTGCCTTTGTGGCTGATTGCTGTACTGAAATGAGAACCAAGATTAAAAACCTGTTAGAAGGGCTGGAGAGAATGGCACAGAGGTTAAGAGCACTGGCTGCTCTTCCAGAGGTCATGAGTTCAATTCCCAGCAACCACATGGTGACTCACAATCATCTATATTGAGATCTGGTGCCCTCTGCTGACATGCAGGCATACATGCAGGCAGAATGCTGTGTACATAATAAATAAACCTTACAAACTAATAAAATCCTAAAAAGCAGTGGAGGGGCTGCGTGGAGCCTATGGGGGAAGCAGCAGAGCCTGCTGGGGATGGGGTGCCAGCCACATCCAGACTAGACAGATGCAGCAGACGGAAGCTGAGTTTGAGGTGAAGACCTAAGGATGGAGATGAGAAATAAAAAGCAAAACTGGAGCCATCAGAAGGACAGCATCAAGGACAACAGGTGGCCTAAACCAACTCTTCTTTTAGACATCCATGCCTTGAGTGGGCTTCCAAACAGAGGGAGCCCCATAGGCTCTCTGTGGTCAGGATGTCTGGGCTGGACTCAAAAGGAAAGCAAGGATTCTCTACTCTTTGACTAACGGTTGTCAATCTCAGGAGATGTCAAAGTCAGGAGATGGAACCTGTTTGTCTGTGGGAGTGGGGGTGGCATTACCCACTGAGCCACTGTGCTGGCCCTGGGCAGGTGCTTCAGATCTGTAACAAACAGAACCTTAATGGGAATGGCTATGGGACCAGTGAAGTGAGGCCTCTCGGTGGCAAGGTAAGGGAACTCCTACACCTCTTGCAAAGCTATAACAGGGTGAGGGGGAGAGGGCTTTTCTGCTTAGCAGTCTCCTCAGATCCTCTCTGTGGCTTCAGGGTGATAAGGTGGAGTTTCTGCCCAGCTGCAAGGGTTCTTGGTGGGTAGAGGCTGGTGGGAGCCGTTATCTGAAACCACAGAGCAGAAGCTGTAAGTTAGCAGGGCTGAGGTCAGCCTTATCAAGGAGCAGCAGAGATACACTACAAGGCATGGTAGGCAGTGGGGAGGTGAGAGGCGGGCTGGCTGGGAAAATGGCAAGGATGGACGCAGGCCGTGAGCAGCCCTTCACCTTTCCTTGCCAAAAAAGGGCCTGGAAGGGCTGGCTGGCCAGCTAGTGGTCAACGGGCTTGTGTCTGTAATTTTTTTTAAAGGTTCTGGTACCTCTGGAGGCTTAATAACATTCCTGTAAGTGGTGTGTGTGTGTGTGTGTGTGTGTGTGTGTGTGTGTGTGTGTGTGTGTGTGTGTCTGTCTGTCTGTCTGTCTGTCTGTCTGCATTTCTGTATTTCTGTATGTATGTGTATGTACAGGCACACACATGTTTGTGTAGGGCCTCATTCCTCAGGAGCTGTCCACTTTATTTTGAGACAGGTTTTGTCCCTGAGTTGGAACTCATCAAGTGACTGAGTTAGCTGACTACTGAGCTCTAGGGATCTGCCTGTGTGCTTCTCCAGGCCTGGGATTGCAAAGAAGCTAGTCAGGTGGCTTTTTTTTTTTATGTATATTTGAACGAAGGTTGTCATGATGGCAAGGCCTGCACTTTACTGATGGAGCTGTTATCTCTAGCCCACATGGATGATTTCTCAAAACTAATTCTCTGTCTTTTTGCTCATTTGTTTTTCTTTTTTGAGACAAGGTTTCGTGCAGCCCTGGCTGCTCTAGAACTCCTTCTGTAGACCAGGCTGGCCTCAAACCCCATCTGCCTGCCTCTGCCTCCTGAGTGCTGGGATTAAAGATGCGAGTGCGAGCATGTGTGTGTGTATGTGTGTGTGTCACTACCACCACCTGGCAAGAGTAATTCTTAGAGACTGATTTCCGCCTGGATGTTTATGTCAAAACCCACCAGTTTCAAGAAAATCATTTTGCATTTCAGTTTGCCAGGAGTAAACAGCTGAAAAATAGTAGTGGGGCAGGCAATATTTAGCAATGAAGGACAACTGTTAAAGGGAAAATTTTAATTAAAAATTGGACTAAGCCCTTCAGTTTTCTGTCCAGAACCAGATATTTTAACACAATCTCAACACAGGTAATATGTAGTATCATTTATAGAGGCAACAGTTATGTGCTATTTTACAGAAATTGAGACACTCTTGAGTAACATTTGTATGTACAAAAGTAGTTAAGCTCATTAAGGATCTTCTGAACAGGAGTAGCCAACATTATTGTGAATTGTTTGTGCTAATATTTTATGTTGTAAAGGACACATAAATGATCACCATTGGTTTCAAAACAAAACAGATTAGTCAAAACAATATTCTAAGAATGAACCATCTGGTGTGGGTGCTGGGAACCAAACTTGGGTCCTCTGGAAGGGCACTGAGGGCTCTTGTGACCATTAGGCCATCTGCTAGCCTCTTGGTGATGTTTGCTCCTCAGTGGGCCATGACTTCTGAACAGGTTGTTTCTCATTCCTATGCGGTTTTTTCTTCTTTCACAGCTATGTGCAAAAGAAGTATTCTAACAGCTAAGGTCAGATGTTATGTGTGCATGAGTAAAGAATTGTGCACCCTCCTGATTTAGCTGTTTGGTAAATATATCACCATTGCTATCATCATCATTTTACTTACTAATAAGTTTTTTTGTTTATTTGTTTGTTTTTTTGAGACAGGGTTTCTCTGTATTGCTTTGGAGCCTGTCCTGGAACTTGCTCTTGTAGGCCAGGCTGGCCTTGAACTCACAGAGATCCGCCTGCCTCTGCATCCTGAGTGCTGGAATTAAAGGCGTGCACCACCAACACCTGGCACTAAATTTTTTTTTTTTTTTTAAGTCAGGGTCTCTCTTTGTGGCCCTAGTTGGCCTGGAACTAGCTATGTAAATAAGGCTGGCTTCAAACTCCCATCTATGCCTCCCAAGTTCTGGGTTTTAAATCATGTGCCACACACTTCTTTCTTTCTTTCTATGCATTTCCTTTTTCTTTTTATTTTTTTTTTTTAATTCTGAGGCAGAGGCATGCAGATCACCGTGAGTTTGAGACCAGCATGGTCTGGTATCAGGTGTCAGGCCAGCTGATATTATCCAGTGAGACCTTGTTTTTGTTTAAGTACATATTTGTGTGTGTGCAATCAAACTGAGGTCATCAGATTTGTATTTGTGTGTGTGCAATCAAATTGAGGTCATCAGGTTTGTGGGCAAATCTTAATTTACTTTTACCCATTGTGCCATCTGGCTGGACCAGTGTACCTTTGAAAATTGCATTCTTTCTGCAGGATTGATTAACCTGTGTTAATGACTGAAGGCCACACACTTATCTTTGCTGAGCAAAAGTTTAATCTACCTTAGACACGCTAAGCAGGTGCTCTACCACTGAAATCCACTCTTTCAAAATTCAGTTCTTAATTTTAGGCTAGCATATGAAGTAATGGATTTGTCATTGGGGGATTCTCTGAGTAACAACCATGGCTGGCCTTGAACTCACAGAGATCCACCTGCCTCTGCCTCCTGAGTGCTGGGATTAAAGGTGTGCGCAGCCACCACCACCCGGCAGGAATGGATTTCATTATTGTGCTTTCATGCACCCATACTATCACACTTTGGTCTTATTTGTTCCCCTCTCCCAAGGCCCCTGCCTGCCCCACCCCCATCCTCATGGTAATTAGTCCCTTTCTTTCCCTCCTTCCCTTCCCTTAGAACTCAGGATGCCTTCCTCCCTCTCTCCCCCAGTCCTCCTCCTACATCTGTGTCCTGTGTCTGTGGCTGCCTTCTTTTCATGTCTTTTGTGAAATGCAGGTACTGACAGGTCTCCTTTTTTCCAGGAACCTTTGCAAATATTCTCACGAAGTTCTCTCGGAACAGAACTTCCAGGTCTTGAAGAATCATGAGCTCTCTGGGCTTAACCAGGAGGAGCTGGCAGTACTCCTGGTCCAGAGCGACCCGTTTTTCATGCCTGAGGTAGGTCCTGATTCCCAGTTTAAGCAGCGGGCAAGAGTGTTATGAGCAAACCAGGCCTGTGATGCTCACCTCTAATCTCAGCAACCTTGGGCGGCAGAGGCAGACAGATCTATATGAGCCTGAGACTAGCTCTGTCTCCATAGCAAGTTCCAGGCCAGTCAAGGCTACCGGTGAGACCCTGTCTCAACAGATTTGGGTCCAGATCCCAGCACCACGGGGTGCCAGGAATTCCATTGAGAACAAGAATGGGTTGAAGACAGTCGTAGTCAGATTGGTTGATGCTTTATTATTACATCAGGGTGGCCTTTGAATTGAAGTTGTAAAGATGGAGGTACATGTTGTATTGCTGTACAAGAGAATGATAGGAGAGAACTGACTCCCCCAAGTTGTCCTTTGTAGCTCAAAATGTCCTGAAACTCTCTCAACTAGCCTATGCTAGTCTTGAACTCCTGATTCTCAGGCCTTAGCTGCTACATGCTAGGATTACAGGCAATGTACTATACGTCCCTGCTCCTTGGATGTGTAACTTTTTTGAGACAGGGTCTCACTGGGTAGCTTGAACTCACAGATATCTACCTGCTTCTGCCTTCCTAGTGCTGGGATTAAGGTGTACACTTCCTCTCCTGGTCATTGTTTGTCACAAGTCATACAGGGCTCCTCATCTAATGGTTTAAATACTAGCCTCACACTCCTTATTTTGTATAACACAGTCTTCTGTTTTGTCGTTTACTCTGCTTCACAGCAGATTTTAGGCAGGCCAGCAGAACAACTATTTTCCTTCTGCTGTTGAAAAGGAAACAAGCTAGAGGATTGCTGGGCCCATAAGGTCCCCCTGCTGATTCGTGGACCTTGGCCTTTAAACCACCTGCCTCTGCTTCCCAAGTGCTGGGATTAAAGGCGTGGGCCACCTCTGCCTGGCTCTGGTCTCTGTCTTCAGCAGGAGCTCCACCTCTGCAGAGTTGCATGTTTAGAGCAGCAGTCCTCAACCTTCCTAACGCTGCGACCCTTTAATACAGTTCTTCGTGTTGTAGTGACCCCCCAACCAGAAAATCATTTCACTGCTGCTTCAGAAATGGAGTTTTGCTGTTATTTTGAATAATAATGTAAACATCTGATATGCGATTCCCTAAAGGGTTGGGACCCACAGGTTGAGAACCATCGGTTTAGATAGACTGTAGTCAGTTTCCTTACTGAACTGGCTATGGTGGAGCATGCCTGCAGTCCCAGCATTTGGGGATCTCAGAGGAGGACTGTCTGTTAAAGTCTAGCCTGTGCTACATAATACAACCTTGTCTCAAAAAAACTGAAAACCAAGGCTGGGTACAGTGATGTGTGCCTTTAATCCCAGCTAACAAAAACAAAATGGAAAAGGGGTGTGCACACCTTTAATCCCAGTAGCTGGCAGGCAGAGGCAGGTGAACCTCCAAGAGTTTAAGGCCAAGCCTGGTCTGCATAGAAAGTTCCAGGCCAACCAGAGCTACGTAGTGAGACCTGCCTCCATCTCTTTATTTTCCTCTTCTGTTTCTTCTTCCCACTACCCCACCCCCTCACATACAAATCATTTGAAAAAGTCCTGCGCTGGCTACCAGAGACCAAATGACAAAAATCCCAAAGTTGCAGGTAAGATACACATGTCTTTTTAACTATAGAGTAAGTCAGGATCCAGACTAGACTTCCTCTTGGGCTCCTATATGCATCTGATTCTTCCAAGAATTACCAAACTCATCACTGTTTTTTTCCCTTATGTTTCTTTTCTTTTAAATGTGAGGTTTTGCATTGAGCTTGGTGACCCTCTTTGCCTTGGCCTCCTGAGAGCTGGGTTGTAGGTGTGCACCACCATGCACGGTTGTCATCTGTTGACTGGTCTGCATATTCTCCCCTGTCCCCAAATGAGTCCCCAGTTCATTCCATCTCCTCAAAGAGGTGGGCTGTGTGTGCACTGTTTCCTCTGGGTACACCTCTGCTTTTTACAGGAAGGGGGCTCGTGCATTTAACCGGCATGGCAGGTAGAATATATTCTTGCCTCTTGTTCTTCCCCCCTCTGCAGATATGCAAAAGTTACAAAGGAGAGGGCCGCAAACAGATATGCGGACAACCACAGCCATGTGAGAGACTCCACATCTGTGAGCACTTCACCCGGGGCAACTGCAGTTATCTCAACTGCCTCAGGTCTCACAACCTGATGGACAGAAAGGTGTTGGCCATCATGAAGGAACACGGGCTGAGTTCTGATGTGGTCCAGAACATCCAGGACATCTGCAACAGCAAGCACTCTCGGAGGAACCCACCCGCCATGAGAGGTGTGCCTTTTCCCCTTTTAATTGTGTGAGCTTTCAAATAGAAATTAACAAGGAAAGAAATTACCTGTGAAACCTCAGTTTTGCTATACAGAAACCTCATTTTTCCCTTCCACACCTTTCCATACACACACACCACTTCAATATAATCGAAACAATGATTTGCAAGTAGCTATAGCCCCTGGTTTTAAAGTAATTACTTTCCTTTAAATATATTTTTTAGATTTATTTTATCAGTTTTTTGTTTGTTTTTTTGCAAGGGGTGGGACGGATTTCAAGACAGGATTTCTCTGTGGCTTTGGAGGCTGTCCTGGAACTAGCTCTTGTAGACCAGGCTGGTCTCCAACTCACAGAGATCCGTCTGCCTCGGCCTCCCGAGTGCTGGGATCAAAGGCGTGTGCCACCACTGCCCGGCTGTTTTATCATCTAAAAAATTGTGTATGTGTGATTCGTGTGGCAGTTGGCATAGGTATATGCATTTGAGTGCAGGTGCCTGCAGAGGCCAAGACGTCAGCTCTCCCCAGAGCTGGGGTTGTAGGCAGTTGTGAGTAGCCCAACATGTCTTTGTGCTAGCAGCAAGGATGTTCCAGCAGTGATCCACCCCCCACGCCCTCCCTTCATTGTTTGAGGCTACTCAGTGTCCACACTATGGCTTCACCCCATCTTGTTTATTCAGTGGTTTGCTGATGGAGGCTTGCTTTGTTTCTCCGTGGTAGCCACTGTGGGGAGAGTGCCACCATGAGTGTGGGTGCTAAACTTTTTCCTTGAGACCCAGCTCCCGGTCCTTTCAGGAGTATAGCCAGTGTCCAGATCACTTTCTAGATGTGATAATTGTTTCGACGAGCCGCCAAGCTGTGTTCCGTAGCATCTCTGCCACCCCCCCAACCCCCCCGTGACACACAAGGTTCAGACACCACCAGAGTTTTCATGAAACACTGTCCTAGGGGCCAGAAGTGGTGCCATTTGTTAAGCATTTTCCTATTATATACCATGGTGCTCTTTTAATTTAAATTAAGTTAGGTTATTGTCTTAGTTTGGGTTACTATTGTTGTGATGAGCAAAGTAACTTGGGGAGGAAAGGGTTTATTTGGCGTTTGCTTCTATATTGCTGTTCATTATTGAAGGCAAGCAGGGCCGGAACTCAAGCAGGGCCGGAACCTGGAGGCAGGAGCTGATGGAGAAGCCATCGAGGGTGCTGCTCTCTGGCTGGCTCCTCATGCCCTTCTCAGTCTGCTCCCTCCCTGCTTTTGTTTTTCAAGACAGGGTTTCTCTGTGTAACAGCTCTGGCTGTCCTGGAGCTCACTTTTGTAGAGCAGGCTGGCCTCAGACTCACAGAGATCTGCCTGTCCTGGCCTCTGCCTCCTGAGTTCTGGAATCGAAGGCCACCACTGGCTGGCTTCAGCCTGCTGCTTCCTTATAGAACTCAGAACCACCAGCCCAGGGGTGGCACCACCCACAGTGGACTGAGGCTTCCCTCATCAATCATTAATTAAGAAAATGTCCTACAGCTGATCTTATAGAGACATTTTCCTCAGTTGAGCTTCCCTCCTCTCAGAAAACTCCAGCTGTGTGAGGTTGGCATAAAATTAGTCAGCACAACTATATTGTTTGGGTGTGTGTGCCACATATGGAGGTCGGAGGACAATTTACAGGAGTTATCTCTTCCCTCAGATTAAACCCAGGTTATTCAAGCTTTGTGGCAGGCACCTTTACCAAATGAGCCATCACGCTGGTCCTCCTTGTCTTTGTAAAGTAGATACAGGATCACCTGACACTAAGGTGTTGCAGTTATCCAGTGGAAAAACTACATCTTGTGTTTTGCGAATAATTTATAGTTTACCGGAAACTTTCACCCAGAATACTTCATCCTTATTCCTCACATCAAAACTATGAACAATGGTGGGCTTATTAACCTCACTCAGGCACAAGGACTTGGAAACGGTTAAGCAGCCAGGCTTGGTGCACTCCTGTAATCCCAGCACTGGGAGGCAGAGCTAGATGGATCTCTGTGCGCTTGAGGCCAGCCTCCTGGTCTACAAAGCAAGTTCCAGGGCATCCAGGGTTCTGTTACACAGAGAAACTCTGTCTTGAAAAACCAAAACGAGGAAGAAGAAGCAAGCAAGCAAGAAAGTCAGAAGTATTAAGCAGTTTTTATTGCAGGCAGCTTTGAATCATGCTTAGAACATGGAACAGCACCGGGAAGATTGAATCCAAAGCTACGTTTTGTTTTGTTTCGATTTTCGAGACAGGATTTCTCTGTGGCTTTGGAGGCTGTCCTGGAACTACCTCTTGTAGACCAGGCTGGTCTTGAACTCACAGAGATCTACCTGCCTAGGCCTTCCGAGTGCTGGGATTAAAGGCGTGTGCCACTACCGCCCAGCTGCCAAAGCCACGTTTTTTGTTTTGTTTTGTTTTGTTTTGTTTTTTGAGCTGAGCATAGAGCACACGCTCCGTTTTCACACTGGAGCTTGACTTCAGCACCATAGTGCTGTGAGCGGGGGTGTCTGCAGAGACATTCTGGTTTTCATGTGTTCTGCGTGGGTTCACTGTGTGTAGCAAAGATCTGTGTTTATTGTCCCTTCTAGTTCACCTGTGGAGTTAGCCATCATGATAGGAGGAGTTTTGCTTTAACTACATGACTGTACACATGCTCTCGTAAGCATACAGAAACCCATAACTTCCAACCCCTTTTCCAAAGTGGACACCATATATGTACATCTCCCACCCAGACTTCACACTCTGGCCCTTTCTTTCCATCTTCTCAGCTTCCAGAAGATGGGAACCATCATTTTTCTAGAGAGAAGACCCTACTTCATCAGTCTGACTTTAGCTTTTCTTTTCTCTTCAATATACATAATGTAGGGTAGGCTGGCCTAGAACTTGCTGTGTAGCCTCAGCTGGGCTCCCGCCTCAGCTTCCCAAGCACTGGGATGGTAGGCATGAGCCACTATGTTCCACCTTCAGTGTTGACTTTGGATAATACATTTGAACTTGAGGGGAACTAGAGGAGGAAGTCTGGAATCCAGCTCCATCCTAAGATCTGTAGCCCCAGTTGAGAACTCGGCTCACACGCCTGGACAAGCGAAAGGAACATCGAGGTAGGATCCGAGCTTGAAGTTCTCTTTCGGTTTCTCTTTTTCAGCTCCCCAACCACATCGCAGAGGCCGGGCCAGAGGTAGAAGCAAAAGCAGAGACCGGTTCTTTCAGAACAGTCTAGAATTTCTCCCAACTGTCTCCCCTGCGGAATCTGGTCCACCTAGCCCAGATGCCACTAGCTGTAAGGGTTCCCTGGAGGATGTATCTGCAGATGTCACTCAGAAGTTCAAGTACCTGGGGACTCAAGACTGTGCACAGCTTTCTTCAGTGTCACCTAAGGCTGCCGGTCTCCGAGGAGCAGGCCTGAAGTTTTCAGAGAATGGGGACCCAGGTGGCCTATTTTCTAGGAGTTGTTCTGATTCATCCTCAAATCTAGCTGCCAGCGGCTTTCATCTCGATGTGACACAAACACTTGAAGCCATGGCCAAGAAAACAGATAAGCTTTCTGGGTACCACATGGATGTCAAGAACAGAAGTAAGGCCCATGACAAGCAGCATGTCCCTTTTTTTGATAGCTGTGCTGGTGGGGCGAAGATGGAAGGAACAGCCTCAGGAATTCTAGGTAACAGGGCCACAGCCAACGGTCTGGGAGAAATATTACCTAGCAACCATCGGAAGAGTGCGGGTAACCTTCTGGATCTCCAGATCACCAGCAGAGTCGCCGACAGCATCGCCGACAGCGGCCAAGACATGGCATTCCTGGGTGGTAAATATGGAGGAAACACAGTCTGGGCTAGTAAGTCTACCCATAGTGACCCAAATGGCTCCAGTCAAATTATGAACAAAACTCCTGATGTCTCTAAAAGTAGTGCCACTGGCTTTGGTGTAAAAGCAGCAGTCACTGGAAGAAAAGAAGCTATGAGCTTTGGAGGTCAGAGTCTGAGAAGCCAGGTCCTGGCTATGCCCGAGGAGATCACTGCCGCTGTACCAGCCAGCAGGCTGCCTCAGACACCTCCACCTTCCTCAAGCCACAGAGTTGCAGCCTCTGAGATCCTTGGCAAGAACTCCACACATGCCACTGTGAGCCCAGTTTGTAAGCCCTCAAGGAGGACCTCAGACTCTGAGTGTAAGTTACAGTTACCTGCCTCAGAATTGCAAGTGTCTTTGTTTCATTCTGCAGAGGGACTGTGTGGACTCTTAGGGGCAGCCCGTGAACCCCAGGGTGCTTGCCAATGTAGATGCGGTTTCTGGTGGTTTTCTCACTGTGAGGGCAGACATCGTCAGTGATGGCACACAGGCATCCTCTTTTGTCTTGCAGATCCCCTGTTCTCCATCGCAAGTTCTACGTCCCCTAGGATGGATGATCATGGACCAAAGGAAATCTGTCAGGACCACCTGTATAAGGGTTGTCATCAGAGTAAGTTGTGTTTTCTGAAAGATCCTTTAGCCACTGTGAATACTGCTTTGAGCATGGCACACACCAGTGCTTGCCCAAGACTACACTGCGGCTTTGGAGTAAACAGATAATGAATTGGATCATAGGGTAATTCTGCTTTGATTTTTGTAGAAAACATTTTCCATTATGGCTTGGCTCTTTCCCTACTCCTTCAGTCTTTACTCTCTCTTTTCTCGTCATTCTTTTTCAGATGATATTTTCACAAACACCTGTTGCCCCCATTCATTCTTCTCCCTCTTCTACCTCACCCCCTTTCCAACAAGTCCTCCCTGGGTATTCATGTCCCTTTTTTTTGTAACGAGCCACTGAGTTTAGTCAGGACTGCTTGCACAAGTGCACAAGGCCGAGTTCGGTTACTTACAGGGCACAGCTGCTTACTAGTATCCCCCACCACTGAGGAAGACAACTCCTCCTCCTCCAGAGCTGTCTTTCTCCTCCTCCTCCTTCTTTGTTAATGACTTTTTTAATCCTAAATCTCAAGCAGCCCCATTCTTTGATTCCCTCTGTGGTGCCTTTTATTTTAAAGTAGCCATGTATCTTTTAAACATTTTTACAGTGATTTAAGGTGCTGGAGAGATGCCTCAGAGGTAAAGAGCACCTGTTGATCTTATGTAGAGGACCTGGATTAAGTTCCTGGCACCCATATCGCAGTTTTACAACCATCTGTAACTCCACTTCCTCTTCTAGCATCCATAGGCATCTGGATTTAAAAAATAAAAAATCCCAGCAGGGAGCTGGAGAGATGGCTCAGAGGTTAAGAGCATTGGCTGTTCTTCCAGAGGTCCTGAGTTCAATTCCCAGCAACCACATGGTGGCTCACAGCCATATATACTGAGATCTGGTGCCCTCCTCTGACCCACAGGAACACATAATAAATAGATCTTAAAAAAAAAGAAAGAAAGAAAAAAGAAAAAAAAATCCCAGAAGATTATGTTTATATATTCACACACATACGCATATATGACAACAATAATAATTAGAGAAAAGGAGGCCATGAATTCAAGGCCATTCAGGTCCAGGAGGTGAGGTGCAAGGGGCCCTGGAGGGAAGACAGGAAGGAACAGAATGATACAACACCTACATGGAATTTCAAAAATAAAACAAGTGTGACACTGGTAATTTGAAAAGCCATTTTCCGTATTCCTGTGGGCTGGGATTATAATCGTTCCTCACTCAGCAAGGGTCCATTCTAGCATCTTCCATCGCTTGGGCTAGGAGCATAAACTTAACGATGATGCAACTTTTCTTCAATGTCTGTAATTAAAGTGGGCACCAGAGTAGCCACAAGCAGGAAGGCTGCTTAAAATAAGCAAATACCTGGCATCTAGCCCAAATTGTGTATCAGAATTTAAGGAATTTAAAATACCAGACAGATCATAATGGAATAACAGTAGTTACTGGGATTCATCCTAGTCTCCCTAAGGTGACTCTTAGGTAGAAAGAAGGCTGCCACTTGCCCTAGAGTTCCTTGTCTAGGCCAGAAGAGGGTATCTGGTCCCTTGGACCTGGAGCTACAGACAGCTGTGAGTCACCATGTGGGTGCTGAGAATTGAACCCAGGTCCTCTGGAAGAACAATCAGTGCTCTTAACTGAGCCATCTCTCCAGCCCAGACTTTTATTTTCTTTAAAGATTTATTTATTATGTATATAGTATCCTGCCTGCATGTATTCCCTGCAGGTCATAAAGAGGGCACCAGATCTCATGACGAATGGTTGTGAGCCACCATGTGGTTGCTGGGAATTGAACTCAGGTCCTCTGGAAGAGCAGCCAGTGCTCTTAACCTCTGAGCCATCTCTTCAGCCCAACTTTTATTTTCTAATGGTTTTCCATTAGAACCAGAGTAGATGACGTGCAATCCAAGCAGGGGTCAGCGTGAGTGAAGGGATGGTGGGGAAGTGCCTGGCAAGTAGGATAGGCTGGACTTGACAGGACGTCAGCAGTGAACTTGAAGTTGAGCAGGGAAGTTGAATTGGTTAGAAACCCCAACACCCAACTGTAAACCCCTTCTCTGTTTTCATAGGCAACTGCAACAAGAGCCACTTCCACCTGCCCTACCGGTGGCAGCTGTTCATAGATAATTCTTGGGTTGACTTCCAGGACATGGAGGATATCGAGCGGGCCTATTGTGATCCCCAAACTGAAAGGTAAGTTGGTGGCTAATGGGGTCTACACCTTGAACAGAGGGAAGCTTCAAGCTCAGCCTGTGGTATACCTAGTGTCAGGGACTCGAGGAATAGTTAGTAGCTTGAGTCACATGAACATATGATTGTTTCATCTGTCAGTGTATCCTATAGAAAAATAGTGTACAGAGGTCAGTATTTTTGCTTTGCTTTTTCTTTTTCAAGACAGCTGTGGCTGTCCTGGAACTTACTCTATAGACCAGTCTGGCCTCAAACTCACAGAGATCCACCTGCCTCTACCTCCCAAGTGCTGGGATTAAGGGTGTGGGCCACCACCCAGCTAGTTCATACTTTTTTTTATCATTTAATTGTATTTTATGTTCATTGATGTTAATTATGGGCTGCCATGCAAGTGCTGAGAATTGAACCCAGGTCCTCTGGAAGAACAACCTTCTTAACCACTGAGCCCCTAGTTCATACTCTTGATAGCTCTTCACTATCAAAAACAGTCAGTGAGGCCAGGAAGGTGGCTTACTGGATGAAAGCACTTGTTTCAAAAGCCTGACAACCCGAGTTTGATTCCTGGAAGCCATGAGAAACCCAGATGAGGTGACACACGTTTGGAATCCCAGCGTTTCTATATCCAGAAGCTGGTGGCCAGTTAGCTCAGAATATGTCACATAATAGAAAAAAAACAAGGTGCTGCTCTGGCAGCTGTCTGTCCTTTGCCCATCACTCATACAGATAGAACACATACCAAAAAATTATTTGAAAAAAAAACACACACACACACTAAATTAAGGCCGAGGAGACAAACTGTTTGGTTGGTAAGAGCTTGCCTAACAAGTATGAGAACCTGAATTATACCCTGCAAACCCATGCTTTTAAAAAGCCAGAGAGACACCGCTGTGCATAGTGGCACACACCTTTAATCCCAGCACTCCTGAGAGGCAAAGGTAGGTGCATCGCTTGAGTTTGAGGCTAGCCTAATCTACAGAGCAAGGTCCAAGAAAGCTGGGCTATATAGAGAAACCCTATCTCAACAAAACAAAACAAAAACCAACCAACAAACAAAAAGCTGGACAGCTGTTGAGGAGTTAGCTCTGTGTAGAGCTCTTGCCTAATAAGCAGAAGGCCCTGGATTTGGTCGTCAACTCTTGCTGGAGGGGAGAGGGATGCATGTTTATATATATGTTTGTGGTTCTAGCACTGAGGAGGAGACACGGGGATGGATCCCTAGGGTATACCAGTTAGCCAGTCTAGCCTACTTGGTGAACTTCAGGCCAGTGAGACCCTGTCTTAAACCAACAGGGTGGAAGCTATCAAGAATGACAGCCATGGTTTTTGTCTGGTCCCTACATACGTATAAATACATGCACATGCATGTACACACACACATTTCAAAAGAAATGTCAAGTGATTCAGGACAAATAAGCCTTTGGCTTAATTTCTTAATTTAGAAATAAGATTTGATGCTTAGGAGATACCTTTAGGCAGTAAAAATGCTTGAATTCAATCCCCAGAACACACAGAAGGGTGTGTTTGTAATCCCAACCCTGTGAAAGTTGAGGCAGGTGATTCCCAATTTAACCTGGTGAGTTCCAGGTTAGTGAAAGACCCTGTCTCCAAAACACCATGGTGGGCTGGGCATTGGTGGCGCACACCTTTAATCCTGGCTGTTAAGAGGCAGAGACAGGCGGATCTCTGAGTTCGACACCAGCCTGGTTTACAAGAGCTAGTTCCAGGATAGCCTCCAAAGCCACAGAGAAACCCTGTCTTGAAAAACAAAAACAAAACAAAACAAAACAAACCCTCCCAAAACACCATGGTGGGTCTGAGTTTGGCCTCTAGCCTCCATGCACATACGTACACATGCATGCGCGCGCGCACACACACACACACACACACACACACACACACACACACACACACACACACACACACACACGCATGCGCGCGCGCTTTGAGAAGTTTGTTTTGTACCTACATTTTTTTGTATGCCATCTCTGTGTTCTGGAGGTTTCCAAGAGGGTTGCTTATGTTCCTGCATTTGCTGGTATTGGCGGGGGTGAGGGTGACAGCCGCATGATCACATTGACTCTTGATGTACAAGAGGGAAGTGCACAGGCTTTCCTTGCCGTGTGGAATTTTAGAAACATTTGGTAGCTGTCCTGTGTTGTGCCTTCAGCCACTAGAGGGCGGCAAACGCTGTTCTCATATGTAGATGAGACGTTTCTTTCTCCCCTCCCCCAGGTTAGATACTTTTCCTCTCTGTAAACCCAGTTTCTCAGTCTTGAAACTATTGATGTTTAGGAATAGAATTGTTGGGGGCAGAGTTGAGCAGAATTCTTGGCCTTGCTTTCCCTGCTTCCTTGACTGGCGGTGACCAACATTGTTGTCCACTAACTATGACCAAAAGATCCCCTGATCTGTCCTGACCAAGGGCCTAAGAGCTGTCGTGTAGAACAGCAATTATCAAACGTCCATCTCAGCAGCATTAGCACTCTTGGAACTTTGAGAGTCTGTGTGTGGATTACAGCTACCAGTGTATCATATTAAAAATAATATGGCTGGGAGGTGCATGAAAGCGCTTTCCCTGTAAGCAGACAAACCGATTGAACCCCAGAATCCCCTGTGGAAGGAGAGAACGACTTCTGAGTGTAGTCCTCTGACCTCCAGCGTGTGCCTGCGTGGGCACGCCATACACACATACATCATACACACACACACACACACACACACACACACACACACATTCAGGTATACACGCATATTATACACACCTCACACACAGATATCATATACACACGTGCCCATCATACACACACACGCCTGTCCATCACACACACACATCATATACACACACGCATGTCCATCATACACACACACATCATACACACACACACATGTCCATCATACACACATCATATACACACAGGTATACACGCATATTATACGCACGTCACACACAGATATCATATACACACATGTGCCCATCATACACACACACACCTGTCCATCACACACACACACACATCATATACACACACACATGTCCATCATACACACATCATATACACACATGTATACATGCATATCATATGCCCACCATATACAGACACATCATATACACACATGTACACACATATCATACGCATGTCATAAACAGATATCATATGCACATCATACATGCCCATTGTACACACATGCACATAACATGCAAACACTATGCACACATGCTCACATCATATATATACACACACGCACATTCTATACACATGTGTACATCCTCACACAATACATATATCAGTCATACCTACAAAGCATCATACACACACACAAATACAAATTAAATCTGTTTTTTGGAGTTATGTATCATATAACCTCCAGAAAGCTGTCTTAGGGCTGGAGCGAAGGCTCGGTGGTTAAGAGCACCGACTGCTCTTCCAGAGGACCCGGGTTTAATTTCTCTTTATGTAAAGATTTTTTTTTTATTTCATTTTGTATATGAATGTTTTTGCCTGAATGTGTAGATTCCCTGGAACTGGAGTTGCAAATGGCCATGAGTCTCCATGTGAGTGCTGGAAATTGAACTCAAGTCCTCTGTAAGAACCACAAATGCTTTTAAGCACAGTGACCCTTTGCTCTAGCCCACTGGAGATTTGTGGGGGGTGGGGGGTAGAATGAATGACTTTTTTTTTTTTTTTTTGGTTTTTTGAGGCAGGGTTTCTCTGTGGCCTTTGGAAGCTGTCCTGGAACTCACTCTTATAGACCAGGCTGGTCTCGAACTCACAGAGACTCTGCCTGCTGAGTGCTGGGATTAAAGGGGTGAGCCACCACTGCCCGGCTAACTTTAATATTTTAAAAAAATTAATTAGTTAAAAATTTTTTTGAGCCAGGCCCTCACTAGGTAGGCCAGGCTGGCCTCAAACTCATAGAGATTCATCTGCCTCTACTAGAGAGCTGGGATTAAAGTTGACCCCATGCCAAGCAGGAATACATCTTTTGGAAACCATTACATATTTAGCGCAGACAAATTACCTGTCTGTATTTCAGTTTTTCTATTATGTGTAAGACCAGGAGCTGTATAGAGAAATACCCAGTGCCATTTAGAATGAAAGAGACAGAAACAGTGAAAGAACATTTAAAGATCCATTGCAGCCCTAAAATGTAAATCCGTGTTTGTGGTACAGGTGACCAGAACGTACAAGACAGCTCATTGAAGTGTTGTTAATTTTCCACCTTCTCTTTCAGCGTTATGATAGGAGAGTATCAGATCAATTTCCAGAAAATGACTTGCGACTATTTCCCCATCCGACGCCTCTCCACGCCTTCATTTGACGCACAGTCAGTTAATTCCGTCTTCAGCACCACGTGGCTTTGGTACTGGAAGGATGAGTTTAACAAATACGTGCAGTATGGTGATGAGGTAAGAACCACTTTCCCTTCAGGGACGTCTTAGCTAGGGTTTCTGTTGCTGTGAAGAGACACCACGACCATGGCAACTCCTATAAGGAAAACACTCCATGGAGGTGGCGTGTTACAGTTTCAGAGGTTCTGTCCATTATCTTTGTGTTGCCACATGGTGGGGGGACAGGCAGACATGGCGCTGGAGAAGCAGCTGAGAGTTCTCCATACACCTGGATTGTCAGGCAGCAGAAAGAGTCTGTGTCCCCACTGGGTGTAGCTTGAACATAGGAGGCCTCAAAGCCCCAACCCCACAGTGACACTTTAGCACAAGTTCTAATAGGTCTCATTAATAAAAACTTTGCTAATCTATGAATCAAAGGAAGAGACATTCACACAAAAGGACAGGTGCTCAGTGTATCCAGACTTCCCCCTTACTATGCCCCCACTGTGGGTCGGCCTAGACTTTTCTATCCAATTCTCCAAGTTCTGTTAAGTCCAAACGCTGACCAGATACAAGTGACCAGATGTGTTTTGTATGGTAGGGTGGCTTAAGACATTCTGCTAGTGCAACAGCTGTCAAGACATGGCTGTCACTCCCCTAACTTCCCAGTATTGCCCTCTTCGCTGGCCCTGTGTTTGGAACTGACACACAGAAAGCTGGCTCACACCTCCAGCCCATCCTTAAGAGTGAAAGGTCTTCAAAGTGACTTCGAGAGAAACAAATGAGAGCCATGTAAGGACAAAGGAATGGCAGTGTGAGGTTTCCTGTAGTTAGACGTGAGGGGCGATGGAGCTGCTAAGGCAAAGAAAGAAATGCCATTCATTAGAAAGTCCCCAGCACCTCCACAGGGAGCACAGCAACTTCTCAGTAGAGATACCGCTGTCTCTGCTAAGTGTTACTGTTCCCCGTGGACACACTGTGGATGGGACAAGCTTGCTAAGGGGCGCTCTACAAGCAAGGGCCCTGCATGTCAGTTCAGCAGCACAGTGGTTTCCAAAGGTCTTAGCTGCACACATTTATCAGTGAGTCCTTGAAGGAACCTAAATGAGCAAAGGGGAGCAGTGCAGAGTTGCTGGTGTGAAGACGCCAGACCTGATAGGGCATGTGGAGCATCCTTGGAGGAGCGGTCTCGTCACAATGGGCTGTGACAGCTCCTGTGTCCGTTCGAGACAGGAAATCTCCCAGTTCTTTTTATGTTCAAGCCAAGTGTGATGTCAAAGTGTAGTCGCATAGGAATGATTTTGTTAAGTCATGTGGGAATCGATACCATGAACCCAAGTTAATTAACCTTGGGAAAATTTAAAATAAACTGTAGGTCTCAGTGGTTCCCAAGCACATGCCTTGTGTGTTTTTTAGCCAGAGCTGGGAATTGAACCTAGGGTCTCACGCATGCTAAGCAAGTGGTCTGCCACTGCACTATACTCTCAGCACCATCTCAGTGGTTCCTAAGTCAGGTATTTAATGTTCTGTTGGATAAGGGAGGAAGCTCAGGAGACAGCTCTACCCTCCTAATATCACTGCTAGCAACCAGAGCTATCAGGAGAAGAGGTGGTATTTAAATTCAAATTTAGAGCCAGCAAGATGGTTCAAGGGAGGAAGCTCAGGAGACAGCTCTACCCTCCTAACATCAGTACCAGCGACCAGAGCTATCAGAAGAGGTGGTATTTAAATTCAAATTTAGAGCCAGCAAGATGGTTCAGTAATGAAGGTGCCTGCCATCAAACCTAACAACCTGAGTTCCATCTCTCTCGAATGAATGAATGAATGAATGAATGAATGAATGAATGAAATTTAGCTGGGTGGTGGTGGCGCACGCCTTTAATCCCAGCACTCAGGAGGCAGAGGCAGGTGGATCTCGGTGAGTTCGAGGCCAGCCTGGTCTACTGATCAAGTTCCAGGACAACCTCCAAAGCTACAAAGAAGCCCTATCTTGAGGGAAAAAAAAAAGTAATTTAAACATTTAGTTCTATAGATCACATTTTCTAATGAAACACTAAGAAGCTTCAGCCACAAGCATGGGGTTATATACCTGTCATCGTATCAGCCTGGGCTCCATATTGAGATCCTATACCGAATAAATAAACAAGCAAACAAATGAAAGAAAGAAAGTTTCTGAGCTCTTAGTACAGACTTTTCTCTGGTACATTCAGACTGCATTAGCTACAAAGGCTTCAGGATAATTTTATTTTATTTTTTTCTTTGGTTTTTCGAGACAGGGTTTCCTTGTGGCTTTGGGGGCTGTCCTGGAACTAGCTCTTGTAGACCAGGCTGGTCTTGAACTCACAGAGATCCACCTGTTTCTGCTTCCTGAATGCTGGGATTAAAGGAATAATTTTATTTCTAAATTCCATTTATTTATTGTGTGTGTGCACACGTGTGAATATGGAAGTCAGAGGGCAGCTTCCAGGAGTCGGGTCTCTCTTCCCAGGATCTGGGGGGTGGGGAATTCAGGGTTTACCAGCAAGCAACTTCCCCAGCTGAGCCATCCTGTCAGCCCTGGAATATATAACCTTAGGTGAGCATAAACACAATGCAAAGTGTTTGTTGTTCACATGAAGATATGAATGAGGTCTTGTATTTTTGGCTTCATCGTGGCATGAGTTGAGTTGGCTCTTCTCCTACTAACACAGAAAGAGGGTATAGGAGTGTGTCTGTATCTGCTTTCTGCTTTCCCCTGTGGTGGGAGAGTTCTGATACCTGGGACCACATGATGGAAGGAGAAAACTGACTTCTGCAAGCTGTCCTCCGACCCTCACAAGCTGGCTCTGGCTCATGTGCACTTCCCCTACCGCCCCCCACTAAGTAAATGTCAAAAGATTTTTAAAAGCACATACATCAGGCCTGGTGGCACATGCCTTTAAACTCAGCACTTGGCGGAAGTAGATGAATCACTGTGAGTTCAAAGCCATCCTGGTCTACATAATGAATTCCAGACCCTGTCATGTTATAAGTCCCGTCCCCCCACCAAATGTAATATACAGGAGAAAGGGTTTATTATATTTCTCAGTTCCAGGTTATAGCCTCGGGAGCTCAACAGCTGGTCACAGTACATCCATAGTTAAAAAGCAGAGAGGGCGGAGGCGGTGGAACATGCCTTTAATTCCAGCACTTGAGAGGCAAAGGCGGGTAGAGAGCTCTGTGAGTTCGAGGCCATCCTGGTCTACAGAGTGAGTTTCAGGCTCACCAAAGCTACACAGAGAAAACCCGTCTCAAGAAAAAGCCAAACAAACAAAATACAGTTAGAAACTGATAAACAAAACAAGAAGGAAGTGGAACCATCACATTTTATCTATGGAGTTCAAATGCAATAGAGTTAAGAAACTCACATTGCTTTTAGAATGGTTTTGTGTCTGTGTTCATTCATAACTATCCTCAGGCACACTAGACCCCAGAGCCTTGTTAGTCAAAGCGAGGTTCACAGACAATAGCATTGGCGTGGCCTCCATGGTGTTCAAATTCTGGACCCCAGGTCCTTCCCGCACCTCCTGAAGCACAGTCTGGCACGCTCCCTGTGTGCGCCACCTGGAAAGGTGGTTTGAGGCACAATGGGGTGGGACCGCCAACGCTGAACAGAGAGGATGCAAGACTTCGATCTAGATGGGTAGGAAGTCTCAGAGCCTCATGAGGATGTGCTCCCCTTGGCTGTTCTTTGAGCCAGAAGGAGGGACTTGGGGAAACAGGCACCACCCCGTCTCGGCAGTGATCTTTTTCAACCACTTCTGTATTAGTGGCTTGACGTCATCACTGGAGGCTGAAGCTTAGAAATCTTCTACCTTTTGTCTTGGCTCCATCTCCCACTCTGCATTATGTGAAAGCCTTTGAACCCAAATGTTCCTCCTCTAGCCCTGCTGGTCTACAGGACTGGGAGAGCACGTAGGCCCAAGGCCCTAAGGTATTTTCCTCGAGTATTTCTGCTCCAGTGCCCTCTCCTGATGGGCATTTGCTAGGCCCCTCCCCATGTAGGTAGCTGGCAGGATTGCAGTCTTCATCCCCTTTGCTCTAGTTCTCAGGGAATGTTTTGCACCTGTTTGTTCTGTTGGGAGGCCCTGAGTCTAGGGTTTTACATCCGGTCTGCGCTTGCTGCAGGATGGATATGGTGGAATGGTAGCTTAGTTTTGACGCATGTCTTTCCCCACCCGTCCTGAGGTTTACATCCTTCCTAGATGCCTTGAAACTAGAGACAAGGTCTATGTTTCTTGATTATCCAAGCCCCTTTCATAACAGCCTCAGTGGGTAGTAAGCCCAATGCATCTTCAGTGTAGCTGCCTGGCTGGAGGTCTGCTCATGCTATTTATTGTGGTTGAATGCAGAGGAAAGAGCCAGGTTATTTATATTTGAGCAGCATCCCTATTGAAGCTTCGAATTTAAGAGGGAGTATTGGAAAGGCTTCTTGATTCTCCTTTATTACAATTCCAAACTAACTGCCCAAGATGTTCTGATCCACACAAGACTATCGAATTCTGTCACAGTGGGTGCAGATGGGTTTTTGTTGTGTAGATGGTGTAAAAAGAATATCGCAGTCATGGTCTTCAGGCACTCTCCGAAAGAATGGTCGGTTTCTACAGAATTATGCTTTCTCCAGCACTGACTTGGTGTCCTCTGGGAAGTTCTTAAGCCTGACTTGGGAGACAGCATGCCTCCCTAATCCCATCCATCGCTAAAGGCAAACTAAACTGTGTAAGATGGAACAGTAGAGATTCCCCGAAAATCTACCCTCAAGTCTTTACCTGTGTGTTCTCAACTTTTTCTGTGAATAGAATAAAAGCCATCTCAGTTCCAACATCAGCTCTTCATACCTGGAGTCCTTCTTCCAGTCCTGTCCTAGGGGAGTTTTGCCGTTTCAGGCCGGTTCACAAAACTACGAATTAAGCTTCCAAGGTGAGTTCTCGTCTTTGGTGGTGTGGAATGTCTGTGGACTCTGGCACTGACAGTCCGTGCTCATGGCCACACCCAGGTTCAAGGGCCCTTTTCAGCATGGGAACTGTCTCTGAAAGTGTCAGTTGGTGGCCATCAGATCCGTATTCTGACTCCTGCCCCTTCTCTCCTGGGAGATCAGAAGTTTGGACAAGAAGTCTCCATGGGCTCTTCAGCTCCTGTGTTTCTGATTTGGGGGCGGGTGTGCTATTTAGTTACCGATGACTGCAATAGAGTCTTGGTACTCTGGGCACCTTAGACATTTAGAAAGTTGCTCTTGGCTTTCTGCCCTGCCCTTAATCAGTGATTTAATTTATCGCCTCCACTCAGGTACATGGCTTGCCACCATGTTTATTTGAACCTCCATAGGAAGGTCTTGGTAGCTTCCACCAGTCTTCCTGGTGTTATGTTGAGTGAGAAAGAAATGAGACCAACTTCCCTTTGAAAGTACTGTCCCTCTGGCATCCAGCCTCGGGGGTATGCCTGCTTGTAGCAAGACACTTGCCCTTTCAGGGCCAGGTTTGAAGAAGTGATACTTTCTCAAGTCCTTTCCTGGTAGTCTCTGATTTTGAGTCCTAAGCTGCCTATTGTGTCACAAACAATGCAACTTTAGGGCCTATATTGTACCAGACGTTTTGGAACTCAACCCGGCCTTCACACCAAGACATGCTGAACCATGCCCACTGCTTCCTCTGTGTCCACTAGAAAAAACGGGGAGTAAATAAACTTGAGAGTTAAATGTTAGTGGGGTAGTTGTCTTATTCTGCATCTGTGAGACCAAAAGCAAACTGGGCTCAGGGAGGCCAGGACTCCAGCCTGAGGCAGAAGCCATGGAGGCGTGCTGCTTACTGGCCTGCTTTCCCCAGGTTGCCCAGTCACCTTTCCTTCTCAGAACAGTGCCATCTGCCTGGGTATGGCACAGCCCACAGTGACTTGGGCCCTTCCACACAATTAACAATTTAAAAATGTCCCCCTAGGGAGGCAGAGGCAGCTGTGAGTTTGAGGCCAGCCTGGTCTACAGAGTTGAGTTCCAGGACAGCCAGGACTGTTTCACAGAGAAACCCTGTTTTGAAAAAGCCAAACCAAAACAAAAAAAGAAAAAGTGGCTGGGCATTGGTGGCGCACACCTTTAATCCCAGCACTTGGGAGGCAGAGGCAGGCAGACTCTCAGTGCATTTCAAGGACATCCTTGTCTACGAAGTGAGTTCCAGGAGAGCGAGGACACAGAAAAACCCATCTTTATAATCCCTTGCACTTGAGAGGCAGAGGCAGGAGAGTTCCCGTGGCTATTAGGGATGCATAGTGAGACCCCATGTCTCAAAATAACCCCCCCAAAAGCAAAACAAACAAAACTATTGTATTTCAAATTTATCTTATTTTCTGTTTTGTACG
This sequence comes from Cricetulus griseus, assembly GCF_003668045.3. Lineage (NCBI taxonomy): Eukaryota > Metazoa > Chordata > Mammalia > Rodentia > Cricetidae > Cricetulus > Cricetulus griseus. Next base: position 189,845,222 of record NW_023276806.1, read on the forward strand.
TTTCATTTGAAAGTATAAATTGATTTTTAATGTGGATGCTGCAAGAACAGCAAACACTGTTAGTCCCCGAGCCATCTCTTAAGTCCTTGGTTTAAATTTTTTAAAAATTTATATATGTATGGATATTTTGCCTGCATGCAATAAAATTCTGTGCCGTATGGTGCCTGGCGTCCATGGAGGCCAGAAGAGGGTATCAGAACCCCCAGAACTGGAGTTAGCCATTTATGAGCTACTATGTAGGTGAGGGGAATGGAACGTGGGTCCATCGGATGAGCAGCCAGTGCTCTTAATCACTGAGCCATCTCTCCAGCCCCCCCCCAACATCAGAGCCGTGGGAGGATTGAGCAGCATCCCTACAAGATCCTATTTGCCCTTGTAATGTTATGTTTGTTTTGTTATATCACCCTGTCTTAATTGTCTCAGCAAAATGATCCATTTCGCTTACACAGTTGGTTGAATATTGATGAGTACCTTCATGTGACAACCCCTCTAGTGAAAACACAAAACATTTCCATCTGTCCAGAAAGTTTGTCCTGCCTTTTTCTACAGCCTCTGGCCCCATCTTTTACTCTGTGACAAGCTATGGGTGCTTTGCTTTAAGTTCCTATAGGTCAATCTCTCTCTCTCTCTCTCTCTCTCTCTCTCTCTCTCTCTCTCTCTCTCTCTCTCTCTGGAGGCTATCCTGGAACTCACTCTGTAGACCAGACTGGCCTTGAACCCTCAGAGATCTGACTGCCACTGCCTCCCAAGTGCTGGGATTAAAGGTGTGTGCCACCAATGCCCGGCATTAATAGATTTCTTAAAGTATATACATTTGCTGGGTTCTTTCACTCAAAATAATGGCTGTAAAAATCATTTGTGTTGCTGCAAATATACTAGTTCTTCACTTTTATTTGCTGAATAACATTCTATTATAAACACATACCATAGTTTATTTCATTCATCAGTTTGTGGACATCAGGCTTGTTTTTCAATGTTTGGTTGCAATAATGCCTGGGAACACTTACTTGCTGGTCTTTTTGTAGGTACAGGTTTTCATTTCTTTGGGTAGGGCTTTTGGATATGTTTGGCTTTATGAGAAGCTGTTTAATTTCCAAGTGAGATATTATTTTATACTCTAACAATATACAGTAATTTGCTTTTTGAAAAGGGTCACTCTTAGAATTTTGAGCCAGGTCTGCAACTGAAAACAGCATTCTATAGTTTATGTGTTTTTGTTTGTTTGTTTTTATCTAAAACCATTCTCCACTTGTACATTTAAGATTTGGTCATGAATGTTAGCTATACAAATGGCCTCTGGGGAAAAAGAAAAAGTCATTTTCTAGGATCAAGTCTTGATTTTTATTGTATTTTTTCTGTCTATAGGGATGATTCAGACAAACATAGCTTCCAAGACTCAAAGACGTGTAGTCAGACGGCCAGTGTTCGTTGCGTGGAAGGATGTGGAGCGGAGGAGAAGAGGTGCAGAGTAAGTGTTCCGAAGCTGGTTAGCGGGCAGGTGTCTGAGATGCCCTGGCCCTGACCTTGCTGCGCTGCAACCATGCACCGTGCATCCGGGGTCTGTGTTCTTGGAAAGTTCCTGCTTTTGTTTTATTGTTAGGCATGGGTAAAAGGCTCAGGTTAGGAGTCCAGGGGAGCAGGTTGCATTGATAAGCCTTTTTATTAGGCCTTGGATTTCGGGTATAGAGTGGGAGGGATACTGTACCAGGAAAGCAGCATTTGCCCTTAACTCACAGTCACAGGGGATTTCTGGGCAGGTCTCATCCATATTCTGGGCCTCATCTACTCCAACTGTGACTGACTGGATTGAGGAGTGTGCCTACGAAAGTACTGTATACAGTGAATTTTTGTTTTGCTGTGCGTTTTCTTTCTGTCTTTGGTGTGGTTTATAGAGAGCAGGAAGCTGGGGAAAAGGCTTGAGCTAGCATCCTGATTAAGGGCTTTGGAGAAAGTTGACTAAATGCGTTGGCTTTAGTTTTAATTGACTTGTAATCGTTGTACCAGTGGGGCATTTCAAGGTGGGTTTTGCTGTGGGGAATTGATTGTAACTTGCCTATCTGCTGTGAAACTCAGTAAAATCTCATTGTTCACAAACTTTGCAGTTGGATTTTTTCCCCCCGGGGGATGTGTGATTATATGAATCAGGTTTCAAGGCGGGTGTCAAATCAAGCTGTTGTAAATTCTTGTGGTTGTAAGAGTCCAAGGTGGATGGATTGCCATTAGGAACGCAGGAAATAACATCTAGAAAGAGCTCGAACGTGGAGAGGGCAGGGGGTGGTGTCCGGGAGGATGTAGGTGCCAGTACTGCAGGATGGTTCAGTGCCTACGCTTTGACCAGGTCTAAGACCCAGTGCTGGTCACCTGAGTTCACACCCTGCAGATGAACCACACCGCCCACCACACACACACACACACACACACACACCCCACACCACCACCACATAATATGTCTGACAGCTACACTTCTGAGCTCCACCTTCAGACCCTGGGAACAGTAACAACACTTCTGATCATTACTTTTATTCCTCTTGGTGTTAGGCTCTGTGATGACACATGTGGACATCTAACAAAACTGACAGTAATTAATTAAATGGCTGACAGTAATTAATTAAATGGCGTGTAATGATGCCCGAGTCATGTTCAGTTTTCCCATTCTCTTTGAAATGCCCTTTGAGAGTTGATTTATCCCCTATCATATCCAAACAAGGTCTGTGTATATTACGTTTAGCTGGTTTATCCCTTAAGCTGCTTTTCAACTCTTTAAGCGTACCCTCCTGTATTTTTAAAAGTTTTGTGTGCGTGCACATGTGTGCGTGCGTCTGTGTGCTCTCACTCATTCTGATAGATGTGGAGGCCAGAAGTTGACATGGGTATGTTCTCCTCAATCACTTCACGTCTTGAGACTCGGTTACCCACACATCAGCTGGACCGCCCAGCGAGTCTCTGGACACACATATCTCCACTCCTGCCAGTGCTGGTGTTACGGAGGGTGCTGTCACACATAGCTTTCTACGTGGGTGCTGGGGATCTGAACTCAGGTCCCCACTTACCCAGGGAACCATCTCCACAATCCATCTCCCCATAGTTTCTTTCTTTTTTGTTTTTGAGATAGGGGCTTCTATGTAGTCTTTTTTTTTTAATATGTATGTATTATGTATGCATGTATGCGTGCACGACAGAAGAGGACGCCAGATCTCATGACAGATAGTTGGGAGCCACAATATGGTTGCTGGGAATTGAACTCAGGACCTCTGGAAGACCAGCTAGTGCTCTTAATCACTGAGCCATCTTTCCAGTCCTCTATATTTTTAGAAAAGGATTTATTTTTATTTTATGTGCACAAATATTTTGCCTCTGTATATGTACATATATGCAACTGCCTGGTACCCATGAAAGCCTAAAGAGAGTGCCAGGTTCCCTGGAATTGGAGTTACAGACAGTTGTGAGCTGCTGTGTGTGTGCTGGGAACTAAATCCAGGTCTTCTGCAAGAGCAGCCAAAGCTCTTAACCACTGAGCCATCTCTCCAGCACCCTTCTATATAGTCTTAGCTGGCCTTGAATCCAATATGTAGGCTGGGCTGGCTCTGAACTCAAGAGTTATGCCTGGTTCTGCTTCCTAATTCCTGGGATTAGAGGTATGTTCCTCCATGTCCAATTTCTCTGTTTTTACAATATGATTAAAAAAGAAATGGGTAATTTGATTTATAAAAATATACTCCATTGTGTTCCAGTGGGATCATTTTATGGGTGGCTTCTGTAGGCTGGTTTCCAGATTTTTTTTAAAAAAAATTTTATTTATTATGTATACAGCATTCTGCTTCCATGTATATCTGCACACCAGAAGAGGGCACCAGATGTCATAACGGATGGTTGTGAGCCACCATGTGGTTGCTGGGAATTGAACTCAGGACCTCTGGAAGAGCAGTCAGTGCGATTAACCTCTGAGCCATCTCTCCAGCCCCGGTTGCCAGATTTTTAGAATTTGGATTTTTTTGTTTCTTTCTTTTGTTTCTCTTTTGGTTTTTCCAGATAGGGTTTCTTAGTGTGACCCTGGCTGCCCTGGAACTCACTTTGTAGACAGGCTGACTTTGAACTCATAGAGGTCTACCTGCCTCTGCCTCCTGAGTGCTAGGATTAAAGGCATGTGCCAACAACGCCCGGCTAATAAATGACAGAACAGACTCTTCAGTTTGTCCCCTGACCTTGTGTGTGCGCACGTGCATGACAGAGTGTTTGTGCACTCATGTGTGCCTTGTGACTTCCTTGCCAGATGATAGACAGCTAATTTAGAAAGACACAATGGGAAGGATCTTCCTTTCTGTAGAAACTGTATTTCAGGGCGACAGGTCAGGTGGGAGACAGGAATAACTGCAGACACCCCTTAATGTCAGTAAACAGGACAGTAAGATGTTATTTATTGCAATAAGAAAATCCCTTGTGCCGCATTCTTGACCAAAATCCAGTCTGGACCCAACTAGTCCTCAAAATTGCCAGGCGTGGTGACTTGTGCGTTTATATTACTTAATAATGCCCTTTTTAAAAGCTGTGGTTACTGGAACCAGGGATTTTCCGGGGTGTCAACAATGCATTTCCCAGGAAGTCTTGACTTTCTGGCTGCCTGTTGAGGGTAGAAAGAAAGGGAACCCAGTGAATTTTCCTTCTGTCTTTATTTGTAGCCGGCAGCCAGTGATGCCTGCGGTAGAGGCTTTGACCCTGGATTCTCCTCCCCTGAGGGACACTGGCACGTTTCCGTTTCCTTCTAACAGATACGAGGTACTTGGTTTTACTTGTTTTACATGCTTGGCAGAAAGTGTTTGGGTTCGTTATTGGAGTGAATGAGTGCTTCCGCATTAACTCCAGATTAAAGACAGGCGTCTAGGTAGGATTGTGACACTTTCCCAGGGCATCTCCCCGTGTTCAGGGATGCAGTGCCACTTAGGCAGGTTCCTTAGGGTGACCCCGTGAGACCATAACAACACTGCTGAGGATGTGAGGCGGGTTCCTTAGGGTAACCCCGTGAGACCATAACAACGCTGCTGAGGATGTAACCGGAACTCAGAGAATCATAGTTGCCTAGCTCTGTGTGCCTCACTTTGTCACCAGCCTGGCTGGGACGAGACCATTTCTAGTCTGTCTAGCCTTCACAACTGGCTCTGGTCTGTTTGTGTTCCATAGGTACTTCTGATGGATGGCTCTGTCACTGGTCGGTTTTGGAGTTTGGGCTTTCTGGGTCTCTGGACTAAGTCACATATAAACAGAAAAGTGCACATGCCTGTTGGTTCATTACTAGAATGAACAAGAAGTTAGATATGGACACACTAAGCCAGCCTGTCTCACTGGAGAACAGCAATGGTGTTCATGGCATGGGGGGGGAGGGTGGTGGCCACATGTGTGAACATAGCATGTTTTTAGTATTTCCTAGTTTACATTTAAGCATCTAATTTTTTTTTTCAGTTGGTAGAGCTTGATAGCCAGGATGTGGAATATGCCACGATAAGTGAACTTTTTAAAGCATCCATGAAATATTTCAAGATTGTATCGATAAAGAGGATATGGAATCAAGACCTCTGGGAAACTTTTGAAAGGTGACATAATCAGACCTTGTTTGGGACTGTGTAGTTAAAGTATACTAAGAGGGCTCATTTTATTTTCACATTTATTTGGTACTAGGGTGCGGGGCATGCATGCATGTCATAAGGCAACTTGCTGGAGTCATTGGGTCTGCCCACGTGGGTCCAGACGATTGAACCCAGGCTCTCATGCTCAGCGGCAGCCATCTTGCTGGCCCAGTTTCTTGGTACTGAATCTCACATTTCTGTATATTAGGAAGAAGCTGATGATGAAGAATGACAATGAGATGCTGCTGTTTCATGCAACATGCCGTGTTCATGTGGATTATATCTGTAGAAATAATTTCGACTGGATCATAAATGATAGTCGGGAGACCAAATATGGAAAAGGTTTGTGCTGGGCTAGAGACAGCCATGATTCCAGCTCCGCACATGCTTTTGTTGAGATGTTCTTGGCATTAGTTTGTAAACTTGCATGTCTGGGCTCTGGTGGCCCTGGAAGAAAAGAAGCTAAGTTACCTTCAGCCTGTGTTAGGACAGGTCTCTTGACTTGGGGGTGTGGGTGTTAGGCCTTGGCTCTAGGTCTTCGGTCTTGTTTCTCTCTGGGGACAACTGAAGGTCTTCATTCTTGTAAACTGCTCCATCTACTGGCTGTATTGTCTGCCGTTAGCACTTACTGGAGATGGCTCTTCCTGTCCTATGTCTGTGACTGCAGAGCTTTTCAAACTATCTTTCTGTTGTCACCAATGGATTCCAGTTAAGAATGGGAAGAGGGGCCGGGAGTTGGTGGGGCACGCCTTTAATCTCAGCACTGGGGAGACAGAGGCAGGCAGATCTCTGTGAATTTGAGGCCAGCCTGTTCTACAGAGCAAGGCCCCTTCTCATGTCAGCCACATTTTTATTTTTAAAGAGGTTTGCCCTCCTTTTTTTTTGTTGAGGAATCATTCACTCTTTGTGGGTGTTTGAGGAATGTGACGTAGTCAGACCCGGCAGCATAGTACAGTGTAGAATTCTGTGGCGGGGACCAGACCTGTCTCAGGGAAAAATAATACAAACTACCTGGGAATGGTGGCGCATGTTTTTAATCTCCGTACTTGGGAAGCAGAAGCAGGAAGATCGCTTGAGTTTGAGTTTAGCCTGGTTCACATAGAGAGTTCCAGGACAGCTAGCACTACCTAGCGAGACCTTGTCCTAGATAAAATAAAACAATGACAAACTGAGGTGCTGGGGACAACTAGGAAGGAGGGGGGTAGGTAGCAATGACAGCTGGAGCTATTGGTCACAGACAGGTGGTGGGATAGTAGTAAGTGTTATTGGCAGATGTTTTTCACCCATACCAATGTCTGCTTCTCTGTATCCCGTTATAACCTATACTCATTGATAAATAACAATTTACCACTTTTTCTGGTTATTTCTAGGAAATTACTTTGCAAAAGAAGCCATGTATTCCCACAAGAATTGTTCATATGAGGCCAAAAACATTGTTATGCTTGTCGCCCGAGTCTTGGCTGGAAATTCCATTGAAGGAAATATGAGATACAGTAGCGCTCCCGCCCTCTATGACAGCTGTGTGGATAGCAGGTTGAATCCCTCGGTCTTTGTCATCTTCCAGAAAGAGCAGATTTACCCAGCGTATGTGATTGAGTACACGGAGCTAGAGAAAGAGAAAGCCTGCATAATTAGTTAGAAAACGATGTATACTGCCGCGTCGAAGCCTTTATGTTGACTTCTAGGACCAAACCATCCCCAGACAGTAGTTAGACTTTTGCATTTCCTTGCTACATTACCTAACGTCTTAAATCAGCCATTCTCAAACTTCTCTCCAGATTCACAGTCCCTGGCCAGGCAGTTTTTTTGTAAAAATTGCCCCCATGACTCCAGCATTTTGAAAAGATTTCGTTGTCTTACATTCCTAGTGAGGCTGGTTTCTAAATTGTCTGTAATCTTATCTTTCCCATCTACTCTTTGTTTTTATTGTGTATGTAGGTAGCATTGTTTCGGTTTCGCTTAATTTGAACTGGATATTAGTTTGAGAAATTTGAGAGACATGTAATAATGTTTATGGAAATAGGGACATATAAGAAGACATTGCAGCTTTGAGTAGAAAACTTGCTGAGGAAAAAAGTTTAAAGGTTAAATTTAAACGATATTGAGACACAAAAGCAGTACGCAATACTATATATTACCATGCGATGAAACTGACCTGAGGAACACATTTCTGTCTCTCTGCATTTACTTAGAAGACAGACTCCATGGAGTTGACTCTGAAATACAGTGATAAGCACCCCTAAGTATAGTTCAGAAGCAACTAACTGGAGTTAATTGTCCATTGAGGCTCTTGGTATCCGAGTTCTAATTCATGTGATTACAGAGGATGCTTCTTGCAGGCTTTTGTGTAATCATCCGGATTTTTTTAGTAAGATTAAGTTGCAGTACTGATAAAACCTAGTGTTATTGGGATTTGTGTACAGTGACAGAAGGGTTGTCAGAAGCCAGGAAAGGCCTTCCCTGTTGGAAGGGCCTTGTAAGGAGGCAAGACTGGTTTGTTGGTGAGCGCAAAGCAGTGCAGAGAAAGCAGTGTCCCACATAGACCTTTACTGTTAGCCACATCTTTTTGAAAGCATAGTGGGTGTGGGTTTTTTAGAGCATTTAGGACGCCCGGACCAATTTTTTTTCCTTGCTTACTGTGTACAGATCAGGTCCTTCCTTCCAACCTCCCTTTCTCAACGTTCTGTCCCAGTTGCCAGAGTTTCCTGGCATATTTTTTCCTTTCCTGTTACATTTTCTTCCAGCAGACATGTTCATCGTTAATGGGCATTTGATCAGATTTTTCATCAGTTGCTTTACTTTGAAAGTCTCCAATAATGATATATTGAGAATTTTTTAGAGTGGGATTCTTGTCATTCATTGCCACAATTTTTCTTTTTTAATTCACTGATTTTTCTTTTCTTTTTCTCACGTGGTATCTTCTATTTTGGAATACTCATTCTCTGACATAGACTTCATACTGTAGACACGTAGTGCATCTAACTACTTGGCAAGCTAACTTCTAGTTGGATATTTACCTGCCATCTCCAGTTCAACAGGCTCAAAATGGAACACTCTATTTGCCTGCTTCAAAGTGATTCACCCCCAAAGATTCACCTGCCCCAACCCCATAAACAGTATCACTTGCTCCCTGATACACAAGCAGAAAGCTAGAATTCCTCCCAGGCTCCTAGCTTCCCCCAGTCTGAGTCGTTCCTAAGCCCATTCTGAAGCACCTAGTTCAATTCTGTGGGTCTCAGTGAACTGTTCTGTCGGGGTTCCCACCCCTCCCCGCACAAGCAATATCTGTTTTAATCTCTAAAGTGCAATTCAGACATATATTCTCCATATAACTCCATTAATTAAAAAAAGTTAATATAATTTAAGAGGGAAATACAAGGCCGTAACTCCGGCACGACTTTACAGTACTAAGACATAATGGAGTCGTCAGATGCCTACATTTACCATGAATCAGTGTGAGCTTAGAAGAAAGGAATTGGCTGAACATGAAAAATCAGGGACGTGTGTGGACATTAGAGTAAAAACTAATGACATAAGTCATTTGCAAATGTCAGCACTATCTGTTCATGGTAAGAACGAAATACCTTTATTGTAATAAAGATACTGTACAAAAGAACTTACAGATTTGTTCAGACAATATATATATATAATATATATATATATATTATATATATATATATATGTCGTACGTGAATGTCTGAGACATTCAAAACTCGAATAGGGCGCAAAGTAATTTCTTCTTGTGAGGAACTGCCCAATAGGTCGCAAGATCCGTAGTTGGCTCTCACATGCTAAATGCCAGTAGCGCCCTCGCCCACAGTTATGACAACCATAGACCCTACCACACCTGTTCACCCTTTTAAATGTAGATCTTTTTTATAGCACCTTTTGGCCATCTTGAGATGATTTATAGGTAATACGGTCTACATATGAGTTTATTAAAACTTAATTTAGTGCCCTACCTGTTTTGTAATGAAAATGAAACATAGATGTAATGAACACACAGCATGTAAGTGCTCAGGCATGACTATGCTATAGGTTTTGAAAGAGATGTCAACTCTCACTATGAATAGGTTTGGGCTTAAGAGTTCAGCAGTGCAGGAGTACAGAAGTACAGGGAAATGAAAGCTGGAAGGACTCAGTGACACAAACCAGATGGCATTAGGGTACACCATAGCAGACTGTGCTGCTTACCTGTCTATGGTGAAGGGAAGGGCGGAATCACCTTAATTGATAATAAGACAGGACAAATTACATTTTGTCTCGGAAACCAGATGTTCTCTCCCAGACAAACTGTAGGTCCTGCATAAATGTCCAGCAGGACATTAGATAGTCGCAAAGGTGCAGAACAAGTGTGTGGGACTGTCCCATCCACACACAGCAGAACACTTGTTCTGCCTCAGGTTGCATCTACTCAGTGCCGGTAATAACCTTCAGATACAAAGCAAACAACCAGTACTCTCCAGTATACTACAATGAGAATCACTGACCTCGTTAGTGACAGCACTCATGGATCAATTCAGTTGTTACTCCCATTGTGTTTTACTATAGAATACCCAGATCCTTGCTTCACAAACCCCCAGTTTTTAAAATGCTTTGTGCCTTGGTTTTGTCTATCTTTATCCGCCTTCTTGTTTACTCAATAAAAGAAAAAAGTAACTTGGTTCATTTGTCTTCATTTGTTCTGTTTATGGCTATCTCAAAATAAAACAAAAGCAAGAAAACCCTCAACTGTAGACACCAGAGTGGAAGGCAAAGGTAGGCATGGGGATAGCTAAGGCTACAGTTGATTGGCACAGCTTTGGACTACAAGCTTGGTTGGGGGCGGACATGTTGGAAGCCACAAACACACTTTTTCTCCCCTGGTCCCAAAGGGGTAACAGAGCCAGGTCGAGACATGAAGGTGCATATATTTATAAACAGAATTATCCTGTTGGACAGTCCACAAAAATCCTTCTCTAAATCTGGGCACGATGGCAAATGACTTTAGGCAGAGGCAGGTGAGTCTCTGGGAGTTCTCAGCCATCCTGATTGGTCTACGTCATAGTGAGTTCTAGGCCAGCTGGGTCTACACAGTGAGACTCTGTCTTCAAATCAAAGAGCCATTGTCTATTGCCTTGGGGGTGGGGGTGTAGCTCAGTTTATAAGGGTCTATATTACCCAAAGCCTTTTCAGTTCACCAGCACTACATAACATCAAGGGTGATGGTGCTTCAAGCACTTGGGAGGTGAAGGATCACTGGCAGATTCAAGGCCATAATAATGGAATAGATGAGTTTGTTTGGTTTTGAAGATTGGTGCCATTTTTCTACTCTCCTCATTGGTTTTTTTTTCCCCCCATTGGAAAGCTGTGGATGATGGAGAGAAAATGAGAGAGCAGTCAGTGTTTGTGGTAGCACACATTTGACAAAGTGAGGACAGAACAACCACGAATTGGGCTTCAATGTCAATTCAGCATTCATTGTTGTCAAAGCATCCGTAACCAGACACAAAAATGCTTTCCAGCCAAAAGAACAGATACATAGTTAAGAGTTTTGATTTTATAAAAGTAGTATTACATGCTCTAGTGTGTGCTCGCTTTCAACCATTCAGGTTTCAGGTTTTGTCAGTGAGGGCCTTCAACCTCTGAGCCATCCATTGGTTATCTTTGTGTTTGCTGTCACTGCAGCCCCCACCCCCCAAAGTCTGCCACTTTCTATTTTCCGAGGTGTATTTCTTAGTCTGGAATTCAGTGCAAGCAAAACCAAAGTATAGCCACTTCCAACCAGGTGGTGGTGGCACGCCTTTAATCCCAGCAGTCGGGAGGCAGAGGCAGGCGAATCTCTGTGAGTTCCAGGCCAGCCTGGTCTGTAAGAGCTATTCCAGGACAGCAAGGGATGTCACACAGAGAAACCCTGTCTCGGAAAAACAAAAAACAAACAAACAAAACAACAAAAAAAACAAAACCAAAAAAAAACAAAAACCTGTTGATGAGTGGGTACACACCCTGAGGATTTAAAGTAGAGCTGACTGTTTTTCATAAAAGTTTCGATTTGTGATTCCTTTAAGATTTTTTTTGTAAGATTACCTTTTAAAGTAAATAATAAAATGATCGATCCTTTCTTTGTGACCACAAAAATGCAGCCTGCCTGTAAAAGAATTGACTGAGAAAAATACTTTGTTTGCTTATGCTATGTTAATCTATATAACAAGTTTCCTGGACATGAATGTATGTGATTCTTGGAGATAATTTGTCTTTCACCTGTAATTCGTAAAATGTTTAATAATGTAAGGGATATGAGAAATGTGTTATTTTTCACCTGTGTTTACTGTAATCATTTAATAATAGAATGTAACATTGTAATTTTTATACTGCTTGGAAGATTTTTGCTGGGGTATACAAGCTGTAAGGGGAAAAATAAAGTTAGTTAGAAGGAAGACGTCAAGAGAGACAGAATGGATACACCTGGATGAGGTAAGAAAAGATGAGAGATGATAGAAAGACCATAAAGGTGTGTGTGTGTGTGTGTGTGTGTGTGTGTGAGAGAGAGAGAGAGAGAGAGAGAGAGAGAGAGAGAGAGAGAGAGAGAGTTGTGTGTGTGTGTCAGTGTTGTGTGATGTGTGTGGTGTGTGAGTGTGTGTGTGTGTGTGTGTGTGTGTGTGTGTGTGTGTGTGTGTGTGAGTGTGTGTGTTGGCTTTGAATGACTTCCTACATTTTATTTCCTGAGGCAAGGTCTCTGGCTGAATCTAGAAGTTGCCAATTGGTTAGTCTAGCTAGCCAACTTTCCCTTCGGATCCTGTCTCTGCCTACCTCATGCTTGAGTTACAGGAAGCCTCCATACCTTCCTGTAGTTTGTGTCAGATACGGGGATTCAAACTCCAGCCTCACACTTGTCCACTAAGTGTTTTTTCCACTGAGCAATCTCCCCAGCCCATCTAGTCTTTAACGTCCAGAATGAACCTCAATCAGCTTATGGTCTAAACTTGCTTCCATCACCAGTGCCGCTGACGGAAAAGTCCTTCCTGCAGTCTTTCTCTTACTTGAACCTCTCTGTGTACATGTGACTCACTCTCCTCTAACCCCTTCCTCAACTTGTATCTTACGTCTTTCTCTTTTAGTTGTATCTTAGGTTGGCTTCTCACAGAGGCAAACAGACAAAGATTGATTGAGGGCAATTCCTTAGAAAGTAATCCCAAGAAAGCTCTCAGTTTACATCCTAGGCTGGGCTCCCTGGTAAGCAGATGAAGACTGCATGCAAGCAATGTCTTTGCAAGGCAAGGAGGGAGGGGAGCCAGGGAAAGGAAGCCACTGCAGGGCTCTGCTGGTTCTGGGCTCTGTTTCCAGTAAGGAACCTTGGGGAGATCACTGAGTATCTGTTTGCAGGTCATTCCACAGAGGAATAAGAAGCTAGGGTATTTGTCGGCTGTTAGGAGGGAAGTCCTCTTAGGCTTACTGAGTGTGTGTGTATATTGCCGCCAATTTGATGATAGGAAAAGTGTTGCAGGTTGTCCCTTGGGGGTGTCCCTTGGGGATGGGGGAAATTAGGTGCTGAACCAATGACACAGGTACCAGAAACAAGTTGAAACAAGCAGCTCGGCTTATTTCAGGAAGGGGTAAGTCTTATGTACCCTCCACCCTGCCCCAGCGGGAGAGACCCAGGGAGCTGGCATCTGCTGAAGTGATGTGGTCGATGTGCATAGGTCCGTGCCATCTCTTGTCAGACTGTTGCTGTTGTCAAGGCCCTCTGACAGACCCAGGCTGGCTGTCAGTAAATATCTACCGCACATGCTCTTGCTCTTGCTAGGCCAGCTGGTTCTCAGACCCATTGACGCTTAGTTATCCTATAGAAAAGTTTATTATATGGCTATAAATGAGCAAAAGAAGTAACTCCTTAAACAGCCAAAGATAAAGACTTACATAAATGTAGCTTATCAGACAAGAGAGCTGGGCATGCTAACACATGCCTGTTATTCCAGCAGTTGGGAGGCAGAGCGGCTACATGCAATAAACAAGACCCAAAGAGTAAAATGGCCTCTGTGAGAACAAATGATCTTTAGGGGAACAAAGTCGAGAATAAAAAGTTTATGATATTCTTGTTTGTGCAGGTATGAGAATGTCATCTCGTTTTCTTTTTTTTAAACATTTTATTTATATTTCATGCATATGGGTGTTTTGCCTGCCCGCCCACCACATGCATGCCTGCTGTCCTCAGAGGCCAGAAGAGGATTTTAGCTGCCACGTGAGTGCTAGGACTCAAACCAGGGCCCCTGTGCTCTTAATTTGTTAAGCTATCATTCCAGCCCTTCTATTTTTTTTTTTTTAAAGACATTCTCACATTATAGCCAGGACAGACTTGAATTAAGCATTCCTCTTGCCTCAGCCTCCCAAGTATTAGGATTATAACTGTGAGTCACCCCACCAGGGGTCTCTTTTTTCTTCATTTCCATAAACAACCCCAGAGCGGAGGGTCATGCAGTGTCCCTTTTAGAAGCTTGTTTTAGTGAGATAACTGCATCTGTTAATTTTGCATGTCTTTACAATAATCCCTCAGATCAATTCTCTGGGTGAGACCTTGTAGGCACGAGCTCCTTGGGTGATTCCAGCCTTCCAGTGTGGCTGGCAAGCTCCCTCCCTCTGCTGAAGATCTTAGAGAGTTCACAAAAGAGATAGGGCAACCAATGCTTTCTGACTTTTCTCTTCCTCCTTTCTTTAACACTGATCTCTCCAACCATCCGTGCTTCTCTCTGTAGACACTTTAGGTACTGAAGATAGAGATCAACACCATAAAGAAGATCCCTGCTTGAACTTGAACTCTACAAGCAAACATAGAAACAAGAGAGAAAAACTGTCAGCGGTATGGCTCCAGCAGAGAGAGACAAGGGACCTTGTTATTCTTTTGCTTAAATTAAAGATAAAGAAGAGGAAGGGGCACAAGATGGGACGTGAGACTAAGAGACATATTAGACATATTAACCAGTTTATTATAGGCTCGGCAGAGGAGAGAGACTAAGAGCAGAGGAGGAGAGAGTAGAGAGAGAGAAAGAGCATAAATGGGCAGGGGTCTGTCTTTTAAAGCATAATGCCTGAACCTTTCAATCCCACCTTTACTTATTATTAAAAAAAGGTGGGGTGTTAGACATAGCAGGTTAAGGAATAAGAGCGTCGAATTCTCAAGACTGCTTCCTGCTGACATGGGGGGCGTTGACCATCTTTGGGGGACCTGAGAAGGTTGGGGTGCTGCCACGTCCTGGGGTAGCTGGTTGCTTCATTGCAGTCCAGGCTGTACGGAACTCCCTGGCGCCTCTTCGACCTAGCAAGATGTTGGCAAAGCAGAGGACAAGGTTAACTTTAGAAAACAATTTTTTTTTTAGGTGCTGTCACTTGAGGGGAAGATTGTAAGATGAGGGAGGGGTTCCCGAGGAGTCCCAACATGAGGGAAGGGAGTCCTGGGACCAGGGAAGGATTGAATCACTGGAGTGAATCTGACCTGTTTGTTTGGATCCAATTCAGCTCCCTGGAACTTACAAGAATCCTTAGAGTTTGTGGAAACATGTTACACACATTAGCAGAGTATTCATGTCAGAAGCTTTGAAAGGTTCAGGCATTATGCTGGCCTACCTCTGTTACCTGTTGGAATCCACTCAGGCAGTACCCGGGTCAGCCCAGGGTTCCATGGGAACTAAGTCTGCATGCAGGTGCAAAGGACCTCTTTAAAAGACAGACCCCTGCCCATTTACTCTCTCTCTCTCTGTGGTGACCGGCCATGGCGCTCAGCCATGGAACCCTGTTCCTCTTCTCTCTTAGTGTCTCTACTCTGCTGGGCCTATAATAAACTGGTTAATATGTCTAATATGTTTCATCTTGAGCCCCTTCTTCTTTTATTTCTAATTTAAGCAAAAGAATAACAGACCTACTTCATACTGGTTGTCACAATGAGTGATAACCTGGAACTGACTGACACAGAGACACCCAGGCAGAGGGCTCCTGTCACTTCCCAGCTGAAAACTGTTTAGTGGCTTCTTTGCATTTACAGGAAATCAATTCCTTCAGGCTGAGATGAAGCACCTGGTGAGGTTAGCGGCTAGGCTGGCTGAGTCCCTCATCCATAAATGTCCACTAGATGAACGGTGCATTGAGCAAAATGGTTAGGTATTTAATAAATGTACAGGTCTGGATTGTTGCTACCCAACAGAAATAAAGTGAGTCCGATATGGAATTTTTTTTTTCTTTTTCTTTTTTTTTGGTTTTTCGAGACAGGGTTTCTCTGTGTAGTTTTGGAGCCTATCCTGGCACTCGTTCTGGAGACCAGGCTGGCCTCGAACTCACAGAGATCAGCCTGCCTCTGCCTCCCAAGTGCTGGGACTAAAAGCGTGTGCCACCAACACCCGGCTCTGATATGGAATTTTCTCACAGATAGATTATGAGAGCAGAAGAGGAGGCTGGAGAGATGGCTCAGCTGTTAAATCGCTGCTGTCCCAGCATTCATGTTGGGTAACTCACGATTCCAACTCCAGGGGATGTGTTACCTTCTTCCAGCTCCCATGGAGCACATGTGGCACACACACATTTTAAAAAGGAAAAGAATATTAAACAGATTGTCCCAACATTTTGTTACCCAAATATATCACAAACACAGTATTCACTTCTTTTTTTGTTGTTGTTGTTTTGGTTTTCCAAGATAGGGTTTCTCTGTGTAGCTTTGGAGCTTGTCCTGGAACGTGCTCTGTAGACCAGGCTGGGCTCAGACTCACAGAGATCCACCTGCCTCTACCTCCCGAGAGCTGGGATTAATGGCGTGCGCCACCACTGCCTGGCTTATTTATTTATTTATAATTTTATTGCTTCTATGTGGATTTTGCATCATGCAGATCAGCAAGGCTCTGGCAGTAGCATACCCCAGCCCCCAGAGGAGTGTCAACATTATCCTAGGTGACTGGCAAGACCCCGGGCATATGCAGAGCCCTTGGTGGCAACTAGAGCCATGGACACCACCCCAGACCCCGGCCTCCACAGAGCCAAGGACCCAGACTGGCCACAGCCCAAACCCAGAAGTCTCTATGACTCCAGGTGACAGCACTGGCCACACAGATCAGCATGGCCCTGAGCATGGCACAATTCTCAGACACTGTGTCTAAGCAGACCTTGGTCATCTGAATGGCTCTTGGTGACAACAGGAGCCCAGGACATCAACTCAGGCCCTGGCTGCTGTAGGGCCCAGATTCAGACATGGCCCTCAGCTGCAGCCCTAGCCTGGATGTCACCATAGTCCCAGGTGGCAGTGAAGGCCACTCAGATAAGGGTGTCTTTGGTGGCTGCATGGCTGTTGGATTCCCAGACCCCAGGCATCTATGAGGTCTTTGGTGGCAACATGAGTCACAGATATCAATACAGGACCCTGACTGTGGTAGGACCACAGACCTAATTATTGTCCTAGGCAGCAGCCTGAGCCTGGATATCACCATAATTCCAAGTGGCAGTGCAGGCCATCTGGACTGGCATGGCCCCTGAAGCAGCATGGCCCTCGGATACCAACATGGCCCCAGGTGGCAGCCTAGATCCCTGGCATCAGCAGGAGCCACAGACGTTAACACATACCCTGGCTTCAGCCGGGTCACAGACCCAGGCATGGCCCTCGGCTGCAGCCCTGGTCCAGAAGATACCATGACCCCCAGTTGACAGCACTGACCACCCAAATCATCCTGGCACTGGCATGGTCACAGGTTGTGGCCCAGATCCTGGGCATCCATGTGGTCTCTGATGGCAACCCGGACCAGGGACATCAACATAGACCCTGGATGCAACAGGACCACAGACCCAGACATGGTTCTAGGCAACAGCCCCGCTTGTCACTATGGTCCCAGTGGCTAGGCAGGCCACCCAGATTGGTATGGCCCCCGAGGCAGCATGACCCTCAGACACCAGTGTGGCCCCACCACAGGTCCCTGTACAGCTCCCAGTGACAACAGGAGTCCCAGACATCAACATAGGCCCCTGGGCTGCTCGAGGTCCCCGGATCAAGAACAGGCTCTTGGTGGTAGCCCAGGTCCAGACATCTCCCAGTGGGCCACTGACATCGGCCTGTTCCTCACCACCCTCACCTCTCCAGATCTGCCTCTCTCACCAGCCCACAAACCATAACGCCTCTCCCTCTCTTCTACCGCCTCACCTTGTGCTCTCTCACCACAGTGGTGACCAACTGTCCAATGTAGGGGAAGCTGTAGCCACGCCTACTTAGGAGCTGGCTACAGATGTGCCTGACCACGCTTGCAAGGGCATGGTCAGGGTGCCATAGAGTGACACTTTCAGGGGACTGCGTTTCTCTTTCAGTTTCACTTTGGTACTTGCTGGACAGACTGCTGCCACACCAGCTGACTAGGTTGCTCTGTAAGTAAGGCTTTTCCCTGTTAAATACCCTTATATTTCTACCTGACTCCGTATTGGTAATTTCCCACTATAGTCCAGCACCAGGGCTCTTGGTTGGGTCATAGGTGGTGCTTGGTTGAATACTGCCCGTCGCAGTACTTGTTACGATGGTAACTGGTTGTCTGGTACCAGAGGCACCAGGGAAGCTCCTGGTTGATTATGGCCCCCACAGACCCAGAATTCTGGGGGTTGGGGGTGGGATGCTGTCTGTGTCCATCGCTGATTTTACAGTAACCACTTAAAAAAGATTCATTAATTTTATTACTTATCTGTATGAGTATTTTGCTTGTATATGCACCATGTGTGTGCCTGGTACCCTTGGAAGTCAAAAGAGGATATTGGGTCCCCTGGGACTGGAGTTACAGGTGGTCTTGACCCACCACACCAACCACATGGGTGTTGGGGATCAAACCCCTGTCCTATGTAAGGGCAACAAGTACTCTTAAATGCTGAGCCAACTTCCAGCCCAACTTTGAGTCATATAAAATGCAGATTATTTATTTATTTATTTATTTATCTATCTATTTATTTATTTGAGACAGAGTCTCATGTAGAACAGGGTGTCCTCAAACTAGATATACTGTGGACCAGGATGACCTTGAATTTCTCATCTTCCAGCGTCAGCCTGCCCAGGGCTAGGATCACAGGCAAGCCCACCAGGCCCAGTGTATGTGCTTCTCAGGAATGGAACCCAGGACTTAAGTAATGCTAAGCTAGCCGTCTACAGAGCTATATCCCTAGCCATCAAACTGAGATTTTTTTTTTCTCCCATTATAAATCTAGTGTGTGTTTCACTTCCTAGTTTGGACTGACCACAATTCAAAAGTGATTAGCAGCCACCTCCTCAGAGAGGCCCTCGGCCAACACCAGGCATTTCCTTACCACCTTTCAAAGAAATCTTTAAATTTCATCCACTATACGTGTGCATAGTGTGTGTGAGCATCTATGTAATACATGCACTCGTGCGTGTGTGTGTGTGTGTGTGTGTGTGTGTGTGTGTGTGTGTGTGTTAGTGCAGATCCGCGCATGTGGAGGCCACCATGGGTTCCAGAGACCCAACTCAAGTCCGGGTCTTTTACCCCCTGAGTCATCACTGCTGATTCCTTACTTTTGGGGGACAGGGTGTCTTGTAGCCCGGGCTAGCCTCCAACTCTGGGCTTGACCTCTGGTTCTTCCAGCCTCCGCTTCCCAGGTGCTGGCATTGCAGGCGTGTGCCACCACCAGGCTGGCTGCACCACATCACCACTTGAAAGTCTTTGCCACCTTCCCGGGTTTCTGCAGCGGACCCAGGGGCCTGTGAGGCCGCTGCGGTTCAGGCCCGGCCTTGCGAGGCCCGGCCCCCCGACAGCTCACAGGCTCCAGCGGCGGTCGCGGCGGGGAGGAGCCTGCGGGCCGGGGGACTGGCGGGGGCGCGCGGCGCGAGCTGCCCGGGCCATGGCGGACCTCACGCTGTGCGCCTTCCTCACCAAGGTGCTGTGTGCTCACGGCGGCCGCATGTTCCTGCCGGACCTGCGCGGCCACGTGGAGCTGTCTGAGGCGAAGCTGCGGGCGGTGCTGCGGCGTGCGGGCCCCGAGCGTTTCCTGCTGCAGGAGGTGGAGCTGCGCGACGGCCCGTGGACCCGGAGGCCGAGGCGGCGGTGGGCGCGGGCGCGGGCGCGGCGGCGGCGCCACGGCCTGCAGGGTGGTGGCCGTGTCCTCCGCGCGCCTCTGCGCCCGCTATCAGCGCGGGGAGTGCCAGGCCTGCGACCAGCTGCACTTGTGTCGCCGACACATGCTGGGCAAGTGCCCCCACCGCGATTGCTGGTGAGGGGTGCAGTCCTCGGCCCCCGGTGGGAACGCGGGTGCGGGCGGGACGCGCCCTCCGGATGCTGCTCGGCCAGCCGGGGGCGGGATGGGACAAAGGCCTTCGGTGCAGGCCGTTCCTGTGCTGTCTGTCGCCCAGAGGTGCGACATGGGAGGTCCTCTCCACTGACGTTTATTAATCACCCCCCCCAAAAAAAAAAACTGCTGTCCCTACCCCAGCAGGCTAGGATTAGGTTAAATCCCGTTTGTTGGGACTTTCGAGTTGACTCATTGTCAAGTGCCGATTTAAGGGACATCTGAGGACCCCATGCCCTGGGACATTGTGTTCCTTCCCTCTCTCCTTCGGTAATCACAGCCTATTAGGGATTAAAAGCCTGGCCTGGTCCAACCTAGGAAACTGGTGGTCGGATGGGGTGAGGGCCTGGCGGCTGCATGGCCCCAGCATCCTTCCCAAGCCCAGTGCTTTGCAGCAATCCGGGAGGGAGACTTTCTAGTTCCTGTAGTGTTGCTGGACCATGGGAGCTCAGCAGCTGTTGGTCTGGAGATCAAGTTTTAGTCCCTACAAAACGGATGAGTAACCTGGGAAGGGTACCTACCCTTAGCTTTAGAACTATCTGCTCTGAACAGGAAAATGGCTCTTGGAAACAGAGTTGCTGCAATCCTAATTTTTATCAGATTTTGGGGAATTCACTTGGGGAAATGCCGGAAGGCAAAGAATCAGACCTGACAGCCTCTTTCTTCCCCTTCACCCGGGCTGCTGACTGCTCTGAACTCTTCTAGGTCCACCTGCGCTCTGTCCCATGATATACACACACCTGTCAACATCCAGGTCATGAAAAACCGCGGGCTTTTTGGCCTCAATGAAGCGCAGCTTCGAATCCTGCTTTTACAGAATGACCCCTGCCTTTTCCCAGAGGTGAGTCTTTGAGAAGCCACTGCCCTACCCACAAGTGTGGCTACGCTTTCTCACTGATCTTTTTCTTTTTTCCAGACAGGGTCTCTTTGTGTAGCTCTGGCTGTCCTAGGACTCGCTCAGCCTACCTCTGCCTCCCAGTGCTGGGCTTAAAGGCATGCCCCACCACCGCCTGGCAGCTCACTGATCTTCTATTTTTCCGGTGTCTGTTTTTTTTTTTTTTTTTTTTTTTGTTGAGATAGGATCTTACATAGCTCAGGCTGGCAGTGAACTTTTTATTTAGCCCAGGCTACTCTTGTGTTAATCCACCTCCCAAGTGCTGAGTTTACAGGCAGCCACCTCCCATCACCACTTTAGATGTTAATTTTAATTGCTTTAAAGCAGTATGATTTGGTTCTAGACACTTAAAAAGTACTCCCTTTAATTGCTGTAATGGTAAAATTAGCATATTTGTGGAGCTGGAGAGATAGCTCAGTGGTTAAGAGCACTGGCTGCTCTTCTAGAGGACTCAGGTTCAATTCCCAGCACCCACATGGCAGCTCACAAATGTCTGCAACTTCAGTTCCAGGGCATCTGACTCCCTCACACAGACATACATGCAGGCAAAACACCAATGCACATGAAATAAAAATAAATAAATAAAAGTAGCACATTTATTTCTATTTCTGTGAAGAATTTGTTAACAAAATAATAATCTCAAATAAAAATTTATAAGAATGCCAATAAAAGGTTTTTTTGTTTTTTGTTTTTTGTTTTTTTGAGACAGGGTTTTTCTGTGTAGCTTTGGAGGCTGTCCTGGAACTCGCTCTGTATACCAGCCTGGCCTCAAACTCACAGAGATCCGCCTGCCTCTGCCTCCCAAGTGCTAGGATTAAAGGCATGCGCCACCATCACCTGGCCCAATAAATTTTTTTTAATTTGGTATAATCATTCTATCATAGACATTCCTCTCAGAGGCAGGAGGGACAGACATATAGCTCCAGGATGTCCCTCTCTAGCGTGAGGCATTCCCTTATCGTTGGGGGAACACAACTCAGTTATAATCAGATCCCTGGCTTCAATGCAGAAAAGAATTTTAGAGAGAGCTCATATGAATGAAGTAAGACTTATTAATAAATTTTAAAAATTACATGTATTTGCTGGGCAGTGGTGGCACATGTCTTTAATCCCAGTACTTGGGAGGCAGATGCAAGTGGATCTCTGAGTTTGAGGCCAGCCTGCTCTACAAACCCAGTTCCAGGACAGCCAAGGCTACACAGAGAATCTCTGTCTTGAACCACCCACCCCTGTAAAAAGCACAAAGGATAAAAATTAGATGAGTGTGATGGTGCAAACCTGTAATTCTCCAGAAGCTAAGGCAGAAGGATTGAGAGTTTAGGGCCAGCCTGGGCTGCATAGCAAGATCTTGACTTGAAAATGAAGCAAACCACAAAACCAACCCAGACCAAGATAAAACAAAGATAATTTGTGGCAAGGATGCTAAGAACTCTCATACTTTGTTGTTGGTAGGAATATAAATTAGCATAAACATTGTACAATGTGGTGTGGAGGTTCCTCAGAAAAGAAAAAAATAAGCTAGGCTTGGTGGCTTTCTCTTGTTGTCCTAGCACTCAGCTAAGGCAAAAGGATAACCACAGACCTCGTCTCAGAACAAAACATGCAAGGGCTAGAGATGAGGCTCAGCTCCTAGAGTGCTTACCTAGCACGGATAAAGCCCTGAGCTCAAACCCAGCATGGTGTAAAACCCAAGTTTGGAACCACTTCTGAGCCCCCTACCCCATCTCCCTAAAAGGAATACAGGCATGGGCCAGTATGTCCAGTTTTATACAGTGCCAGGGATGAAACCCAGGACTCCATGCATGTTAGACAAGCTCTGAACCAGCACTCACGTTGGGCAGCTTACCTGTAACTTCAGCTCCAAAGGATCTGATGAGTTGGCCTCTGTGAGCACCTGTAATCGCATGCAGAGACCCCTACATAGACTCACATATATACTCATAACTCTTTAAAAAAAAAAAAGACAGGTGTGATGGGATATTCTGTAATCATAATGCTGGGGAGGAGGGGACCCCAGGAGAACCCAGGCCAGGGGCCTGCTGACCAGCCATCCTGTCTGAATCAATGAGCTCTAAGTTCCATGAGAGACTGTGTCTCAACAAATAAAGAGGAGGGTGATTCAAGACAGACAACCCAGTGTTGACCTCTGGCCTCCACATGCTTGTGCACACATATACACCCCTTCCCAAAGACGCCATCAAATTAATTTAGAAGTTACAGTTTGCTGAGCGATGGTGGCACACGCCTTTGATCCCAGCACTCGGGAGGCAGAGGTAGGTGGATCTCTGTGAGTTTGAAGCCAGCCTGGTCTACAAAGCTACACAGAGAAACCCTGTCTTTGAAAAACAAGGAAAAAAAAAAAAGAAGTTACAGTTTATTAGCTTAAAGATAATAGTGAAAACTCATTTCTCAAGCATTGCCTCATTTCTTCCCCAGGTCTGTCTGCTGTACAACAAAGGTGGTGATGTCCTTTATGGCTACTGCAACCTGAAGGATAAATGCAACAAGTTTCACGTGTGCAAATCCTTTGTCCGGGGTGAATGTACACTTCAGACCTGCAAGCGGTCCCACAAGCTCATTCAAGCTACCACCCTGAAGTTGATAGAGGACCAAGAACTGAGTGCTTCAAGTGTGGTGAATTTCCAGATAATCTCTGTCTACAAGCATATGAAGATGCACAAGATGCTTGAAGATAAAGGTAGGCAGAGAACCGTAAGCCAGGAGGTGTGCTAAGGTTCTGCACTATGTAGTGAGGGGCAGTGAACGGCCTGGAAGGGAGGCTGGAGCCAACACTTTGCATTTGCTAACTGAAGCCTTTTCCTTGGGAAGGTTATGACTGTCAACATTTTACCTATTATTATAATTGGGTGTGTGTGCGTGTGCACATGCGCACGCCCACACGCATGGGGGTGGTGTGTGTGCCAGAGGAGACCAGAAGAGGGCGTCAGTTACCTTGGGGGTCTGTGAACCACTTAATGTAGGTGCTGCACTCAGGTCCCTGATTACAGCGGCAAGTGCTGTTAGCCACCGAGCCACCTCTGTAGCCCCAGTTAACGTTTTATGATAAGGAAATAGAATCCTAAGCAAAGGAGAGAAGAAAGTTAGAAAACTTGCCCACGTATTTGAACATGGTAGCTTCTGGGCAAAGTGGGGGTCAATAATTTGGTAGAATCATCTTAATAATTCAGCTGGGAGCGTGGGAGGGACATGGCAGGTGACAGATAATGTCCATGTGGTTTTCTTTTGTAAACTCAAACTAAACTTTTCCTATTTTCATTTGTAAGTAATTTTGACCACATTACAGGCAACAGACTAGAAATAAAGTAGAAATCTCTCAGGAAGGGCTGGAGAGATGGCTGGGTTGTTTAGACTGAAAGACCCCAACTCAAACCCATCCTGACACCCACCAGCATGTGTTTGAAAATCACTCTGGCTACACACACAGCTCTGGGAAAAAGAACACATGAAATGGCCGGTCATGATGACCAGTCTCTGGAAATTGTTATTATTACTAGTTTCCAAGGAATGTTATTATCTTCAACAACTGTCTAGTTTCTAAAAATTGTTGTGCGTTACCCTGCTCCAAAGCACCCAAGTTTTGAAAATAAGTCACTCTGTTCCAGGAAAAACCACTAGCTGTCCCATGGCCTTACAGGTGTAAAAACCAAAATAACATTCCAAACCCCTCGTGGGAAAAATTGTCAGATCTTCAGTTCCCAGCCAATTAGTAAATGACTCATGTATGTTATAGCCAATCAATATGTTGCCACACTCCTGTCTAGTGACCTAAAAGATGTAAAAACTGCTTGCTTTGGAAACTTGCTTTTGCATCGAACTTGTGTCCTGTGAGTGACTCTGTGGGGTGCGTCTCCCGAAGTTGGTCCCTCTTTTGGGCCCAACAAGAGCACTTGTTGTTCTTGCAGAGGACCCAGGTTCGGTTCTCAGCACCCACACAGTGACTCACACCCTAACTCCAGTTCTATGGACTCTGACGTCACTGCATGCATGCCCGTGGCGCACTTACATACATGCAGGCAAAACACTCATACACTTCAAATAAAAGCAAACAATTTTTTTTAAGTTTATCTTAGTCACTGTTCTATTGCTTTGAAGAGACACCATAACCAAGGTGACTCTTATAGAGGAAAACATTTAACTGGGGTCTTGCTCACAGTTTCAGAGGCTTAGTCCATTGTCATTGCAAGAAGCTTGGTGGCAGGCCAGCAGGCATGGGGCTGGGGAAGTGGATATACACCACAAAGTTGCCTTGGGATCCACTTTGTTGTAACTCTACAAGCAAGTGCTGACCCGGGCGTGGGCAAAATGGCATTAGCTTACTAGCTTTTTTCCACCAAATTTAATAACAGAAATATCTGCCACTTAATATTTCTGACTGCTTATTTATTTATCTATTTATTTATTGTTTTGATCTGGTCTACCCCATTCCCTCCCATGTTGCTCCTACCATAAAGTCAAAACAGAAGGCTCATCTCTCTTTTTTCCTTTCAGACAGCACGGCCTCTGCTGAGCACTCACAAGGCAATGAGAAGCAAGGGACCCCTGGGGCTGGGGCTGCAGAAGCCGGGACTCTTTCCTCTGCCCCTGCTCAATTGCCCAAGAAAGCCCAGTAAACCTTACCGAGCATAGAGGAAGTGAGAAGCAGCTTGTCCATTTTGGAGGATCAGAAGCAAGACTTCTCCTGAGCTGGAGTTTGTAGCCATTCTCTTCCCTTACATTGGCAAGTTTAATGCCTGTCTCAGCCCTGAGTGTGAGAACCCGGGATGGAAACGGAAACACACTGGTGGGTGGATCGGCTGCGGACAAAGAGAGGGTAAAATTCTGAACATGGAGGTTCTGTCCAGGGCAGATCCTGAAGGGGCAGTCTGCAGTTCCTGCGTGCCTTTCCAGCCACGGGATGGAGCAGGTTCCTGCTGCCTTCTCCGTCTGCTGGCTCCATTCTAGACCCCATTCACACAGCTTACATTGTAGACAACACAGAGTTTGCACACTCTGTGTATTACTTGTTACTTGGGTTTATATATAATCCCTTTTCCGCAGAATTGTTTATGTAGTTAAATTATCTTCCTCATTTTGAAATATCTCATTTTGTATCAGGTGCATTTGTGTCTCGTTTTGTATTGAGTTTGGAAGCCGTTTCATGCCTTTGCTTGGCTTGCAGGTGCTCCACGATACTATCTTTTGCTGCACATTTCTTTAAATGTCTGTGTGGATGAGCGGTCTCTTCTGCCTCTGCTTCGTGTGTATCTAGATTTTGTGAATTTTCTGTTTGTTGCTGGGGTCCTCTGTGCCGTCATCCATACTGTGTTCATGATATTCAACTTTATGGGTCCATCTCCAGTCAGTATCATAGTTAATAATCTTTGGGCTCTCACCAGAGTTTCCTACCTCACCCCCACCTCCTCTCATCTCTTACTGAGCCTTCCAGAGCTCAGTTGCTGTCTCCTGAAGGATGTGTAGTTCACTCCTTCCTCCAGTTCTGTCTGTCTCTTCTGTGGATGGGGACAGACCATCGGGGAGATAAATATCTCCATTTCAAGGTCACTCCCTTCATCCTCCAGCCTCTCAGTCCCCACTCATTGTACCGATTTCATCATGTGATTTGCAGATATTTGTTGTGGTCATGTACCTCAGTATCATTGTGTAAAGAGAAGGGTTTGTGTTTCCATAATATGACATTTGAAAAATAGGGCAACTTAGTGAGTTCCCATAACGTCAAACTTACCTTATTTAGAGAAACTTTTTTTTCTTTTATTTTCCTTACAGTGCTAAGGATCAAAGCCAGGACCTCATGCGTGCTTAGAAAGTGATATATTTTTCAGCACACCATTCTTTTTTCTCTTTTTTAAAATTAATTTATTTTTTATGTTCCAATCCCAGTTCCCCCTCCCTCTTCTCCTCCTGCCCCCCTCCCCTCCCCCTCCCATCTGCTCCATGGAGAGTCTACTAAGTCTGTCCCCTCATCTCACTGAGGCAGGACCAAGGCACCTCTCTACCCCCACCCCTATGTCTAGGCTGGACAAGGTATCTATTTAGAGAAATTTTTATGATGAGGCCAAGGAGAGGCGGGTTGCAAAAATGTCCTTTCCAAATGAAAACTCGGTTTCTTCCTAATGGACAGTAAACTCATCAACTTAGGTCTTTGAGCTTTGGTTGCCAATGACAGTATTTCCCAAATTGTGTTTTACATTCTCTCTTTCTTTTTAAGTTTCTAGTTGTGACTTTTTTCCTAGTGATATTTGTTGTGTTTGTGTGCTAGGATCAAATCCAGCGTCTTGCCCATGTGAGCTTTAGTCCTGGGGCTAAACTTTAAAAAAAAAAGAACAAAACATTAGGTCTGTCACAGTAGTATATGCCTTTAATCCCAGCACTATGGAAGGAGAGTCAGGCAACTCTCTCTAACTTCAAGGCTAACCTGATCTACATAGTGAGTTCCAGGCTAGCCAGAGCTACATAGTGAGACCCTGTCTCAAAAATAAGTTACACTTTTTTTTATTTATTTTTTTTTGAGACAGGGTTTCTCTGTTTTGCTTTGGAGGCTGTCCTGGAACTCAGCTCGCTCAGTATACCAGGCTGGCCTCGAACTCACAGAGATCTGCCTGTCTCTGCCTCTGCCTTCCCGAGTGCTGGGATTAAAGGCATGCGCCACCAACACCCTGGTAGAAGTTGCACTTCTTACTATTATTTTACAAAGTATTATTATAAATTACAAAGTATTATTCATACTTTGTCATTCTCCTAAGTCCTTAATGGCATGGAATAATTAGCTCAGTGCACACCCTTTACATTGATAGACATGGTGGACACTTCCGTTACTGTTTTCTCATATGTATCACCATTGTGCTCTTATAGGTGATGTTTATTGCTCTGTAATCATTGTTGGAACGTTTTATTCAAGTCTATAATATTCCATTTTAATTTAGTTCTCTTGGAATTTAGTCTACACAATTGTCTTTTTGTGCGTATGTGTGATGATACTGGGAATTTAGTCTACACAACTGTCTTTTTGTGTGTATGTGTGATACTGGGAATTTAGTCTACACAACTGGGCACTCTGCCTGGGCCAGATGATGCACAATCATGGCCTTGTGCTGAGGTGTTTGTCACTTCTTCAAGTCTCAGAATCTGATCAGTATTTCCTTGGGATTTACTTTTCAATTTAGTTCCACAGCACACAGCTGGAGGCAGAAGAATCAAGAGTTCAAGGCCACCAGGAGGTGGCAGTGTGCATCTTTAATCCCTGCAGAAGCAGGTGGCTCTCTGAGTCTGAGGCCAGCCTGGTCTGCAGCGGGAGTTCCAGGACAGCTAAGACTGCTACACAGAGAAACCCTGTCTTGGGGAAAAAAAGAAGTTCAGGGCCAGATTTCATAACACAGTGAGTTAGAGGTAGAGATCTGCCTGGCTGCTAGAAACCCTGTCTCACCGGGTGTTGGTGCCGCACACCTTTAATCCCAGCACTCGGGAAAGCAGAGGCAGGCAGATCTCTGTAAATTCGAGGCCAGCCTGCTCTACAGAGAGAGTACCAGTATAGGCTCTAAAGCTACACAGAGAAACCTTGTCTAGAAGAAAAGAAAGAAAGAAAAAAAGAAAGAAAGAAAGAAAGAAAGAAAGAAACCCTGTCTCAAAAGACAAACAACACATGGACGTGAAAATTTCAACCAACTTGAAATTTTTGGATTTTTTTTTTTTTTTTTGAGGCAGGGTCTTATGTATGTATCCTAGGCTGGTCTTGAATTTACTTGAATTTACTGTGTGGCTTTCATTCCCTTCTCCACCTCCAGGGTGCTGACGTCACTGGTGTTTACTACCACGTCCCACTTATGTAGTGCTTTGTATTGAAGACAGGACTTCATCATGCTAACTAAGCACTCCGCCAACGTAGGCACCTACATCCCCAGGCCCAGCCCTGGACTCTGTGTTTAAATGACGTCGCCTCTTCTGTAAATTCCATCCCTACTTCCCTCTGCCTGTCCAGAGCCCAGCAAAATTATAATCATTAAGATACTGAGTCGCCCTTACAGACCTGGGATGGGTGGTTCACAGACCCCCTCACATTCCGAAGCTTTGGTTTTGAGCAAAAAACGTTTGTTCCTCATGGTAATTCTGACACATAGAACTTAGGATTTTTTTTGTCAAATACTGAATCAGTTTGTCAGTATATGCTGGTCTTCATTGGTTTTGTTGTTATTGTTTGCTTGTTTTGTTTACTTTTTTATCTTTTAAATCAGGATCTCACTGTAGCTCTGGCAGGCCTGGACCTCATTATATAGACCAGGTAGTCCCCAAGCCCACAGAGATCTGCTGGGATAAAGGGATGCATCTCCACACTTGGCTCAGGTCCTTCACTTAAAAAAACAAAACAAAACAAAATTTATTAGGCAGTGGTGGCACATGCCTTTAATCCCAGCACTCGGGAGGCAGAGGCAGGTGAATCTCTGTGAGTTCGAGGCCAGCCTGGTCTACAGAGCAAGTGCCAGGACAGGCACCAAAGCTACACAGAGAAATCCTGTTTCGAGAAAAAAATAAATCTGAATATAAAATCATAGCTACAAAGTGATTTGTTATGTAGCTCTATCATCTGATGTTACAGACAAACAAAATATTTTTGATAGCTCCTCATTAAATATAGTTAGTTGTTAGTTTTAAATTCTTTATTAGGATAAGAGAAATACTCTATTCTTTTTTTGTTCATTTGTTTTTCAACACAGGTTTCTTTGTGTAGCCCTGGCTGTCCTGGAACTCACATTGTAGACCAGGCTGCCCTGGAACTCACAGAGATCCACCTGCCTCTGCCTCCCAAGTGCTGGGATTAAAGACCAATGAAATTCTCTATTCTTATTTCCTGGAAGCTTGAAAGCTTGATATGATTCAATCTCTTAATGTGTAATATTTTAATCACTTGCATAATTGATTGTATTAAATATTTTTATAATATTAAAACATCCTTAAATTCTGTGATAAGTTCTGCCTGATTATGGCATATATTCTTCTAGTGTCATTGTTTCTATTTGCTATGCATCAATTCATTCATAAATAAAATTCGTTTATATTTTGTGGCATATATAGTGATTTTCTTTTTAATTTTATTGGTATATAGTCAAAGTATAAACATTTACAGCTTCTGTAAATTGCTTCATGATTTATTTATTTGCCATTTTTATTCAGGGCCTCACTCTGTAGCCCAGGGTGGCCTGAAATCCCCGATCCTCCTGCCTTAAATTCCCAGGTCCTGGGATTTTACAGGTATAAGCTATCACTCCAAGCTTCATTTTCATTTTGAAATTTATTTAATTTTAGCTGGCTCAAGCCTTTAATCCTAGCACTCCAGAGGCAGAGGCAGGTGGATCTCTGTGAGTTTGAGGCCAGCCTGGTCTACAGAGTGAGTGCCACCTAGAGCTGCAACACAGAGAAACCCTGTCTCAAAAACAAAGCAAAACAAAATTTTATTGTATGTGTATGAGTAGTTTCATGCGTTTATGTGCACCACATACATTTAGGTGACCACAGAAGCTAGAAGAGAGCACTGGATCCCCTGGAACTGGAGTTACACATGGCTGTGAGCCACTGTGTGGATGCTGGGAGCCACCTTGAGTTTTGTACAAGAGCAGCAAGTGCTCTTCACCATTGAGGCATCTCTGCAGTGTCCAAAGGTGTGGTTTTAGGAATCGGATTAGCTCTGAGGACTCTGGCCTCCTGAATGTATTCATACATTTATGTATTCTAAGCGTCAGGGGCTGTGGGGAGATGGTGGGAACTGAGAACTGGGCCACAGTTGGAGGATGTGCCCTTGAAGGTCGAGTTATGTCCCTTCTTCCTTCCTCTCATTCTTTTCTCTCAGTTTCTTGACTGCCATGAGTGGAGCAGCTTTGTCCCACCTCACCACAGGTCCGGAAACAGCAAGGCCAAGTGGCCATGGATTGAAACCTTTGAATGTGAACTAAATCCTCCCAGCTGATTTCCTTGTCTATTTGTTACAGGATGGAAAGTTAGTCGGTGAAATGCAGATGCATCGTGAAAGTCAGAGTCAGCCAGAATACCACTGTATAAAGACAGCCATGCTGGCTGATGAGACGGCTCAATGGGCAAGGTCACCACCAAGCCTGAGTGATTCCCAGAGCCCACAAGATGGAAGGAAAGGTCTGTTCTGCAAGCTGCCTTTTGACCTCCGTATACACACACACATAGGCAGTACACGGTAAAAAGAGAGAGGGATAATCGTTGCTAATTTGTTAAGTATTCGTAGCTCTTCTCATATGTCTACTCTTTGATGTCGGGGCTGTATTCGTCTATTTTGGATGTTATAAGCAGTTTTCTGTATCATCAGACGCATTTGAAGTCTTATCAGATGGTTGTATTGCACCTGTGTGTGTGTGATGTAATCGTAGTTCTATTGTTGGATGTTTACGGTTTGCATCATTTTTGTCTTACGTAAGTGCCTATACTTGTTATTTTCTTACAACACATTTCTAGGTGTACACAGATCGTGCCCAATGATAGTGGCTATCATAAAGACTAACAGAGAATCTCAGAATTGCCTTCCAGAGTAGCTATGGCAGTTTCTGCTCCTCATGGGCATGGAGTGTGCCTGTCTCAGGTCTCTCTGAAGGGTGCTGTTAGCATATTCTCATGAAAGACATAGTGCATTTTGTTTGCTACATAGTTGTTCAGGATGGTATATGTCACATATAATACAATATATGCATTTTTCTTCTATGGTAATTATCTTTCCTTCTGTAAAAGTCAACGAAGTGTTTAAATGTTGAAAAAGTTACACAACTGAGCATGGTGGAGCACACCTTTGGTCCCAGCACTTGGGAGGCAAAGGCAGGTGGGTCTCTGTGAGTTTGAGACCAGCCTGGTCTTCAGAGTGAGTTCCAAGAAGCCTGGGCTACTTAGTGAGAACCAGCAAAGTTACAGCTTAAATTCTGGGAACTAATTTCTAAGTGTGAGTGAGAGCTGAACAAAAATGAATGAAGGATAGGAACATTCTCTTGGGTGTGTCTCTGCCCGACTGGTGCTTGCAAAACAATGTATGTGCATATATATGTATGTATATATGTGCAAATATATTGTGAATACATATACATATTATATACACATACACATACACATATATTTGGTTGTTGTGAGATGAAATCTTGAGTAGCCCAGGTTGGGTTCAAACTTACAATGCAGCCAAGGATGACTTTGAATTTATGGTCCTCTTTCTTCTACCCTCAAAGTGCTAAAATTGCAGGGATATACTGGGATTATAAGCATGGATCAACATGCCTAGATATGCAGTGTTGGAGATCAAACCCACAGCTTTGTGTGTGGCCTGCAAACACTCTGCCAATTGAGCTGCATCCCAGCTGCCATCTGGGCAAATAGTGAAGAAACTTTTGTATTAATGTCTAATTAATTACTCATCCAAGCTTATATTTTATTTATTCCATTTTTATTGAGACAGGGTCTTGTTATGCTGCCCAGGCTGTTTTCAACCTCTCATAGTCAAATGGACTTTATGCGTCAGTCACTACAGTGTGTGCCATGGTACCGATAGCAAAGATATGTTTAAATCCATTCATTATTCAGTCAAACTAGATCCTGTACTTTCTCCTTGTTGATTAACTTTTGCATGGGAAGTTTTATGTGACTGATCATACATTCACTTTATAAAGGTGGTGTTTGCTGTAGTGTCAGCATTTGGGAGGTAGAATCAGGAATGTCAGGAGTTGAAGGTCACCCCCAACTAGAGTTGAGGTCAGCCTGAGCTACATGAATCCCTGTCTCAAAGAACGGAAAGGAAATAATAAAGGTAATATTTTATTTCCATCTTGCCTGACATGCACTCACTCTCCAGTCTGTTATCTACAAGATGAATTTCTGACTTATTGAGAGGGACCAGCCAGGTGTTGTACACATGGCAAGATTGGGACAGAAGGGAGAAAAGTGTCTTGTCAACATGGATTGGCTCTACCTGCTTTCAAGGTGGAGATGTCTCATATAAAAATCTTCCTTTGGCTCACAGTCTTCTGCACATCCAGAGAAACAAGCCAAGAAAGCATGGCAGATGGAGTCGTGAAGCAGTTGATCCTGCCTTTCTTTGTTGGATATTCTCATGTGTTCATGCTGCCCCACCAACCTCTGTAGGACACCTGAACCTTGCCTTCTGGAAATACGGCTAGTTCTCTGTCTTTGTGTGTGGTGTGTGTGTGTGTGTGTGTGTGTGGTGTGTGTGTATGTGTGTGCGTGTGTGTGTGTGTGTGTGTGTGTGTGTGTGTGTGTGTGTGTGTGTGTGTGTGTGTTTCCTAAACCCAGGCTTTGCAAAGCAACATGACTGAGCAATATCCCCAGCCCCAGTGTTTTCTTTCTTAATACTACATGTTGGATTCAGGGCCTTTTGCATGTTACACACACACTCTACCACTAAGCTATATCCTTAGACCCCTGGCTTGGCTTCTTTTTTAAAGTTCTTTAGTAGCATATATTAATTATATATGATACTGAGTTCCATTATGACTTTTTCATACATGTATATAATACAATTAGATCATATTCACCCCCACTACCCTTTTTTTAAAAAAAGATTTTTAAATTTTTTTAAAGATTTATTTATTTATTATGTATACAACAATCTGCCTCCATGTATATCTGCACACCAGGAGAGGGCACCAGATCTCATAACGGATGGTTGTGAGCCACCATGTGGTTGCTGGGAGTTGAACTCAGGACCTCTGGAAGAGCAGTCAGTGCTCTTAATCTCTGAGCCATCTCTCCAGCCCGATTTTTTAATTTTTATGTGTATTTGGTATTTTGCCTGCATATATGTGAGGGTGTCAGATCCCCTGGAACGGGAGTTACAGTTGTGTGCTGCCATGTGGGTGCTGGGAATCGAACCCCTGCTCCTCTGGAAGAGCAGCCAGTGCTCTTAACTGCTGAACCATCTCTCCAGTCCCCTACTACCCTCTTTTAACCCCTCCCACTCCCATTGATCTCCTTCCTCTTTCAGTTAGCCACTCTCCTTTCATGTCTTTTTTTTTTTTTTTTTTTTTTTTTTTTTTGAGGGGGTGTTTGAGCCAGTGAATTTAATTAGGGCTGCTTATAGGAGCATAGGTGAGGGGTAGTTTAGTGTGGGCAATTCACTGATGTCTACACTACTGGAGAAAATGTCTCTGCCCCCAGAAGACAGGGAGCTTGGCACCTCCTGAGCTCCTGCAATCAGCCACCATTGGCTGTCTGATCTGCTATAGTAAGGACTCCTCTGACACTTGTGATTTGTGGTTTTATTTATTTCACCGGCTGTACTCCTATTTGGGGTACCCCAGGAGCCACCCTATCCTCCCCTTTATTAAAGTAGAAGAAAGAAGTTCATTAGACATCCTTTAATTGGGGGACCGGATGTAGTTCAGTTGGGGGTGTGCTTGCCTAGCAAGCACAAAGCCCCAGGTTTGATCTTTAGGGTCACATGAAACGGCCTGGAGATCCACACCTCTAACAATAGAACTGAGGAACTGGAGATAGCAGGGACAGAGGGGCTTCCTTCCAGGAGGTAGTCTTTCTCTGAGCCTGTGCCCCTCTAAAGCTGAGAATTGGCATAGCTTTGCTTCTGTGCCAGATAGTTTCTGTCAATTTACACGAGTTGAGCACGTCTGAGAAGAGGGAACCTTAACTGTGAAAACACCTACAGGCAAGTCTGGGGCATTTTCTTGATTGGTGACTGATTTGGGAGGCCCAGCCCACTGGTGACAGTAGCACCCCTGGGCAGGTGGTCCTGGGTTCTGTAAGAAAGCAGGTTGAGCAAGCCATGGGAAGCAAGCTAGTAAGCCTCACTACTCCATGGTTTCCAGTTCAGTTCCTGCCTCTGGATTCCTGCCTTGAGTTCTGCCCTGATGTCCCTTGATAATGAATAGTAACCTGTAAGCCAAAGCCAAATAAACCCTTTCTTCCCCACGTTGATTTTGGTCAAAATGTGTTTGTTTGTTTGTTTGTTTGTTTGTTTGTTTGTTTGAGACAGGGTTTCTCTATGTAGCCCTGGCTGTGTTAGAACACGCTCTGTAGAACAGGCTGTCCTTGAACTCACAGAGATCCACCTGCCTCTGCCTCCCGAGTGCTGGGATTAAAGGTGTGTGCCACCACTTCCTGGTGGTCAGAATGTTTCATCACAGCAATTGAAAACAAACCATTGAAGCTTTCCCTGCATTCCATTTTCCAAAGCACACTCCATGGCTTGCAGGAAGTGAGGAAAGAGACTCTGCTTTTGGTGGGAAGAGCTACAGTTTCAAACAAGAAAGGAGGGGAGGGAGGTAAGAAGAAGAAGGGCTGTCAAAGTACTTTTGTAAGCAATAGCCCACAGTGTATGCCTAATATAAAAGAATGGTTAGACAGTAAATCCAGAGACCACCAGGATATCCCTGATGTTTAGCTGCTGTTAAATCATGCATGAGAGAGGTTGAGGTGCTTCAAGTACCTTGCCAGCCAGTTCACTGTTTTCTGTGAGGCGTTTGTAGCATAGAACTCGCTGGATAGGGAGGGGTTGTTCCTCCCTGAGTTATGAAGTTCTTAGAGACAGAAACCCATTCTCAGATGAGCCTTTCATATGCAAACTAATGGCCCTCTTGTGGATCCCTGCCATGTACCAGGAGTCTTGTGCCGTTCCTCCCAGGAGCTATAATAACCTATATTTTCTTGTGTCACTGAATGAAATCAATAATCATATTTAAAAGCAAATACCATTTGTCTCGTAATACAGGATCTGTAACAGGCTTGATTGAGTCTTTCAGCGAGTGGCAGTATTTTTAGGGAAATGAATAGACAGTCAGATGCAGGTCGTTGGAAGAGGCATTCTTTGGCCCTCTACTACTACGAACTCCCTTGCCAAGAATGGGAGTCTCCTTGGTTGATACCATATTGGCCTGGGGAGTTCTTTCAGAGGCCTCCACCTAGGTCGAGCTAGAATTCTTGACTTTACAGCAAAAAAGAATTTTGGATGAGTCAGGATGGATCAAAGTTGAAGTTTTTGTTTGTTGGTTTTAAGCAAGATTTCTCTGTGTGGTCCTGGTTGTCTTGGAACTTGCTCTGTAGACCAGGTTGATTTCTAACTCTGCCTCCCCCAGTGCTGGTGCTGGGACTGAAGGCATGTGCCACCGTGCCCAGGGAAAGTTGGAGTTTTTAAGAAAAAGTTTTAATATCATTTTAAATCTGGGTGTGGGTAGAGGAAAAGGACAGTACACAGGCAAAACAGGGACACAGGCTTCTGAAAACAGTCAAGCGTGGTTTTAGCAATAGCCAGAGAGACAGTTTTGATGGCTTCTGAGAGTGTTTAAAGGTCTCCTTTGGAGATAGGGTCTCATGTATCTCAGGCTGGCCTCAGACTTGCTATATATACAGTCTTGATTTCTCATCTTTGTTTTTACATAAGACAGTATACTACATACAGTAGTCCCCCATTTATGGGTGGGGAGCACAGACCAAATCCTGGTGTATGCAGGAAACAGTGGATAGTGACATGGCCTCCACATGCTGCCATCTCCTGCTGCCCTTCGGTGTTGGCCACCAGAATTCATTGCCCTTCCAGATTTTATAGTTTGGTGCCTCCTTTACATCACTGCTCTTGTGATCTTTCCATCACTGAGCAAAATAAAGATGACTTAGACATAAGCACTGTGACCCTGAGATGATAGCTTATGTGTTGACCAAGATGACTACCTAATGAGTATTGGGTGGCAGGGTATACAAAGCAGACACACCAGGTGAGGGGACCAATCTTGTCCAGGGGTGACAGTACCAGATGTGATCACACCACTCAGAAGGGCATATGAATTAAGATTTATGAGTTGTTTCTGGAATTTTTCATTTGATATTTTCCATCTGCCGTGGACTGTGTGTAACTGAAACCACATAAAGCCAAACCATGAACGGGGGTGGGGGGGCACTGCATATTCGTCTGTACTTTTTTGTTTTAGCAATTTAGCCTACAATTCATTCCACATGAGTTCATAGAGTACCTTCCTAGAACTCAGGATAAATAACTCAGTCCTGGTGAAAATCTAGGGAAATTACTTTCATATGTGCTCTTAGAGTGTCTTGGCGAATTCTTTTGAGATAGATGGATGTAGGTTGAAGATCTTTAGAATTTGAGGAATCAAATAAAAATCGGTTGAAACCACGAGAGCACTTTGAATGGCCTCCCTGTGGATTTGTATATTTTTGCTCCTCAATCTAGTGAAGGAAAACTGAGCTAAAACTAGGGAGGGCTGACTGCTCGTGGCATGGCCGAAGTCTAATGCTTTTGCCTAGCAAGTACTCTAGTGCTTGAGGCAGGGTAGTCTTTATGATGAGCACAGGCCCGGAAACTCAGTTTGGGTTCTAGATCCACCTTCAAGATTCTGTGTGACTTTTGATGGAGCAGAGGTTCTCTGTGAACCTGTGGCAGAGAATGGTGCTGCATTTCTTTAATTCCAGTGCTCAACACTGAGGCAGACAGAGCTTTCTGTGAGTTTGAGGCCAGCTAGTCAATAGAGTGAGTATCAGGCTGGATGGTTGAGATTTTGCCTCAAAAAAAAAAAAAAAAAAAACACAAAAACCTGTCATGGTGGCACACCTTTAATCCCAACACTTGGGAGGGAGGCAGAGGCAGGTGGACCTCTGTGATTTTTGAGGCCAGCCTGGTCTACAAAGTAAATTCCAGGACAGCCAGAGCTGTTACACAGAGAAACCCTGTCTTGAAATAGGACTTTGGTGTTCTGAGTATGTCCCATGATCTCACATATTTGAAAACTTGGTCCCTAGCTGGTAGCACTGTTTTGGGAGGTTATGGAACCCTTAGGAGGTGGAGTCTTGCTGTGTTAAACTCTCTCTCTCTCTCTCTCTCTCTCTCTCTCTCTCTGTGTGTGTGTGTGTGTGTGTGTGTGTGTGTGTGTGTGTGTGTTTTCTGAGACAGGGTTTCTCTGTATAACAGCACTGGCTGTCCTGGAACTCACTTTGTAGACCAGGTTGGCCTCAAACTCACCGAGATCTGCCTGCATCTGCCTCCTCCCAAATGCTGAGATTAAGGTGTGTGCCACCACTACCTGGCTAACCTGAAATTTTCAAAAGATCATTTCCACAGTTTTTGAGCCTAGTTTGAAGCAAATTTTCCTTGAATACTGGCCAGGGTGATGGATTCTGGCCAGGCCACACAGCAGTTCCCAGAAAAAAGTGACAAGTCACATTTTGCAGAGGCTTCTAAAGGCAAACCCATGGGGCTATGTGCATTTCCCACCGTCCAATCAGGGGCAAGCATGTATACTGACATAGTTCCTGCCTGCCTGCAGATCTTTCACCCACACATGACCAAGCACATTCAGTGCACTTGGATCACATAGATTTGTTTAGAGGAGTGAAAACACGTGGCTTGTTGTCTCATAAGAACTGCTGAGGGCTGCAGAGATGGCTCAGAGGTTAAGAGCATGTGCTGCTCTTCCAGAGGTCCTGAGTTCAATTCCAGCAACCACATGGTGGCTCACAACCACCTACAATAAGACCTGGTGCCCTGTTATGGCCTGTAAGCAGACATATAATAAATAAATATTACACATAATAAATAAATAAATAAATACACCTTACACATAATAAATAAATATTAAAAAAAAGAAAGAACTGCTGCTCCTGGCATTCCAGGAAGTTATATGTCATTGGGTAAGTGGGGCTTACAGGTTAACTTTGGCCCTTACTGCTGGAGGTGGGTTTTAAGGGTTTATAGCCCCACCCTACTTCCTGCTCTGTCTGTCCCTCCCTCCCTCCCTCCCTCCCTCCCTCCCTCCCCCCTCCATCTCTGTCTGTCTGTGTGTGTCCTGCTCCCTGTCCCTGCTAACATGCCTTCCCTACCATTGTGGACTTGTCCCTACAGGACTGTAAACTAAAAATCCTTTCTTAAAGTTTTTCTGGGTTGTGGTGTTTATCACTGTAACAACATAGTGAAAGGAACAGACCCTCACCAGCCCCCGGATTTGGCAGTCATGACAGGCTGCAAAAATGACCCAGCAGGATATAGGCCTCTGACTCAGCAACAGTTGGCCAATTAACAACACAGGACCAGTTGCCCAAGCTCTGAAGTGCACCAATCCTGAGACTGTTGCGGACCCCAGACACTCCCCTTGCTCTATCCCAATAAATTCTTTGCCCCATGGTTCCTCCAGGTCCTTCTGGCTCTACCTGCTGTGTTGAATGGACAGAGGACCCGAGTTAATACAGTTAACTCATTAATTAATTGAAGACTCTTTGCTTTTGCATCAGATAGGGTCTATTGGTGATTTGGTGGTTCAGAATTTGGGCACAACACAAAATTCTGCATCATGGACTAATGCCATCTGCACTCTGTATTTCAAGGTAACCGAGCTAAGAAAAGTTTCAAGCAGACCAGAGGTATCACATGCTGCAGTTTATATACAAAATTATCATAACACTTGCCTCGCTTATGTGAGATCTTGGTCTCCATCCCCCAGCTCTTAAAAACAACCAAACAAGGCACAGAACACATACATCACACACACACAGAGTCTTAGGCACTTTGATTGCTGTGGGAGACACCATGACCATTGCAACTCTTAGGAGGGAAAGCATTCAGTTGGTGCTTGCTTACAGGTTCATGGTGGGAAGCATGGTGATATACAGGCGAGCAGACAGGGTGTTGAAAAGGTAACTGAGAGTTCTACATTTGGATTGGCAGGCGACAGGAAGAGAGAGTGACACTGGGCTTGGCTTGGGAATCTGAAACCCGAAGCCCCACCCCAGTGACACACGTCCTCCAACAAGGCCACACCCCTTGACAATCCCTGCCAAGTAGCGCCACTTCCTAATGACCAAGCATTCAAATATATGAGCCTACGTGGACCATTCCTATTCAAGCCACGCCCCCCCCAACAACAACAACAACAGGAGAAAACCGTTCAAAGGATAATGAGAAAGGGAAAGACCTATTTAAAAAGTTACGGCACAAAGAGAACAGAAACAAAATGCACGGTGGTGGAGGAGGAGGGGTAGACGTGGGGATGAGCAGAAATCAGTGTAAAATTACAGATCTCGGCCGGGGGTGGTGGAACACTCCTTTAATCCCAGCACTCGGGAGGCAGAGGTAGGTGGATCTCTGTGAGTTCGAGGCCAGCCTGGTCTACAAGAGCTAGTTCCAGGACAGCCTTCAAAGCCACAGAGAAACCCTGTCTTGAAAAACCAAAAAAAAAAAAAAAAAAAAAATTACAGATCTCAATTGAATCTTAGAATTGCTTGGGGATCTCATGAAAACACTAGAGGAGAGCAAAGCAGGCTCTGAGGAAAACTTTCAATAGATTTGTGAATTCTATGGGGCAGATATTGTTTCATCTCTAAAACCGTGTAATCGAATCTAGCAGAGGCAGTCAGCAATGCCAAGGAAGAATGGATAAACCAGCTTCAAAACACAGGAGGCCTAAGTAAGAGGGTTGTAATGTTAACTGCAACCTGATGGAACTTGACAGTGAGCACAGAATCACAACCGCACAGAAAGAACAGTTTGTTGGGAAATAACAGACCACTAGTTTGTTTGCTCTGGTTACATGAAGGGGCACATGCTGAAGCTGTAAATGAAAACCCTGCTGAGCTTCCAAACTCAAAAATACACTCAGGGCTCCATCAAAGATCCTAACAAAACCTGAATATGCACATATGTAAATGTGTGTGTAATACGTGGTGCTGTGGATGGAACCCAGGGCCTTGTTCATGCTAAGCACACACTCTATTACTGACAATTTTAATATGTAGCCCTAAATATTTTTATATTGTTGAAGATCAATAATAAAGAGTACCCCAAAACTAAGAGACGATTGGTAGCATTGAAAGTTCATATAGAATGACTTTGAAACCTGAAATCCAAATAAAAAGCTTGAGAGGTTGAAATCAGTATCTTTACCATACTTAAAGCTATTTTTTCCGGAAATTATAAGAAATTGTGATACTTATGAAACATTCCATTTCTTATCTTCATGTGAGTAGCAGATGAAGTCTTTTAAGTAAACCACCTTACATAATTCTCAAAACAGATACGAATCAGGTCCACACTATCCTTAAACCCTGCAGCAGTTGCTGGGGGCCTCTCTGCTTTAAGAGGCCTTCCCTGGTCACTAGCTAAGTATACAGGGGATGCTTAAACCACTTTATACCCTCAAAACATAAGATGGAGCACACCCATGATGCCAGAACTCAGGAGGCTGAAGCAGGAGGCTGGAAATTTCAAAGTGGTATGGGGCGTTCACCAGAGAAGGCTGCTCTGACATGGTTTAACCCAATAGAAAGTCTTTATTAGTCATCTAGGGTGCTTGAGATCCCTGTAGAGCCCTGAGCCTTTCTCAGGGTGAGCTTTTAAGCATAAAAACCATGTCCTTGGTTGACATACTTCAGCTATCAAGAACGGTAAGCCAGAAGAACTACAGAAGCCAAAAATCAAGGTTAGTACATTTAGACACTTTTTTTTCTTTTTCTTTTTCTTTTAAAGATTTTATTTATTTATTATGTATACAGTCTTGTGCCTGCATGCCAGCAGAAGGCACCAGATCTTATAATGGATGGTTGTGAGCCACCATGTGGTTGTGGGGAATTGAACTCAGGACCTCTGGAAGAACAGCCAGGGCTCTTAACCACTAAGCCATCTCTCAGTCCCAACACTTCTTTTTTTTTCAAGACAGGGTTTTTCTGTGTAACAGCTCTCATTGCCTGTAGACCAGGCTAGCCTTGAGACTTTTTTCCCCTCATAACTTTGATGGATATCTTAATGTTTTATAGCTGTGAAGAGACACCATTACCGTAGCAACTCTTAAAAGGAAAACATTTCATTGGAACTGGCTTATGGTTTCCAGAGGTTTAGACCATTTTCATCATGGCAAGGCAGCATGCAGGCCCACATGGTGGTGGAGGAGGAGCTGAGAGTTACACGTTGCCAAGCAGCAGGACGTAAACTGGAGTGCACACTTCCTCCAACAAAGCCACACCTACTCTAACAAGGCCATACCTCCTCATACTGATACTCCCTAGGACCAAGTTTTCAAACACATGATCGTATGAATGCTATTGCTATTCAAATCACCACAATGTATTAGGTCCCTTTGTTTTCAGTTTTGGCAGGTGGTATTGTCTATGTGCTGAATTTTACAGCCTGAATGACTCTTCCTTTATGGAGTCAGTTTTGCTAAGGTCTAGGGGACTACTAAGGTCTGGTGCCCTGTTATACAAAGCAGCCTGGGCTATATGGCAAGGCTCTATCTAAAACAAAACAAAACAAACAAAATCCAAGGGCTAGATATATAGCACCAAGGCAGAGGGCTTGCTTAACATATGCAGGGCCCTGAGCTTGATTTCCACCATCAAAACCAAGAAAGTATGCTGGGGATGGTGGTACATTGCTTTTAATCACTGCAGTTGGGACCAGCCTGGTCTACATAATAAGCCCCAGGTCATCCAAGGCTATATAGCAAGACTCTGTGTCAAAAAAACAAAACAAAACAAAAGCCCCCAAAGTGCCTATGAGGATGCCCTGCAGGTCTGGGATTGTGGGGATGAGGGAACATGGTTTTGACTTTGCAGAGATGTCTGGGTTAAGCAAGCCAAATCAAATTAAAGCATCAAGTTCTGCATTGTAGATAGCATTGGAAAATCAAATATTTTTGCCTCTTTCCAGTGTCTGTTTTCCCTTCTCTTTGTGTTCTGAAGCTGTGCTAGATGTCCTCGTGAATCTGACAGCATTCACTACAAGATCACACCTCCAATGTGGAATATTATATATGCAAAAAATTCATAGGACCAGCTGGCAGTGGTGGTGCATGCCTGTAATCCCAGCACTTGGGAGGCAGAGGCAGGGGGATATCTGAGTTCAAGGCCAGCCTGGTCTATAGAGCAGGTTCCAGGACAGACAAGGGTACACAGAAACAAAAACAAACAAACAAAAATTATAGTACTTTAAAATTGATATAAATAGCTTTCCATGTAACACTGTAAGAGGCAAGACAGTGACTTGTTTCTTTAGTAGTTGGATGGGTGCACACTGAATGTGGAATTGAATATGCTTCATTTTTATAAAAAATAGTGAGATTTAATTACATTAAAACTATTAAATGGCCAGGCAGTAGTGGTGCAGACCTTTTAATCTCAGCACTCTGGAGGCAGAGGCAGATGGATCTCTGTGAGTTTGAGGCCAGCCTGGTTTACAGAGCAAGTCCCAGGACAGCCATGGCTACACACTGTCTCTAAAAACAAGGTTAGTGAAATCCCCAAAGTGACAAAAGCCCAGTAAGGAGAGATGTGACACAAAATTGCTTCACCTTTCACTGATCATGCAGGAAGGCTAGACACACACACCCCCACCGCCCCCATACAAATGGTCACGAAGAAGTCAGCTCAAATTTTAATTGACTCTTAAAGGCTATCATGTCAATTTGTGATAGCTTATAGAAGAAGGCACCAGAAAGGGCTGGAGAGATGGCTCAGTGGTTAAAAGAGTTTGTATTGCTTTTTCAGAGTTCAATTCCCAGCATCTATGTCGGATAGCTAATAACCACCTCTAACTTCAGCTTCAGGGGATCTGACATCTTTTGGCTCCCCAGGCACCCACACACACATGCTTCTGTACATGCATGCATATGCAGATTAAAAAAAAAGACTTTAAAAAAGAAAGCAGAGAAAGTTGTGCCAGAATCTTACTAGCTCATGCCTGTAATCCCAGCACTTGGATGGCAGAGGTAGGAGGACTTCTTGAGTTTGAGATCAGCCTGGACTACAGAGTGATTTTGTCTCAAAACAGACAACCAGCCAACAACAAAAAACCCAAACCAGCTGGGCGTGTTGGTGGTGCATGCCTTTAATCTCAGTACTTGGTAGGCAGAGGCAGGTGGATCTCTGTGAGTTCGAGGCCAGCCTGGTCTCCAGAGCGAGTGCCAGGACAGACTCCAAAGCTACACAGAGAAACCCTATCTTGAAAGACAAAAAACAAAAACAAAACAAAGCAAAAAAAATAAAAAAAAGAAAGAAAGAAAAAAAGAAAAGAAAAAAGAAACCAAACCATACAAAACCGAAAAAGTCCAGCCAAACAGATAGACTGTGATGTTAATGGATAGTCTCCCTAGGTCTGACACAAGTTAAATGAAAAAATGACCTCAATATTATAGCAATACCTGGAGCTGGGAAGATGGCCCGGTTGGAAAAGTGTTTGCAGTATAGGCATGAGCACCGTCATGCAGTCCATAGTCCCCACGTAAAATGTACATGGGGGACACATGTCTATATTCCCAGTGATAAGAGGCAGAGCTAGGAGGCCTGCTGGCCAGCCAGGTTAGCTGAGTGGGCAAACCCCAGGATCAGGGAAGTCTGTTTTAGTTTTCTCTCTGTTGTTGGGATACCATGAACAGAAAGAACTTGGAGGAGAGGATGTATTTCACTTACACTTGCAGGCCACAGTCCATCACTGAGGGAAGTCAGGGTGCTTAGTGCCTTGTACTCAGCCGGGTATCTTACACAGCCCAGGTCTGTCTGCATGAGAGGGTGCCACCACAATGAGCTGGACACCCCACCCCCCAGCCATCAGTCA
Organism: Cricetulus griseus; assembly: GCF_003668045.3. Classification (NCBI taxonomy): domain Eukaryota; kingdom Metazoa; phylum Chordata; class Mammalia; order Rodentia; family Cricetidae; genus Cricetulus; species Cricetulus griseus. Next base: position 189,889,599 of record NW_023276806.1, read on the forward strand.
ATTCAACTCCTCACAGACATGGCCATGGGCCAATCTGCTGATCTCAGCCATCCCTTACTTGAAATGCTCTTTTCCCAGGTGACTCTAGGTTAGGTGGAGTTGACAATAAAAACCAATCAGGAGAGACTGTCTTAGAAAATGAGGTGGAGAGCAACTGAAGAGGACACTTAGCATTTATCTTTGGTTTCTACATCGATAAGCACACACATATATCCATGCCTGCACACATGAATACAATTCCCCTCCATTTATTTATTTATTTATTTATTTATTTATTTATTGGTTTTTTGAGACAGGGTTCCTCTGTGGCTTTGGAGGCTGTCCTGGAACTAGCTCTTGTAGACCAGGCTGGTCTCGAACTTAGAGATCCGCCTGCCTCTGCCTCCCGAGTGCTGGGATTAAAGGCATGCGCCACCACCGCCCAGCTCCTCCAATTATTTATAAATAGCAAACATGAAATGATATCCACTTAGGCGAAGGGCCAGAAGGCCAGCATTCTCACACCCTGCTGCATGAATGAAAGGAAAATTGCTGGAGAGAGAGTGCAGTGGTTAGAGGCACTTGCTGCTCTTACAGAAGGAAGACCGAGGTTCAGTTTCCAGCACCTACATGATAGTTTGCAATCTAGTTCCAAGAGATCTGATACCTTCTTCCTGACATCTGCAGGCACTAAGCACTCACATGATATATATATATATATATATATATATATATATATATATATATATACATGCACATAGGCGAAATACTCATATACATAAAAATAATAATTAAAATATGCAGACAGTGTTTAGGTGCCTTCTGCCTTAGCCCCTGGAGTGGCTGGGATTCCAGGCCTGTGGTATCAGGTCTAGCTGGTACATCTACTACTACTATGTTTCTTTGGGACTAATGAGATTATGGATAATTTTAGCATTTATAATGTTGCTTAGTTCATTATGCTTTTCCTACAATGTGTGATAAAAATTAAAGTTCTTTATGAAAAATGAAAAAGATGGCATAATCTCAAACTATTTCTGTGAGTTAAATAGGTGCTATTCTTAACAAAGAAAAAGAAGATTCCTTAAAAATTCTATTAGAGGCCAGTCTCATCTAGGAACATAGTTACAAACTCTTTAAAATTCTGGCAAAGAAGCCCGGTGTTGGTGGCTCTCGCCTTTAATCCCAGCACTCAGGAGGCAGAGACAGGTGGATCTCTGTGATTTCGAGGCCAGCCTGGTCTACAGAGCAAGTTCCAGGACAGGCTCCAAAGCAATACAGAGAAGCCCTGTCTCGAAGAAAAAAAAATCTGGCAAAGAATTGAACACTAAAGTCATCTTTGTATGCTTAGCTAGATGCCTGTTATACATGGTATACAGTATGTGTCTGTCTGTAGATACCAGAGCCGTGCTATCTAATGTGTGCCACTTGTGGATATTTAAAATCAAGTTAATTAAAATTAAATTACATTGCCGGGTGGTGGTGGTGCACGCCTTTAATCCCAGCACTCAGGAGGCAGAGGCAGGCGGATCTCTGAGTTTGAGACCAGCCTGATCTACAAGAGCTAGTTCCAGGACAGCCTCTAAAGCCACGGAGAAACCCTGTTGCAACACCCCCCCCAAATTAAATCACATTAAAGATTCCTTCTTCTAATCATGCCAGCTGCATGCTCAGTGCTTGACAGCCATGGCTGCTTCACTGGGCAGTACAGATTTAAATATTACCTCATTCATTCATTCATTCATTCATTCATTCACTCATTCATTCGTTCAGTTTGTTACACATGTGAGTGTGACTTCATGCACACAGAAGCCAGGATAGGACATCCCTATCTACCTCTATAGGTCTCTGTCCGCTTCGTCCAAGACAGGGTGTTACCCAGTTCAGCTAGGCTGGCTGTCAAACCCCTGGTATCTGCTTGTCTCTGCCCTGACACTAGGCTTACGGGTGTGGGCACACATGCCCAGCTCTTTATTTGGGTACTGAGATTTGAACTCAGATCCTCATATTTGTAGAACGAGCATTCTTACCCACTGAGCTATCTCCCCAACCCCAGACAGCAAGGATCTGTAGAGCAATTCCATCACCGGGAAAAGTTCTTCTCCACAGTGCTGGTCTAGAAATGTCTTTATTTGCCCTTGAAAGTGGAGGACGAGTTCCACAGAGTCATCTGCGGGCAGATCATTTTGTCACCCAGCCTCTGACAATCTTCTGCCTGAGCTGATAACGTTAAGTTTTGTCTGACATGGAATAAGACTCAATATTCAGGCATCATTTGTTGTTTGGGGAAGGCCATTTTCTAAAGGACAGAACTTGTGTTCTTCCTGGAACCTTGTCAAGAGCCTTCGTCCGCTAAAGTTAACAAACATCCGTGGATGCCAATTTGTTCGGTTCCTGAGCTCTGCAGAAGGCCAAGCCCACATCGGGTTTGAAGCAGCCTTTTATACTTTTCCAGTGATCTCAGCTGGTGTTTTGGAATACGTGGTAGAGAAACTCGGCATTTCTTCACATACTTTGAAACTTGAGTTGCTACTCTGTCAGTACAAGTAGATGCCAAGCTATTTCCCTTCTGGGCCTGGTACCAAAGAGCTCGGCCAACCTCATGCTCCTCTTAGGTTAATGCACTCCCTCAGGGGAGCAGGGAGGGGTGAGGCAGGAGGGGAGACTGGCTCTGAGCTTTACTCTTGATCTGTTTGTCCATTCACCAAACATTCACTGGGGCGTTATGACCCTCCACCCACTATACTGAGATCAGGGGAAGAAAGAGATGGAAAGGACAAAGTCTCTGTCCTTGGAGAACTCCACACTGGAGGTGGGAAGCGGAGACAAACTACGCAATCAGCACAGCAGCAGAGGTGTCTACCTCAGGGGCTGCACGAGGAAGAGCAACAAGCACCACCTTGTAGAGACCAGGGAACACTTCTTGCAGGAGTGATGCCCGCAGCTCTGGAGGCTCCAGACCTGAACTTCTCCTGGGAAGGACGTGCCTCTGGGATTTGACAGCTAAAGGAGTTCTCTAGAGAGTGAAGGTGGTTAGGATGGTGTGCTGGCTAGTTTTCACGTCAACTTGACACGTTTGGGAAGAAGGAATCTTAATTGAGAAAAATGCCTCCATAAGATTGTCCAGTAGAGGGGGCCGGAGAGATGTCTCGGTGGTTAAGAGTTTTGGCTGCTCTTGCAGAGATCAGAGTTCAATTCCCAGAAACTACAAGGTGGCTCACAACCATCTATAATGGGACCTGGTGTCCTTTTCTGGCCTGCAGGCATACATTCAGGCAGAATACACATAATAAATAAATGGCTGGAGAGTGGTGGCGCTCCAGTTCCAGGGGACCTAACACCCTCACACAGACATACATGGAGGCAAAAACACCAATGCATATAAAAAAAAGATAAGGCAAATCTGCAGGACATTTTTTTGATTGATGATTGGTGAAGAAGGGCCCAGATCATTGTGGGTGGTGCTACCCTTGGCAGGTGGTCCTGGATGGTTCAAGCAAACAAACCAAACAAGCCAGGATAAATAAACTAGTAAGCATTGCTCCTCCATGGCCTCTCCTTTCGTTCCTGCTTCCAGATTCCTGCCCTGACTTCCCTCAGTGACAGAGTGTGACCCGAGAGAGTGGTAAGCTGAGAAAAACCCTTTCTAACTCAAGTTGCCTTTGGTCACGGTGCTTATCACAGCGATGGAAACTCTAAGACAGATGGACATCCAGTTAGTGTGGGTTTGGCTTCACTTGTACTTGACGGAGGTAGACTGTGCCTACCTCTCTCATTCCCAGCTTGCCAGAGTCAAGTTTCAGACACACTCATATGTGAGTTGGAGTTAGTACAAAGCTAGAGAAGGAGGGTGATCCTAAAAATAGTTTTCACCAACTGTCACCATGATTCTGAGACCGATATTTGGAGAGCTGCCACCAGCTGGGGCTATAGGAGGGGAATGACCATGGTGAGCATGGGCAGAGGGTTTAGCTGATAATTGGTGGCAGCTTGTGTATTGGGGACCAGAGCCAGGGGGAAATGGACATGGGGGAACAGGACAGGCAGGGAGCTGGGCCTGAACCTCCCTCCAGAACATTCTTGCTTGCCACCATTGCTACCTATCATGGCCCGACATGTCTCAGTCCCAAACCACAGAAGCCATGAGGTTCAGCCTGAGTGGGGGAGCGTGGATTTGGAAATTCCTAGCAACCCAATGGCGATAAGGACCAGACACAGGCATCTTGTCATCTTGGAGAACTCTCAGTCCCATGGTGCAGACTGGGGTCTCCCCTTTATTTCAGCATCTTTCTGGCTGCTCTCTAACCATTCTTTCCTTTCCCCGAGACCATTTCTCTCCCATCTCCCTAGACCCTACCAGCAGATCTCTCTCAACCGTCTCTACTCCTGCAGACCTAGCCCCCTGCCCTGGTGCAGGCCTATTTAAATGCTTACTTCAGCAGAGATGCAAAACTAGGAGACATTCTCCACTGAGGCTATGCCATTCAATAGCAAATCAGCTAGCATCTGCAATACAATGCAGAACAGAGCTCCTGGAAACTGGAACCTGGAACCGGAGGTTTGGACCCTGAGAAATTCTCTAATGAAATTGTTCTGGGTTCCAACAGCTACCTGTGTGAGCGAGGCAGACTTTCCAGCTCAGTCTGAGCCAGTTTTTGTTGTTGTTTGTTTGGTGTTTGTAATGGCATACTGAGGAGGGGCTTTGTTTACATTCTCTTACTCTGTGTGTAGGATTGCCATTGTGTATATAGCAAATGTGTGGCACAGAGGACAGCTTAGGGAGTCAATTTTCTCCTTTCAACTTGGGAGTCTGAAAGATTTAACTCAGGAGCCGGGGGTGATGGTGATACCTTAATTTCCAGCACTTGGGAGGCAGAGGCAGGCAGATCTCTGTGAGTTCAATGCCAGCCTGTAGTAGATGTTTCTTTGGACCTCCAGCTCCCGAATAATGAATGACACAGAGACTTCTTACTAAATATGAAAGCTTGCCCGTAGCTTAGGCTTGTTTGTAGCAACTAGCTCTTAAAGCTTAAATTAACCCATATATATTGAAGGGACCAGCTCCCCCTTTTGGCAGCCATAAAGCCGAACATGTGCTTGTCTGACCTTGTCTTAGTCACTAAGGTCAGATGCCTGCCCCTTTTGGCAGCCATAATAGCAGAACATGTGCTTGTCTGACCTTGCCTTGGTCACTAAGAGGTCAGATGCCTGCCTCATGGCAAGGAACCAATCAGAAGTTAGCTGGTAGCCTATGCTTTACGGCTCTGGGTGTGCTTTATGACAAGTGCACAGCAAAGACTCGCAGAGCATAGCAACCACCTTGGGAGGGCCTACGGACCATAACAACCAGTTGGCCAATCAACAGAGGGCAAGCCCTCCAAGCCTGGAGGCACACCAATCCTGAGCCTGTGCATACCCCTAGACACTCCCCTTATGCTGCCCTACAAGATCTGTATGCAGCTGGTTCGAGCTGTCTTTTCTAGACATCCGCCATGACGGGTGGATGAAAGGCCTGAGCTAACATGGGGTTAGCTCGTTAAACAACAATAAAGCCTTGTTCAGTTTGCATCAAGCTTTCGACTCCGCCTGGTGATTGGGGTGACCTTGGTCCTGGGCTGAGATCCTGGATGCCTGAGCTTTCCGGGGGTCTAACAATATTACTCTATGTTTTGCCATGTGGCCGTTACCTCTCCTCACAACTTTATGTTTGACTTCCTTCTCACCTGTCTGGCGAAACTCCCAAGCCTCAGATCCTTTCCCAGGGTTCCTATCTCTGCCAGGAAGTCCCACCTATCCTCTTCCTGCCTCGCTATTGGCCTCTCAGCTCTTTATTAAGCCAATCAGAATGTTCCTTAGGCAAGTGAGAAAGGACAGAGACACATCTTATAAAAAGATTATCTCAATAGCAGCCTGGTCTACAAAGTGAGTTCTAGGACAGCCAAGGCTGTAGTTACACAGAGAAATTCTGTCTCAAAAAACAACAACAGTAACAACCACAAAAAAGATTTAACTCAGGCCATCAGGTTTGGTAGCAATCACCTTTACCATTTTGCTGGCCCCAAGATCTTGGCTTTAACCACTTACATCTGTGGTTACCAGCCCCTGAGAATGCTTTTTCCTAGTTTCTCTCTCTCTCTCTCTCTCTCTCTCTCTCTCTCTCTCTCTCTCTGTGTATGTGTGTGTGTGTGTGTGTGTGATATTCATTTGTGCACATGCATGTGAAGGTGCTTGTGCTGTGTGGAGACCAGAGCTTGATGATGACTGATGGCATGTCCTTATCTGTCCATTCCCCACCTTATTTTTTACACAATCTCTCATAGTTCACAGTGGCTAGGCTGGCTGGCCAGGGAGCTCCAGGAATCTGTCTCTGTCCCCACCACACTAGTGCTGGGGTCACAGACACATGCCATCTCATCTGGCTTCTTATGTGGGTGATGGGGATTTGAACTCAGGTCCTCATGTTTGTCTGCAAAGTACTTTAATCACCGACCCATCTCCCAGGCCCTTGTCTTCTCTTTTATACTCGGAAAGTCTTCTTTGGGAACTGAGAACAACTGAGGTACTTAGTTGAGGACATAGAATGTCTAACTCTAACCTGATGCGCTCTTTTGTCCCCAAATCTGTCACATAAGCAAGGGGTCCTGTCCTGTGCTCTGTTTACATCTACCTGGTTGTCTGGTTTCCTCACCGTTATTGTCTCCTTTCCGTTTTCTTTCTTTTAATGAATGTTACCCATGTTTCCATTGCTCAAACCCAGCCTTCTCTGTGACTCCTGCTCTACCTACTGTAGCTCACAGTGACAGGCTCCCTTTTCTGATTTTCCCATTTGCAGTCTTCCAAACCCTGCCATCTAACCCTGAGAGATTGGCCATGGAGGCCTCTATCTTGGTGGCACTGTTTTTTTTTTTTTTTTTTTCTTATAAGACACTACCTTCTGGACATTTACTTTCATTTATTTTGTTATTTGAGATAGGATTTCACTCTATAGCCCAGGCTGCCTCTGTCTCCTGAGTGCTGGGATATAAGACATGAGGCACTGTGGCTGGCTAAGATTTTTGTTTTATTGGAAATATACATATAACATCCTTATCAAGGGAAACAATATTCCAGATCACATTATCGTAATATAACAGTCTTAAATGTTGCATTTCTTTCAGCCATGTGTATTGTTTTATATTGAACTGTGCATTTTTTTAAAAAAATTATTTATTATGTATACAATGTTCTGCCTGCATGTATGCCTGCAGGCTGGAAGAGGGCACCAGATCGCATGATAGATGGTTGTGAGCCACCATGTGGTTGCTGGAAATGGAACTCAGGACCTCTGGAAGAGCAGACAGGGCTCTTAACCTCTGAGCCATCTCTCCAGCCTCCTGAACTGTGCATTTATAGTAAAGATTTATTTCATTTGGGTGTGTGTGTGTGTGTTTCTGTGTGCTCACAGAGGCCAGAAGAGAGCACCAGCTCACCCAGAACTAGAATTACAGTTGGCTGTGCATTCCTTATCAACGTGTCTAGACGTTTGTCTCCTAGGTAACTCTGGACACCGTCAGGTTGACAACCAGCACATTGTCCGGAAGTTGCTGTTGGTCTTTTACATGGGCTCCATTTCAGCTTTTCCACAATGAAAGTGTTTCTTGAGCGGTTCTCCTCAGTTCGCTTCTCATTTCGCCTCCTCTCTTTCCCAGGTGCAGCGACACGCTCTCATATCTGTAGCTAATGCTCTGCTATAGATGATTTCTGTGTCTGTGTCTTTGGCCTTTTGGCTGAATCTTTCAAGCCCTGACGGACTCTTCCTTGCTGTAGCTCTTACTAGCTCGGCTCTCTGCCACTGGCCCGGCACTCACAGCCAGCAGTTGGGTATTCAACTCTTCATCTTGTGTCCTAATCCAGTCTTGTCTAGTCAAATATTTCTTAGACATGACACAAAAACCATGAGCCAAAAAAGCAAGAAAGGCTGGCTTTCATCAAAGTGAGAAAAAAAAAATGTCTGCTCTCTGAAATATACCATTAAAGAATGAAAAGACACGCTGTAGGCCAGGAGAAAATATTGCCAAAACATTCATTGATGGAAGATTTATACCAAAAAATATGTAAAAATGCTTACAAGTTGGCAATAAGAAGAGTGGCCCAGAGCCAGGCAGTAGTGGTCCATGCCTTTAAAACAGCACTCAGGAGGTAGAGGCAGGCAGAACTCTGTCAGTTCGAGGCTAGCCAGGTCTACCAAGAGTTCCAGGATAGCCAGAGCTGTTACACAGAGAAACCCTGTCTCAACAAAACAAAACCAAAAAGAAAGAAAGGAAGGAAGAGAGAAAGAAAGGAAGGAAGAAAGAAAAGTTGGGGCTGGAGAGATGGCTCAGAGGTTAAGAGCACTGGCTGCTCCTCCAGACCTGAATTCAATTCCCAGCAACCACATGGTGGCTCACAACCATGTGTAATGAGATCTGGTGCCCTCTTCTGGTGTGCAGGCAGCATGCAGACAGAACACTGTATATATAATAAGTAAATATAATCTTAAAAAAGAAAGAAGAAAATTGACCCAAATATTAGATGTGTAAAAGATCTGAAAGCACGTTGCACCAAAGAAGATCAAATTTGAATAAACACAGGACCTGTGCTTAGCTCTGTTATAATGCTAGAATGAGTTATCTGTGCATAGCCACTAGACACATCCAACCAAAGCTGCAACAAAGCTGGCGTCATGGTTCATGCTTGTCATTCCAGCCATTCGGGAGGCTGAGGTAGGAGCTAGATAGTCTGAAGTCATCCTGGTAATTTACTGAGACCCTATCTCAAAATACATAAACAAAAGCAGATAAACACACACACACACACACACACACACACACACACACACACACACACACAAAACCCAGTGTCAGAAAGGATACAGAATAATTAGGATTTTCATTGCTAGTGGGAATGTAAATATATATACCACTTTGGAAGACGATTTATCGTTTCTTAGAAAGCTAAATGTACATTTGCTACAGAGTATGGTAATTCTACTCCAAGCTATTACTCAAGAAAAAATGGAAGCACGAGTTTACACAAATACCAGGCAACAAATAGTAGCTGAGAAAATGGAAACAACTCAAATGTCCGTTAGTTAGTGAAATGTATAAAGAACCCGTGGTATGTCCACTCAATGGAACACCACAAAGCAACATAAAGGAGCAAGTTCCTGATACACACAACAACCGATACAAAATAAATAGATCAGACTCAAAAAGCTGTATATACTGTATGAGTCCATTTATATGAAATTCTGGAAAAGGCAAAACTATACATGTGTAAACCATGTTGGGGTTGTCAGGAGTGTGTGTGTGTGTGTGTGTGTGTGTGTGTGTGTGTGTGTGTGTGTATACTACAGGATGATATAAGGGAAATTCTATGCCAATGGTAGTGTCTTGAATGTGGTGGTGTTTCTGGGATTCCCTAGGCTTGAGAAGACTCAGTGAACATTCTATTTTATTTGGTTTTTCTTTTCTTTTTTTCTTTCTTTCTCTCTCCTCTCTCCTCTCTCTCTCTCTCTCTCTCTCTCTCTCTCTCTCTCTCTCTCTCTCTCTCTCTCTTTCTCTCTGTTTTATTTTTCAAGACAATGTTTCTGTGTGGCCCTGGCTATTCTGGAACTTGCTTTGTAAACCAGGCTGGCTTTGAATTTACAGAGATCCACCTGCCTCTGCCTCCCGAGTGCTGGGATTAAAGGTGTTTGCCACTACTTCCTGGAGTGAGCTGACTTTTAAATATTAAAAAGAAAAACAAGGATGAATAAACAGAGGGAAAGAAATCATACATGTTTCAAAATTATTTATTTTCTCTGTATGGGTAGTGTGTGTGTTTGTGTGTGTGTGTGTGTGTGTGTGTGTGTGTGTGTGTGTGTGTGTGTGTGTGTATACCATGTGAGCCAGAAGAGGCTGCCAGATGACCTGGGGTTAGAGTTATAGATGACTATAAACCAGCGTTTAAGTTCTGGAAATTGAACCTAAGTCCTCTGGAAGGGCAGCAGGTGGTCTTAACCACAGTGCCATCTTTCCAGTTCCAAGAAACCATTGGTAGTTTGAGTTGGGCTTTTTCTGGACTCCATGTTAAGCCAATTTTAAATTTTGATAGATAACTGCCAAGATATCCCTGAAAATGCTTGTATCAATTGACATTCCCATCAGTAGGATTAAGAATGCCCATTTCCCCATATTCTGTATAAATGGATAGGATAAATAGTTTAAGCTTGCTCTCTTTGATGATGGGCGATGTTCAGATCCTTCATGCCTCATTTGTTCAGGGTTACAGTTTCCTAAATGGTCTCCCCTCTTCCGCCTTTCCTCTCCAAATGGCCTTATACATTGTTAATAGTCATCTTTCTCGTGCTTCATTCTAATAATATCACAGAAAGATCTTTGCCGATACTTCATTGCCTGGGAGTGGAGTTCAGATCTGTAGCCCCATAGTTTAGGTCTCGTTCTGTGCCAGTTTCACTCTCCTTTTTGTCTATCCGAATTTCTTATCACTCTCACCAAACGGTTTCCATCCCAGCTGCACATGAAAATCCCACGAAGCTCTCTACACAGAGCACTGCCCAAGCCTGAAGTGCAGACATTTGAACTTAACTACTGGAGGCGTGGCCCAGGGATGGTATGCTTTATTTATTGGACTCCAGTTGATTTTAATTAGTTGCTAGGATTGGGACCCAGGGTTCCAAGGGAGCTAATACATTACTTAGGAAAATCTCATGTTCTTGCTATTATATATTTGTTCAGAACATCTATCCCTTTCGAGGGCAATCCCTGCTGCGTCTTGTATCCTCTAATTCCTAAAGTCCATTTAATGTGCTACTGAGTGCTGGGGCCTCATGTATGCTAGGCAAGTGCTCTATCATTGAGCTACATCCAGGTTCACAAAGCTTTCCTCCTGTCCTCCTATCAAACACAAAAGCCCTCTTTGAACATTTAGTGATGTCATTCTGACATCTGAAATATTCTGTTTGTAATAGTGCCATTTTGAAGTTGATTTTTTCCTATAACATTATAAGCCTATAATGTTTCCTATAACATTTCCTATAACATTTTCCTATAACATTATAAGCAATTTGGAACAAAACCTTGTGTAAGTTTCCTCTGACATTGAAACATTCCTTCTGCAGGGAAGTTTCTTAAGCAAGAAGGTTAAAAAAAGAAAACAAAAAAAACCCCTGCAGGGGTGGGGAGGTGGGAGGGACAATGCAGGGTGTTGGTGGCTCATGCCTTTAATCCCAGCATTTGGGAGGCAGAGGCAGATGGATCTCTGTGAGTTCGAAGCCTGTCTGGTTTACAAGAGCTAGTTCCAGGACAGACTCCAAAAGCTACACAGAGAAACCCCGTGCGGGAAAAACCAAAAAGAAAAACAAACAAACAAAAAAGCAAAAGGAAAACCTCAAAACAGCTTCAGGAAGTCCCTGAAACTGACCAGATTCTCTAGGCCCCTCCCTGCCAGTAAGCAGTAAAATGTTGAGAATCCCTCTCAGGCTGGTAGAGCAAAGTTGCAAAGAAGACTCTCAGACCAAGGCCCTCCCCTCCCCCGCCTAGACATGTGGACCAACTGAGTCACTTGGAAGGGACACTCTCTAGCCTTTTAAACTGCCTGCAGGTTGTGCAGTGTGTTCCAGGTTCCCAGCTTTTGTGAACTGTGCTAGGGTGGGCTTTGGGGACTCAGCTGTCTATGTGTCATTTCTGCTCCTGTAAGTAGCCCCTCACCCATATTCCTGTATTGGACTTTGGTGGTATCTGTACTTCGGTCTGTGATAGGCTGCCTATCTGGGTTGACACACAACATGTGGCTAATTATTGTTCTTCAAGGCCCAGGACTCTATTCTTTGGGACAGCCGTTGGAGCTTAGCAAACAGTTTGTGGATACTTACTCTGGTTGGTTCTTTTTCTTACACAGTTGTTACTTCTGCCTGGCACCCTTTTCTCCAGTTGTCCCACGGTTCATCATCTCTTTATTAGAGCGACTGTCATTGACTGCTAGTTAGCATGGTAACACTGTCTTTTGCCCACACTCCTTTGTTTGTTTGTTTGTTTTTTAAGACAGGGTTTCTCTGTGTAGCTTTGGAGCCTATTCTGGCACTTGCTCTGCAGACCAGGCTGGCTTCGAACTCACAGAGATCCGCCTGCCTCTGGCTCCCGAGTGCTGGGATTAAAGGCATGTGCCCCACCGTGTCTAGCCTCCCCTTTCCCTCTTTAAAGGTCACCAGTCGAGTGGTCTCTTACTTGTTTGTATCTGTCTTTGCCTGGAGTTAAGCTCCATTAGGAAAAGCTTCCTTCTGTGTGCTGTGGAACCCCACTATGGGGTCTGGCATATAGCAAGTGCTCAAATTGTGGTGGAACTTACTGGACCTTGTGGACCTTGTGGCAGTTACTTATCGTAGTGACCAAACACTGACAGAAGCCATGTAAGGGAGGAAGAGTTTATCTGGGCCTGTGGCTTCAGGGTATCAACTCATTGTGGTGGGGAAGATAAGGGGCATCCTGGTGGCTCAGGGGTTGTGGCCCTGCTTGTCCGTGTCCTGGTGAGTCAGGAAGCAGAGCAAAGGATAGAGGGCAAGAAGGCAAATGAAAAACACATATCACAGTAAAATATCAGCAAGGTCTATGGTGAGAAAGCAAACTACCAACTATAGCACTCATCTTTGTCCTTTAGAGCACAGACCTTCCTAGTAGTCTAGTGGGCCGAGTTCAAGGGCAGAATTTAAGACCCAATGATCTTTGAAAAGATTCACTCAGCTCCATGTGACCCTGGAACGTGTCTGACACTCTCTTCCCACCCTTGGCTCTTTGCTTCATCCTGTAGGCTTTGTGTAGACACCCTATCCACCTGTCAAAGCCTGGCCACCACCCCTGCAAACTACTACTCCCTGAAGCCGAACACACCAGCTGTTGGCCCACTTTTGGGATGACAGACTTCAGGAAGACATCGTACAAGCTCTGGAGGTGATTTGGGCTAAAGGAATGGAATTCTGGAGTCCTGGGTACTCAGGCCCAGGGAAGATGGATCCTGGTGGGTGCTCCCTTGGTTTTTCAGACTCTTGGGCCTGTGGGGGCCAGGTGCAGCTGACAGAAGCCCAGGGTGGTAACTGTTTTGCTCCAGATCTAAGAGTGAAATTGACCCTCTTTTTCTCCATCCCCAAACCAGGCTAGAAGCCTGCTAAGGAGCCAGGCCGATACTCCCGTCCGAGCTGTTGGTGCATCCATCTCTCATTTATTCACAAAATGAGAATTGGGTGAAAGAGCGTCTAAAGAATCCATTCTGTCTTCTTTTGTGTTCTCCTCCCAGGACTAACAAGCCTTAGCAAGTGCTAAGAAACACTCATGAGATCTCTTCATTGCATAATTTGTATGGATGCTCCGAGGCTGCATCTTGATCCCTATTCTTAGACACAGACGTACATACAGAAGTGTGAATACGTGTGGGGCATGTGTGTGTACATGTGTGCACACGCATACATGCCCAATCATTCCTGCTGGGTCTGCAGAGCCACTCTATCTGCCAGCTGAGGCCTGGGAGTCTTTCCCCCAGACACTGAGAGAGGATGCTCCAATTCCTGACAGAGACTAGTTTTATGTTTTCAGAGCAGGGAGACCAAGGGGCTCTAGAGATCTCCTTTTCCTTAGAGAGTTTGATGCCCAGGAGGAGTCTTTCCTGTTAGCCCCAGGTTGTGGGTTTTTTGTGTTTTGTTTTTTGTTTTTATTTCTAGAAGAGTCTGAGGTGACTCAGAATGGTGAGTGAGATTCCTTTTTCCCACACTATGAAGTCTAGGGCAATTGGGAACTTCCTGGAGGCTGAGGCCAAATATATATATGCTGCCTAGGCTCCCATCAATAAACATCAATAAATATATAATGGAATTTTCCTGGGGTGACGGGAGAGCCTATGCGGGTTATTTGTTGTTGTTGTTTTCTTTTTTCTTTTTCTTCGAGACAGGGTTTCTCTGTGTGGCTTTGGAGCCTGTCCTGGAACTCACTCTGTAGACCAGGCTGGTCTTTCACAGAGATCCTCCTACCTCTGCCTCCCGAGTGCTGGGACTAAAGTCGTGCGCCACCAAGGCCCGGTTAGAACTTCTTTTTAATGTAGTGTGAGGCGGCAAAGTCCAAGTCAATAATAATAATAAAAAAAATAACACAACAGGCCTAAATGTCAAGAGCTGCCCCGGGTGGGTGGTCTGTGGTCAAATGAGTTGTGTACGCAAAGAATTCAGAGAAAAGTTATGAGTGAGGAGACCATAGCTGGGGCTATTGCCAGACATGCTCTGACAAGCTGAAGCTCCATTCCCTTGTGCACCAGATTACTCTGTGGGTGGGTGTGGCAGGGGGAGCAAGAGAGAAATTTATGGGGGCTGCTTATGACAGGTGACATAATGAAGCAAAAAATTAGGGTCATCCACAAAAGCTTTTAACCTATATTCTCATTTCCCCGGAAACTTAACAGGTATTGACCCGCTTTTTTTCAGAAGAGGAACTATTGATTCTTGGCCTAATAGATGGGTTGGCCTGCAAGGCTGGGCAGCTCCTTCTGGCCTGGGCTATCCCTCACTGAAGAGCAACCTGGATCCTTTGGTCAGCGTGAATGGCTCACATTTCACTCTTCAGAGATGACACGCTGGGCTCTTAGACAAATTAACTCTCATCCACAGCCGCCCCCCTTCACCGCATTTCCTCTGGAAACTAATCCCCAATGCTGTCTTTTTCATCATTCATCGGTGTTACTTTCTTTGAAAAAGGCCTGGCTCTCTCTGTCTGAGTGTTGGTCTGTGTCTGTCCACCTCGATTCGGCTCAGCAGCCCTTTTCTGAAGACTAGAAAGCCCAGGGCAGTAGGCCCGGGTCTCTCCAAAGAACCACCTTCGCCAGGTGGCAGAGTGCTTTCTGGAGGGCAAAGGATGGGCAGAGCTGTGCGCCCCCTCCCAGCCCTTTGCTGTACGCCGGCTCCGGGGAAGAGAGCCGGCGTACTTCTTTCGGCTTTGTCCGCTCGGCAGCCTCGTAGCTGCCCGGGACCCTGGCTGCCCCGCACACACACCTGCTGCCCGCCCCGCAAGGGCGGCTCAGGAGGAGCGATCGCCAGCATCCCCGGGGCTCTGACGGTTCCTCCGGAGCCTCCCGGGTGCTGTGCGGGTGCGGGGCGGCGCCGTCCCGCGCTCCCTCCGAGGAGGCGGGTCCTGGGGAAGGGCGGGGCCCGGGACCCGCCGCGCCCTCCGCCGGGCGGCCCGCAGGCAGGCGCCGGGCCGGCCGGGAGGTGGTGCTCGCCTCCCCGCGCGGGGCCGTGCGTTGCCCGGCAGCGGCTGCGAGGCTCGGAGGGGGCGGAGGCGGCGCGGCCGGCGTGCAAGCGGCCCCTGTCCGCCGATCCGGCCCGGCCGCCCCGCCTCGCCGCCTCGCTGCGCGCCGGTGCGCGGCGTCCAGTCCCCGCCGCAGCGGCCGCCCGCGTCCCGGGCCGAGCGCGCCCAAGCCGCGGGCCGCTGTGCCGGGGAGCCGACGCGTGGCCATGGAGTGGGAGCCCCGCGCCAAGGTTGCGCTGGTGCCGGGCGGGAGCGGCCGCGGGCCTTCTCCCGCCACCGCCGCCCCGGGCTGCTGCTCCCCGGCCTCTGGCTGCTGCTGCTCCCGGCCGGCCTCGTGTGCCCCAGGTAAGCCTCACCGAGCCCCCCCCCCCCCACCGGGACGCGCCGCCACCCTGCCCGCCTTCGCTGCCGCGCTCGCCACTCTCTGACTTCCCCCACCCGCCCATCCTCTTTTATTCTCCACCGCTCCCTCGCCCTCCTTGCTGGAGATGCTTTTCCATTCTTCCTGGGCCCAGCAAATAAAGGCATGGAGGAAATGAATGCTTGCAGAGGAAAAGAGCGAGCGGTTCCTGACCGGTCTTGCTAAAAAGGTCTGCAGCCTAAGCCTTCCGTGAACCATGTTGCCCGAGGCGGGTCTGGTGGTTTCTGCTCTAAAGATGCTTATTTTCTTTCTCCCCTTTGCAAAATGCAGGCGCTGGAATTGTGTTTGTGCACAGCCGTGTAAATGTGGCGTAGCGAATGTTTTGGGATACTTTTATTGTTGGGGCAAAGGGGTTGCATCTGGTGTGTGCTTAGAGCAGTTGTGCATTGCCGTGAGCAGCCAGTGTTCCCCCAGATGCAGGCAAGCTGGCCGTGTCCCCCAGTGCGCCAGGACACAAAGAACATTCAAAGAAAAATCTCTTGGAAAGCGCCCTGGCCATGGATCTTTCCAGGGAACTAGCTATTGGTATTGCCTTTACAAAGGCATTACAATGGAGTGTGAAAATATTTTGAGTCTCAAGTGTCAGGGCATGAAAGGAGTCATGGTTGGTTTTACAATAGATGCAATTTAGTGACTGTTCATCAGCATGGGATTAAGAGACATGATTTATGAGGCGTGTGGGTGGGTTTTGTTTGTTGAGGAAATGATTTAATTCATGTTGTCTCTCTGAAATGTTTATTTGTCCACCCTGAGTGTGCTTTGGAAGCATGGCCTGGAGACTATCTCCGAGGTGACACACAGGCCAGCCTGTGATTGCCCCCAGCACACATGTGCTTGGCTACTTTGTAGGTAGGAAAGGGAAGGTAGAAGGAGCAGTTTAGGGTGGGAAACCGCTTCACCCTGCACAGGAAAAACAGAAAGGCCATGAAGGCAGCTCAGAATCCTCCCTGCTTGTGGGAGCAGGGCCAGAGGACTGCCAAGTGGCTTGAAGGAAGTGGAACACATTTGAAGGTGTCCCTTAGGCCTGACTGTGGGTATTATAACCAGCCCCAGGAAGGGGATGGTGGGGTAGAAGCCAGGAAGGGACTTCAGGGAACATAGATGAGATGGCTTCACTCACTCTTGAGGAAATCAAGGCAAGAGCAGCTTGGTCAAGGTCACAGGCTAGATGGTGAAAGGGATTGCTGTACCCATCCCTTCCCTTGTGCTGTTCTTGACCCACAGACTGAGTTCATAGCTGTAGCCTCCAGAGATTTCCTCCGGCTGGGTGGAAGGAACCCTGCCTCAGGGAACCACACCAGAGGTGGAGTTGACAGAGTGTGTCTCTTTTAGGCTGTGCACACTGAGTACAAACTTGGCCTAAGCCACGACCGGTGTCAGTCTCGGTCTGTGAGAGCTCCATCCCAGTGTTTGGAGGAGAGGAGTCAGTCCTTCAGTGTGCTCTTGTCTTTAGTCAGCAGAGAAAGGTATGTACTGCTGGAGTTGTCCATCACAGGACCTAGCTTGATAACTGTCTCCACTGACAACGCTGTGTCAGGTGTTGCGTTTTATATGTCACTGATGGGGTTTAGGCTTTAGGGTCCCTGCTTCACGGAGGAGGACCGGAGGACCTTAACAAGTGTTTAGGAGAGTCTGGCTCCAGCCTCTGTGATACCCTTAGCTTCTGGGGCCCCAGTGTTTTCTCACATGCATATTGTCATCTGGATATTCTGGAGAGCTTGTAGAAGATCAAGTTATTTTGCTAGATTGAAAGTCAACAGTGGGTCAGTCTACACTGCTTCACCCTTCTTCAGGTTTCCCTGCTACCCCTAATCCAAATATGCAACCCGGAGACTTGAAGTTATACATGTCTTCTAGAGCTGACGTCACAGAGGCAGGGGCATCCTTTCACTAATTTGCTCACTGGGCTTCTCTAGTTTGCACAGCTGCTTCTGGGCAGGAGCACAGAGTGAGATCCAATGTGCGTAGCATCCAGTTTCAAGGGCCCCAGCCTTGGGGACCCAACTGCAAACACAAAGCCATTGTGTAAGCTAGTATGGACGTTTGTACCCATTCTGAGTGAACTGCTAGGTGGCGGGTCTTCAGGGATGACCTCTTGATGGTGACCTAATTGCAGGCTGTGGGAAACTAGCTTGGTGGAGGGTGACTTGGTAAGATGCCTAGGTGGCTACAGGGATGCCTGGGCATGGCCAGTAGCTATTGATACTGGGATGTGGTGGTACCAGGACCCTCTCATCTTAGTGATGCACTTTCAATAGCAGTGTGGGCAGAGAGACTTTGCTGAGGGCTGTCCTAGGGCTGCAGGGGTACCTTAATCCTGTCTGCAGCTCTGGGAGGCAGCAATCCCTCCTGTGTTTGGATGGTAAGTTCTCTGCCTTAAGCAACTTCTTTGGCTCAGTGGAGTTGATTTCCAGGTGGTCCCCTTGTTAACAGGCTTCAGCGAGATCTCTGCGCTGTGTTACTCCGTTGGCAGTTTCTATTTCCTTTAGTATTTTAAATGCATGTTTTTCTTTTCTTTTCTTTTTTCTTTCACAGGTTTGGTTCTGATCTCACTGGCTTGGGGACTTATTTTGAATGTAGTGTTTTTAGGTAGCCAGCCAGCCAGCCACCATGGAAAAGGAGAGAATGCACCGCATTCCTTATTCAGAGACAAATCTATTTAAGAATTATGATCATCATGAAATTGATTGTGGCAGAATCTAGAAATTAATGAAAGGTGTAGAAAACAGTGGCTAAGGACTTGGGGTGGCAGCAGGCACGACCCTGGCGTCAGTCCCCAGCACAAGAAAGGGGGGTGGCTCACCCACAGGTCCACAGCTCTTAGGTAGCACTGTAAATGGTTTAGGTGTTGTTTGTTTTTGAGGTAAAGTTTTGCTATAAAACCCAGGTCTTCCTGTGTGGACCAGGCTAGTTTTGAACTTTTGTGTGACAGGTAAGCTTTTACCTCTTAGTGTGCTGGGATTACATGTGGGCTGCCACACCTAGTCCTTTTTCCTTGTTAATATCTGAAAAGTGAGAAATTATATGCATAATTATATTTATTGTATCTACTCATAAACAGTTTTCTTTTTTAACATAATTTTTTTGAGCTGCCATATTTTTTGTTGTTGTTGTTGTTTTTCGAGATGGGTTTCTCAGTGTAGCTCTGGTTGTTTTGAAACTCTTTTTCTAGGCCAGGCTGGCCTTGAACTCACTGAGATCCTCCTGCCTCTGCCCTCTGAGTTCTGGGATTAAAGGTGTGCGCCATCATCGACCAGCCAAGCTGTCGTAAATGTTATGGTGAATATCTATACAGAGAAGTCTTTGCCCCTCCTGTTTTCCCGAATATATAGGTCTTTATTTTTAAGCATGTATATTTTTAAGCATGTATTTTATGTGCCAGGCTGGTCTCCTGTGCTTTGCTTGGAGTATGGATTACTTTGAAGATGACCAGGATGGAGTTGTTGAATGAATTAGTTTTCTGAAAGTTGTAATGCTAGAAAACAAAACAAAACAAAACAAAATGAAAACCCCAGAAAGTTACGCAGTTGGTAACCATCATTATATCCATTGATAATTTAGTTTTTAATTTTATTTATTTATTTATTTATTTATTTATTTATTTATTTATTTTGAGTCCGCTTCTCTCTGTGTAGTCCTGGCTGTCCTTGAACCCATTATGTGGTTTAGGCTGGCCTCGAACTCACTGAGATTCTTCTACCTCTGCCTAACCAGTGCCAGGATTAAAGGTGTGCAGCACCACACGTGGTTCCTTTGATTATTTTTAAACACTTTGGTTACCTAAATTTGCAATACGTTGTTTTAACTTTCACCTCTTACATCTCTTTAGTGTTGAAGTTTTATTTTGTATTTGTAATCTTTGAATGTTTTCGTCGTTCCTACTATCATATTCCTCCCTTCCAAAGCGTTTTGCATTTAATTAATCAAACTAATAAATTTTTGAGGCAGGGTCTCATATAACTCAGGCTGGGCTGAAGCTCACTGTGTAGCTGAGGATGACCTTGAACTCCTGACCCTCCTGCCTCCACCTTCCCAGTGCTGGGATTGCAGGCATCACCGTACCTCCATCTTACACATGCTGGTGGTTTAAACTCAGGGCTTTGTGGGTGGGAGACAAGCACTCCACCAGCTGGGCCATGTCCCAGCCTCTTCTTTTACATTTTGCATAGTTAAAAAAAGTTTTCGCGTGTGCGTATGTGATTGTATGTGCCGTGGTGAGTGTGAGGAGGCCAGAGGACAACTGTATCCAGTTGCTTCTCCCACTTTTACTCGGGTTCAGGGGACCAGACTCAGGTTGCCTGGCTAAGTGCCAATTGTCTTTACCTGCTGAGTCATGTCACTGGCCCCACTTTTTATAGGATTTTGAGACACAGAAGTGTGCAGTTATGATTAGAAAAGCCTGCTTTTTCTTTGTATACCTTTCCCCATGCATTTCTACTATGGCTTGTTTAATGTTTATCTGTCTTAATGGGCTACTGGTCATTTCAAGGTGAACATTTGTAAGACCTAGTTTAGGACTGTAAACAAGGACTTAAAATGTATGCAAAGGGTGACTCCCAGGACTCCTGCACCCCGTTATTTGGGGCTGGGGCATGCTTGTTGAGAGTTTAAACTTCTGGAACAGACTGTGGTATTGCAAGCTTTTAATCTCAGCACTTGGGAGTAGAGGCTGGGGGATCATGAGTTTGAGGCCAGCCTGATCTACATGGTGAGAATTTGCCTCAAACAAACAGGAACAGAGTCCAAAACAACAACAGAGGGATTTAGATTTCTGGAGCTTGTCTTTCCCTAAATTCTAATCCTTTGGTGGTGTCTGTTTTTTTTTTTTTTTTTTTTTTCCATAACAATTTAAAGCTCATCTGTAGGGATTTAATACTTTGGAACTGCTTTTCTAAATAGTGTAGAAATAATCCCGTGAATACTTTTTTTTTTTTTTTTTTTTTTTTTTGTTTTTTCGAGACAGGGTTTCTTTGTGGCTTTGGAGGCTGCCCTGGAACTAGCTCTTGTAGACCAGGCGGTCTTGAACTCACAGAGATCCGCCTGCCTCTGCCTCCAGAGTGCTGGGATTAAAAGCGTGTGCCACCAACGCCCGGCTCAATCCCATGAATATTAATAGAGATAGATGTTTTATGTCTTATGGTTGTCTTTTTTACTTTAGGTTTCATTTGTGTATTTTAAGTGTGTGTGTATAGGTGCCTCTGAGGACAGAAGAGGGCATCAGATCCCCTGGATCTGGAGTTTACAGGCAGTTGTGAGCCACCGTGTAGGTTCTGGGATTTGAACTCCAGTCCTCTGTAGGAGCAGCATGAGCTCTTAAAGGCCCAGCCATCTCTTCACAGCTGTCTTTTTACCATGAGAACATTTGAATTAAACCGTTCTGCTGAAATTGGTTTTGGTTTTTCTCCATGCTTTTGGACTTCACTGGGCCCAGGGCACTGCTTTGGGTCTCTCCCAGCTACAATTCTTTGTTAGGAAGTGCCTCCCTCAGGCCTGAAAACAGAACCCTCTCCTGGAAGGTGTTAAAAGTCACCAGGGACCTGGGAGCAGGGGTTTTCTGTCTGCCCTGGGTGGTAGCAGCAGCTAATTACTGTGGTTATAATTACACCAGGTGGCTTTTCCTAGCAAGGAAGATGACATTCCGACTGGCGGCATCTGTTTGCAAGTTATGACCGCCAAACTTTCACGTGTACTTAGGTGGTGGGGTTGCTGGACAGATGAGACACCCAGGACGTATACCCTTCTGTTCATAACTTTCTGTGGGACCATAGACATGAAGTAGCCTTGTCCACATCAGTGGTGCGGAGGTAAAGTTCCCTTTTGGCTTTCTTGGATGCCTTGGAAATGTATAGAGATGCAACCAGCCTGTTTCTGTCTTTGTCCATTAGATGTGCTAGGCCAATGATCTGCTGAAGACAGACAGATTCCTCTTCTCGTTGCATTAACAGCCAACTTTTTTTTTTTTTTTTTTTTTCCTGAGACAGGGTCTCACCTATCTCAGGCTGACTGCTGACTTGATATGTAGTTGGGACTGGCCTTGAACTTCGGAACCCTTGTCTCCACCTTCTAAATGCTGAGATTACAAGTGTAAGCAGGCATGGTTTATATGATGCTGGGATTAAATCCAGTGCTTTATTTGTGCTAGACAAACACCCTACCTCCAAATCTTTTTTAAGAACCAAATGCTGGTTGTCACTCCTATAGTCACAACTTTCTCAGGAGGCTGGGGCAGGAGAATAGAAAATTTGAATGACAATAGCCTGGTAAATAAGTGGGACCCCCCACCTCAGAGTAAAACTGAAAAAAGGGTGGGGCACTCTGGCTCAGCAATAGGGTGCCTGAAACCCACGTGGTAGGAGAGAACTGAGTCTTCGAAGTTGTCCTTTGATCTTCGCATGTGTGGCAGGGCTTGTGTAGGGATGGGATGTAGTTCAGTGGTATGGCAGTTGCCTGGCATACGCCTGTCAGTTTTCCCCATCTCTGTTGACAGTGTTGTAGGAACCCAGTACTTGGCCTGTAGCCTCAGGTGTCTTCTCACTGGTGAGGGTTTATGTTGCCCCCACTGGAGTTCACATCCTTGCAGCAGCACCAGCTCCTGGTAGAGAGAATTTGCACATCCCCACCCCAGACATTCTGAATTGAAATCTCAATTTGCCAAGTTCCTTGGTTATTGTGCACCCCACAGTTCAAGTTTGAGAGGCTCTGGGCTTGGAGGCAATGCTTCTGGTTCCAATCTCTTGGGGCTGGTAGTGTCAGCCCCTGCACCCTCTCCCCTCGTGCCCTAGGCCTCTGTACTCCCTCAGGACATTTTTCCATCAGCTTTCCATAGTTGGTGACTAAAGGCAGCGCTTCATACAACGGCTGCCCCTAGGACTCTGCTTCAGTCTTCTTGACAGCCATGTAACAGGTGTCAAGCGATGTCCCCATGCTGTTGTATCCTGCACTGCCCCAGGGATCACTGATGCTGAGTGTTTTGCTATACCCCTGGACCATTTTTATGTCTTGAGAACTTTCTGTTCAGATCCTTCGCCCTTAAACCGACTGGAAAAGTACTGCTCCGTTTAGGCAGTGCTTGTGTTCTGGTTGCTGTTAACTGTGTTGGTATGGGTACAGTGGGCGATGGGCATTCTGCGTTTGGTGCTGCAGTGCCCTGACATGGCTAGGAAAAGAGGTCTTGGGATGGATGTGGAGCCTGAATTCTACCTTCCCCAGATGGATACCCGGCTTCAGTGAGGCTGTTTCTCAACCCAAGGGAATGGCAGTGCTGGAGAGGGGCCCAGGCGAATGTCTCCTGGTTTGCAAGCTCACTGTGTATGCTCAAGAGATGTAATGAGAGAGTAAGACGTTCAAGAGGTAAAATAGACGTGAGCCGGTCCTGGGGCTGGAGGAGACAGATGTTGCTGCCAGTGGAGGGAGAGAGGGCAGGAGTGGATTTGCTCATATTTGGGAGGGATGGGAGCCAGGGCAAGCGTGAAGAAATTCATTCTGAAGAGGAAGAAAACAGAATAGACCCAAGCAGTGAGCTCTGGAGGAAGAGCTGCCTTGAGTGAGGGAGGTAGGTGTTGAGAGGAGCGTGAGGAGGTGGAACGGGGAGCTGAGAAGATGCTGCCCCCCCCCCCCCCCCGCCTCTTTCCATGGGAGAGGAGCAGAATGACGGAAATGCCAGGACAGTCTTGGTAAGTCGGCTGGATGGATACTCTGGGGAGGGAGCAGGTGGCAGCCCTTAGTTGGGGTGATCAGCGCTACTGGGGAGGCAGCGCTCCCTATGGTGGGTTGGGCGTTCACAGCCCTGTGCCGTCATTTGGAAACTCTTGCTGAGGTCTTGTTTTTGCTCCTCTTGTTTGGGCCTGTGGAAAGAGCCCTTCATCATTAGTGTTTTGGGTGCGGGGATTAACTTTGGAGCCAGACAGTCTGAAAGTCTGTTTTAAAATTCTGGGGAGTTTTCAAAGTGTGTGTGTGTGTGGGGGGGAGGTGGAAACTTACAACAAATGGTCTTATGGAGTCAGCGTTAGGGGATGTGGGCTCTCCACTCCTGGGTGATCCCCCAAACAAGCAGAGTCAGCGTTACCTGGGAGCCTGTCAGAAACTCAGGGGCTCAGCAGGACTGGTAAGTGCCTGAAATCCCAGCACCCAGGAGGCGAAAGCATCGAGATCAGGAGTTCAGGGTCGGCCCTAGGGACACAGGGAGCTAGTCTGGGCTATGCTAGAACATGTTGGAGAAAAGCTCCCTCAGCCCCAGCCTCCTGAGTGAGCTAGCTACCTTTTAGGCATCTTCACATAACTCATGTGTTCCCTGAGGTTTGGAAGCTCTAGCCTCAGCAGTTTCTTGATGAGCTTGGGTGCATTTAAAAGATTTTTGGTTGCTCCCTAATTAGTGGGGAGTCCTTAAGTTGCTGTAAAAGCTCAACCCAGATTTCTGGGGGAGTGGAGGGAAGCAGCCTGAGCTAGTGTCTGGCTGGTTGTGGTCACAGGTCTGCTCCTGCTCCATGCTTCTCTACAGGGGACCAGTATGACCAGTCCTGATTTCCTAAGCTGTGTGGATGGAGTAAAGTGGGCTAGCAGCCAAGGATTATAGAAACCCTTAGAGATAGGGGGACAAACGGTGACCAGAGGGTGTGGGTGGGCCTTCAGCTCCCAAGAGGGGGAAGTTGTGGCACATTACCTGGGTAGACTCGAGGAATTAAGAATGACACCAGCCAAGGGCGGAAGGACGGACGCTGGACAGTTCTCCTGAGGCTGGATACTGGGTATAGCGGAAGTTTTAGGCAGTCCAAAAGGTGGTGGTTGCCTGGGCCTGGGAGCCAGAGCATAGATAATTGTGTAAAGTTATAGAGCGTCAGTTTCCTAACAGGAAGTGTTTAGGAAATTGGTTGTTTAAAAAGTGTCAATGGTGCTGGAGTGGGGCCTAGTTGTTATGGAAGTAGGAATGAGCATCAGGCTGATTGTCTGTGGTCTAAGCAGGAGAGAGGGGACCTTGGGAACCCGAGTCAGAGGCGGGCGGTGGGCACAGGCCATCGGCTGAGGGCCAGGGCAGTGGTAACAAGGGCTCCCTGGATCCCGTGGCACTAGCAAACATCTCCAGGCTGCTGTCCCTCAGGGCTGCCTTGCCTTGCCTCACTTGGTTTGACCTCTTCTCCCTTCTCACCTTGGGCTGTTGAGGTTGAGGGCTTTTTTTTCCTGGGCCATTGTTGGCTGGGCCTGGGCTGGGCAAGGCAGCTGTATGGAAGGGTTGGTGTTGTCATCCTAAGCCTGCATAGAGGCTGAATAGATCCAAAAAAAAAAAAAAAAAAAAATCCGTCTTCCTTTCTTTTTCTTTCTTTTTTTGTGACAGAGTTTTGCTATACTCTCAGACCTAAGTGATCCTCCTGCCTCCAAATCCTGTTAATTTGTAAAATCCCACTGTTATTCACAGCCCTTGGACCTGGGCTTTTCCATGTTTTTATGTGTTTTAAGGGTTACAAAAGCTTTATTGGTTTTCCTCCCTGACTGTAAAAACAATATGCATTGGTTGCAATAATTAGTACTTGCTGTTCCTTCTGTCTAGAACATTCTTATCTCAGATGTTATCTTCAGTCCCTTCCCTTCCTGCCGGTCTCCTCTCAGCTCCCACACCACACGGTCAGAAGAGGCAGTCTCCAGCAAGAATGCTTTCATCGCTCCTAAGTGCCTACCCACTTTGTTCTGGACCTGTCACTGTCACCACCTATGTTTCTGTCCGTCTGTTTATTCTCAGTCCCCTCCACTAGACCAAAGGCTCCAACAGGACAGGCTTGCGTTAGAGTTTTGGTCTGTGTCCTTTGCCCATTTTTGTAGCATGTCTCCCTGTGCGCTGGGCCCTCGGGCTGTACCACATGTGAGTACCATCGGTAGCTAGAGCAAAGAGGAGAGGACTTAGACATTCAGTCTGGAGTGTTAGGAAGCCCCATTGCAAGGTTAGTGAGTTAGTGTGCCATGGCGGCCACTACAGGGCCTTAGACAGCAGAAGTGATGCTCTGTGGTTGGAGATCATGGTGTTGCCACGCTCCCTCTGAAGGTGCTAAGGTTGGTCACTTTGGTTGCTGTGGCCGTTTCTGGCTTCCTGTAGTATCGCTCCACATTCCCTGTTCGTCATTTCAAATTTTACCTTTTTGTAAGATTGGTCATGATGGATCAGCGGCTCACCTACTCATGACTGATCTTATATTAATTAATGATATCTGTGGTCATCTGTTTCCACATGAGGTCATACTCTGAGGTCTTGGGGTTAGGACTTCGTAGGAATTTTTTTGTTCAGCCCATAACAGCGATATTTGAACTAAAAGCTGAAGGTGGCAGAGGATGAGCCCAGAAGGTCTTTCGGGGACAGTGCTTCCAGCAGAGGGTGCGGTCATGCAAAGGCCTTATGGCAGGAAGTCTTCCAAGAGTGGGCCTTAGAGGAGACCCAGTGTGAATTGTGGAGGTGGCAGGGTTGAGGATTAGCTGTGAGAGGCCATGGGTCCTGGCTGGAGGAGGATAAGAGGACTGTCATCAAATGGCGGGACTTAGAATATAAAACGTGCTACACATTGCCTGCGATCGGGAGGTTTGGAAAAGTTACAAATTAGCAAACAAAATCACCTCAAATCCTACGACTCCAGATAATTACTGTGGCATTTTAGTGTCTTTAGTTTTTCACACATACATGAACACACACTCAAATCGGTGGTATCATATCTGACATGTTTGTCGATTTGCATTTTTCCACGTCCCACCCCATTGTGGGATCTTTGTGTGGTCAGGAAGTGCGGGTCTGCACCCTGGGCCAATTCACTCGGTGCTGTGGAGGCTCTCTCCTGCACTTCACCAGGTTAATGGGTTATTGCTTTAAACTCTTGAGCGTTGCCACCATACATGCATCTTTACACTTTTCTAATAACTTCTGCAGGATAAATTTCCAGAAACAGACTCACCGGCCTAGGCAGTGCGCACACATTAAATTTTGATGCGCCCTGCCAAATTGCTCTCTAGAAAAGTTGAAGCAATCCACATTATCTCTAGCAATGAGTCAGAGGTACCAGAGTTGTTCCATCCCTCTGAATATAGACCTCTGAATACAGATGAGAGGTTACCCACCTCTCATCTCTGACAAGCTGGAAGGTAAGACACATCTTCATGACCGTTGCATTTCTTTGATGGCTAATTGGCTTTGGAGGAGTTCCCCTTTGCCGCTCTTTCTCTGGTTTTCTGTAGAAATCCCAGGGCTGAGGGACTGGAGAGAGGGTTTAGAGGATAAAGCACTTGGTGAGTAAGCATGAGGTGACCGTGGGGACCTGAGTTCGAGGACCCAGCACTTATGTAAAAAAACCTTTTATACTAATAAGCCCAGAGCTGTGGGGGTGGGGACGGGAGGGGGTGGCTGGGTCTTGCTGGCTGCCAGCAGAGCTCCAAGTTAAGTGAGAGACCCTGACTCAAAAGAAGCAATAGAGCAGGACACCTGACATCTACTCTGACCTTAGAGCACATACACAGGTATCACAACACTCACTCAGACCCCAGAGCTGTCCTGGGAAAGGCAGTAATAGCCAATCCAGGCACAGTGGGAACAGCATAGCTCTTGTTTCACCTATGGAGCAGCTCTGTGAGATAGGTGTTCTTGCCATGCCTATTACACAAGTGAAGACAAACCTCAGAGGGTCACAGTTTGTTTAAGGTCACACAGCTAATGAGTCCATTCAACATAGGGGTGGGTGTGTACACCCCAGCCAGGCTCCTGTGGTCTGGGCCTCATTAGTAAATGACTCTGCAGTGTCTCCCACGAAGGTATTCAATCACTGGCTTTGCTTGTTTGTCGGAGTGAACTTGGTACACAGGTCCATTGTCACAGTGGTCAGTGACCCATGCTGGTGTCACAGCACAAGCCTTGACCGGAGGTCATTGAAGGTTCACACCAAACCTCTGTTGAGAGAAATGAATAAGGCAGGCTTTCCAAAGCTACAGATTGTATAGATAGTCATTTTTGTTTGTCTTGGTTTTTCTAGACAGGGTTTCTCAGTGTAGCCTTGTCTGTCCTGGAACCCATTCTGTAGACCAGTCTGGCTTTGAACTCATAGAGTTCTGGGATTAAAGGTGTGCACCACCACCACCACCCAGCTTATTTTGTTTTAACAATTGAACATTTAACAGTAACAGTTTCAAGAAAATGAAAGTTCCCTTCACAGAGTGCATTCTGTTTCTCCCAGCCTGGAGGGTAACGGTCCATAGTGTTGGATGACATTTTCTCCCTGATTCCCTTCTTCACTGGGGCCTGGATCATAGCCTTGTGGTTTTGCTAACATTGTTACATAGATGATGCTGTTTCTTCTGTGGTTTGTTTCTGATGGCTTCTTCTTTGATCATGAATTAGGATATGCCTCTGGTTTAAAAATCAATTTCTTAAATTAACTTTCCAGTTTTGATGGGAGGAAGTCAGTGCCTTCAGACAAGTACCTTGTTCAGAACCTAACAGTGGGGGCTAGGGAGATGGCTCAGTGGTTAAGAGCACTAGCTGCTCTTGCAGAGGGCCTGGGTTCGGTTCCTAGCAACCATATGATGACTCATAACTTCCTGTGTCTTCAGTCTCAGGGATCTGGTGCCCTCTTCTGTCACCTGTGGGCACCAGGCATGCATACCAGGCATAGACGTACATGCAGGCAAAACACCCATACATATAAAATAAAAATTAAAAACAACCAGCATGGTGAGCTACTCTTTTGCACTTTCTCCACCCTCTGAGCTTTCGTATTTTTAAGGGGAAAGAAGAAGAAAAAGTAAATTAACAGTATATTAATATCTTGCATTTGTGCCAGGACCTGATGCTAAATAGTAGCTTTCTAAATGATTCCCAGAAACACTGGTTTGGGCTCTATTGTCTTTTAAAACGTTATTGTTATTATTGTGTGTGCCCATGAAGGTGGGGGGCAGTGCATGTGGGCCACAGTGTGCAGGGGGAGGTTGGAGGACAATGCATACAGAATGTCACCCCTTTCCTGGGGTGGGGTGGGGAGGGACGTGACCGGTATGGTGGGTCATGTGAGTAATTGGATGTTAGAAGGCTGCTGTTGAGATCCAGTGTCGAGATGGGGCCGCCACAGGGTGGGCTCTGGAAAAAGCGGTTTACAGTTGCGATTTTCACGGCTCACAGAAGAAGGAATCAACATAGAGCGTCTTGATTCTTAAGAGTGGGACAGAGTGGGGAAACCCAGAGGGGAGTGGAGTAGGCACAGGCTGGAGAGCCAAGACCGCAGTGTGCAGCAGGCTGTGTCCCGAGGGCACAGCTGCTCCGTGCCATGGTAGGGAAGACTCTTCGTGGTGCTGATCACACTGAGTCCAGCCTAGGTCTTGGGTTTAATGGTCTTTTCTCTACAGAGCTTCTGACAGCGTCTGCACTATCAGATTTCCCTCAGTCTCCAGTGTTTCTACTGTACACTTGATTTTTACTTTATTTTCTTTGTTTTTTGAGACAGGATTTCTCTATGACTTTGGAGGCTGTCCTGGAAGTAGCTCTTGTAGACCAGGCTGGTCTCTAACTCACAGAGATCGGCCTGCCTCTGCCTCCCGAGTGCTGGGATTAAAGGCGTGTGCCACCACCGCCCAACTCTACGGTAGACTTGAAAAGAGACTCTTGAAGAGTCTCTCTGTATGAACCCTGTAAACATCTTTTGACCGTTAAATGGACCCCTATTCAGCCATTCTCTTTAAATGTCAAACTGCATTTTCTTCATTGTCTATGGACATGACTTGAGATGGTTAAAAAAATAGTATTTGGCTAATTGCCATGAAGGAATGAATTAGTGTGCACCCTTTTTTTTTTTTTTTAAGAATACTTTGGTCTCTTGATGAAAAAAAAGTGTGCATGAAGTAGAGAGAAGCACTGGGCTGAGGAACCGCTTGTGGCTCAGGGAAGCAAGCAAGGGCTTGCCTACACCTGAGAGAAAGTACAGAGCAGCCTGAGTCAGGAGAGGAAGTCCAGGTCAGACAGAGGACAGTGTCACCGAGTAACCAAGAGTATCACTTGGACCCACTGTGTGTTCTCAGAAGCAGATTCCTGGGGATAGAGGTCTAGGTGGAACTGAGACAGACTTTCTTAGCTTAGACACTGGGAGTTGGTTAAAACAGTGTTAGAATATCTAAGTAACTGTTTTAAGACAAAACAGGACTCAGCAAGGTGGCTCAGTGAGCCTCTAAAGACGCTGCCAAGCCTGACTATCCGAGGTAGGTTCCCCGGACCTATGTGGTGGGAAGAGAGAACCAACTCCTGCAAGTTGTCCTTGATCTCCGCAGGGTGTGTTTGTGACACTGCCCCCAACACACACAATACATAATAAATGCAACTTAAAAAATTTACAACCCAGATAATATATAAAATGATGTGTGAGAGTTGCTGGCCGCAGGACAGAACAGGTCTGTGTTATTGGTCAGTAGTGTCTTCTGTTCACCTCTTTCTGAGGGAACGGCTGGGGTGTGGCCAGTGTGTTTGGGTCATCTTGGGTTGCTGCTTTCCCCGGAGGAGGCTACTTTCTGCTGTGAGGTTGAGCAGGCCTCTCTGGATCCAGGAGAGGAACACTCACTGATATGGGATTGGAGCAGCATGACACTGAACCAAAGGGCGGGAGGCACCGTCTCTAACCACAAGCGCAGGCACGGCTGTTGTCATGAGAAGTATGTGAGAGATTGTTAAGTAGCTCCTGAATCATAGAACCTGACAGCTGGCAAGTTACATAAATATTCATATATGTATCAGTTTCTACTTCTGTGGCTCTGACAGGATGCTCCAGGGCCCACAGTTTAAGGATGCAGGCTGTAGGAGTTGCAGACTGGCTGTCAGGGCATAGCTAACAGGGTGTGTGTCAGCTGCTGATTATTCTGTTTGAGATTCGGGTTCTGCAGAGGAAGCTG
Source organism: Cricetulus griseus (assembly GCF_003668045.3). NCBI lineage: Eukaryota > Metazoa > Chordata > Mammalia > Rodentia > Cricetidae > Cricetulus > Cricetulus griseus. Next base: position 189,920,190 of record NW_023276806.1, read on the forward strand.
GGACTCGGGAGTGGTGCCCAACCGTCCGCTGGGAGCATGTGCAGATGTACGAGGGTGTGCATGCCTACACAGACACGATAATGTGTGGGTGCTTAGGAAGTCAGGCTGAGTAGTAGAGGGTAGATCAAGGAGAGAGAAGGGGCAGTACAGATCAGGAGGGGCCAGCAAGTGACCACGGGAAGCCAGCTGCACTCAGAGTCACGTGCTCTGAAGTGACTTGGAATTTCTGTCCATTCCCATTGCTGGGTCTCTTGGCTGTGTTCCTTACAGTGTGTCAATTAAGTACATTTGATTAGGACAGAGTGATGTCACAGACACCACTGATTTCACCTTCATTTTCATTGATGTCCTGGATAGGTGGAACAGCCTTCCCGCTTCCCTGCCTCCGGTCTAGCTTCTCCTCTCACCACACTGCCATGGGCCAGTTTTCTCCATAGGGAGAGCTGTACTGAGCTGTTTAATGCCTGTGTGCTTTACTTACGCTGTTCCTTCTTCTCAAATACCCTTCCCTTCCTTGTTTGCCTCATTTCCCTTTTCCCTCAAAATCTCAGGCCATATGTCACCCTCCTTGTAAGGCTCCTGTCCATGTGTGACTCAACTGAATTCATAATCTCCGTGAGTAGGCCTTGCCTCGTTTGCTGTCTCCTCATCGGTGTGCACTGTGGCTGGGCTCAACATCCGCTGTGAATGCCGGTGAATTGTTAAATGAATGAATGATGGAGGAGAGATTCCATGAGCGACCCACTGGTGGATAATAAGTGTGTGCATGATGGAATGAGCTAGAACGACTAAGGACATGGCGGATTTTGTGCGACTGGCTTCTCTCTCATGGATAATGGTTCTTGTGAAGCTGGACACCCTTTGTCTTTCATTACTGCCTCTTTGAAGTGTCTTCCACCCACACCAAGCTCAGACCCCTTCACACTGTCTCTCTCTTTGTATCTTGGTCACTCTCTTGGCTTCAGGACGCACCTCCAGGTGGCCAGACCCCACACTACATCTTTGTCCGATGCGTCCCAACATAAGCCCCTGTGATTGGTTGGCTGTCAGTCTAACCTGAAAATGGTGGACATACAGATCTCTGCATGCTAAGTCCCTTGCTGAGACAGAAGAGCTTCTTAGGGGCTGGAGAGATGGCTCACCGTTTAAGAGCACTGACTGCTCTTCCAGAGGACCCGGGTTCAATTCCCAGCATCCACACTGCAGCTCACAACTGTCTGTAACTCTACTTCCAGGGGATCAGACACCTTCACACCAATGCACATAACATAAATTTAAAAAAAAAGAAAAGACAAGCTTTTTAGTCTCTGATTGTAAATGATATCCATTTTCAGATGATATTTAATTATTTTGCTTTTTCGATACAGGGTTCTCTGTGTAACAACAGCCCTGGCTGTCCTGGAACTTGCTTTGTAGACCAGGCTGTCCTCGAACTCACAGAGATCCACCTGTTTCTGCCTCCCAAGTGCTGGGATTAAAGGTGTGCACCACCACTGCCCAGCCCATAAATAGTTTGATACACATCTTCCTAATCTTTGTGTGTGTGCGAGAGTGTGTGTCTGTGTGCACGCTCGCGTGTGTGTGCCCATGGAGACAAAGGTTAACCTTGGCTGTTGGCCTTGGGAGCCATCTGCCTTGTCTTTTGAGATAGAGTTCCTCACTGGCCCGAAGCTCTGTATTTAGGTTAGGTGTGCTGTCTAGTGAGCCTTGGGGATCTGCCTGTCTCCACCTCTGCCAGCGCCATTGTGCCTGGGTTTTTTACTTGGGTTCTGGGGGTTACATTCTGAGCCTCATGCTTGCAAAGCAAATACTCTAACTGCTCCATTTCCCCACTCCATTCTTCCTGATGGAAAAACTGTGCATGTATGGGTATGTAGTTGACCCTACTTTTTCAAGAAACAGAAATGGAATTGCACTATCTATAGAATTTTGCCTCTTCCAGTTTTCATTCTATTGTAAATGTTTCTCATATGCTTTAAAATGTTTTTAAGCAAGCACACAATATTCTTTTGTAGGGCAGAATCTTCCAAGCCATTCCTGAATTACTTGTTTTGTGTTTTTATGATGCTGGGGATCCAGCCTGGGGCCTTACACTTACTAGGCAACAGCTGTACCCCTGAGCTGCATCCCAGCCATTCTTAAAACACTCGGTATCTTGTTGGTCCTTCTGTGCCAAACCACACAATCCTGTGATGAATCTTTGTGCATATTCCTTGAGCTGCTGTTTATTTCCTTCAGGATAGTTTTCAGGAAGGAGTTGGACGACAAAGAGTAGATTTGGAGGGAAAAAAGTCCCCGAGTCAGAAAGCTTTACAGGGTGTGTGAGAGCATGCCCATTGTTGGCATCTTAGAGTCACAGTTTGTGTAGTTGAGCGGTTTTTAAAGGAGATCAGCTGGGCAGATGGCTGTTTGTCCCAGACCTGCCGTCTGGTTATCCTCTGTCTCATCCTTCATACCAACATAGCAAGTGTTGACCTACTAAGGGTCAGCACCTTTGGCCACCCTTAAAGATGAAAGCCCAGGAGTCAATCAATGTGGGTGGCATTGGGAATCTTAGCTGCCCCAGGGACTAGAATAGGTGAACATTGCTGTTCTCTGGAACCTATGGCAAGAGTTTGTACAAACGGACCAGAGCCTGAGGAAGCTGTCGGGCGGGGGTGCTCCTCCCTGAGCCTCTGAGCCAGCCACACCATCTTTCCACAGTGGAGTGCCTCTTCCTTGACCCTCCTTTCGCCACAGCTGTATTTAGTGTCTACTCTGACTGTTCCCAACTTGAATTACAGTGATTACTTGATTTCCAGAATTGTGGTTAAAATGCATATAGCATAAAATCTGCCATCAAAACCATTTTTAAGTACAGGGTTCAGCAGTGTTAAGTACCTTGGCAAACCCTTTTCATCTTGCAAAACTGAACTCTATATCCATTAAAAAACAACTTCCTGTTCATCCCTCTAGTCCCTTAGAGCCACAATTCTGCTTTCTCTTTTTGTGAGTGTGACTCCTGTGGTCCCCTAGATTCACGGGATCATATGGTGCCTTCCTTCAGTCACTGAGTTCATTCTTGATGTGTCATGGTTCCCTTTTTAAGGCTACATAGTATTCCATTAGATGCATGATCCATACTGCTTTCTTTTTGCCTTTTCCACACATTGGTTAAAGTTAGAAGGAAGCATTTTGAACTGAGGATGGAGCTGAGCAAGAACAAGGTGACTTGTGTTCCTTTGGGGGTTGTTGGCCCCCCAAAGTCTCTGAAACCAGAAGGAGCCTAGATACACATTCTAAGAAATAATGCCAGCATACAGATGTACCCCTAGGATTCAGTTTTCCGTTAACTTCAATTCCGCCCATGCCCCTCCCACCGTGTGTTACAGGTACAGCACACTTCTTTCAGCCCGTCTTTGTTCTTTGTGAGGAGCTGGCTGCTTTTGTATTTGATTTTGGAGATCGGGTCCCCTGTAGCCCAGGCTCCCTATTTAGCCTACCTTGCTGGTTAATTTTTATTGTCTACTTGACACTTCAGTTGAGGCGTTGCCTCCATCAGATTGGCCACGGCATATCTGTGGGGTGTTTTCTTGACTGCTAATTGATGTAGGAGGGCTTACTGTGGGCTGGTGGGTTTGGTTTGAAATCCAGAGGGAGCAAGCCAGTAAGCAGCATTCCTCCCGGGTTTCTGCCTCAAGCTCCTGCCTTGAGTTTTTGCTTGGACTCCACTCACTGGTGGACCTGTAAGCCAAATAAATGCTTTCCTCCCTGAGCTGCTTTTGGTCACGGTGTTTTATCACAGCAATAGACGCCAACCAGAGCATCCAGGCTGGCCTTGATCTCCTTATCCTCTAGCCCCTACTTTCCCAGTGCTTGGAGTGCAAACATACATCACCACCCCTTGCCTGAGAGCCTGACTTGTGTTTTTTAAATAAGGCTTCTTAGGCAGCTGCCCTGGTTTCCTGTATTGGTTAGTATTGTGTTCACTTGATGCAAACTAGAGTTTGGAGAAATGGGACCTTAGTTGAATTGTCTCCATCAGATTGGCCTTTGGGCCCACGTCTTCTCCATTGATGATTGATGCGAGAGGTCCCGCCCACTGTGGGGGGTACCATCTCTGGGCTGGTGGTCTTGGACTGTATGAAAAAGGAGGTTGAGCAAACCATGAAAGTAAGCCAGTTAAGTGGTGTTCCTTGGCTCCCCTAAGTGATGGGCTCTAACTTGTAAGCCAAATAAACCCTTTCCTCTGTGAGTTGCTTTGGTTTATGCTATAGCACAGTGACAGAAACCTATCTAGGATAGTCCCTAACGAGGTTATTAGTTGCTCCCTAATGCTGTACATACAGTGTTGTCCCCTGGTATCCAGGAGGGGAGGGAGCTGCAGGTTCTAGGAACCCCATAACTAATATCTCTTATGCCTCCTCCAGTGTAGTTTGCATCCTGTCTAGATTACTGTACATAATGCAAAGGCTGTTCTGTTCATATGGTTACTCAGTCCCGTTTAGGGGCTAATCACACGAGTAAAATTTATATATGTTTTATAAGGACACACGTTTAAGAGGAAAAGAAAAAAACCTTTTCATTTTGTTGCCTGTTGTTTGAACCTAAAGATAAAAACAAAACAAAACAAAACAAAACAAAACAAAAAAACCAATCAAAAAACTCCGTGGGTAATGAGGGCAGGCTATGGAAGTCATCCTGCTGACTGCTAGTTTGTGTTTCGATGACGCTAAGGTATCGTTGATGGTGTGGGCATCATTTGCTTTCTGTTATCTCTGAGAAAGGAAATCCTTGCCACTCAGAGCCTACCATCCACGGTGGATGCATCCTGACTCACGATTGTAGCTGCTTTTTTTTTTCCTTTGAGATGGAAGTCTTATGTACTCCAGGCTGACCCTGAACTCCTGATTCTCCTGCCTCCACCTCCTAAGAGCTGGATTTAAAGGTGTAACCACCACATCCAACTGATAGTCCAGCTATCAGCATGGGGGAAATACACTGGAAAGGTGGATGGCAAGTTGCACATAAATGGCATTGACTTTGTTTTGTTTACTGTGTGCATCTTTCTTTGGTGTGGGAGGAAGGTAGATGAGAGAGTTTATAGACAATAGTGGGAAAACTCTTCAGCTTTTATTTCTGAGAAATTCGTAATTAAATTCCTGCGAGTGTCTCCCTAGGAATGAGGAGCCCATAACTTTCCCTTTTGCGTGTAGTACAGCTGCTGTGTGGTCCCTTCTTTGCCCAGCAGGCTTCCTTCTTTTTCTCTTACCCTTTTCTTCCGTATTTGTGCATCTCATTACAGGCTTTTTAATTCGTGTATGTGTGTTTATTGGCCTTGCTTTATGCAGAAGGGTGACTGTTGTCTTTTAAGTCTTTCTCTTAGGGTTCTGTGTCTTTACGCTCTTTCCACATTACTGCACTTGAGAGAAAGTGGAGATGAAGCGGCTTCCTGACCCTGAGTGGAACCTCGAAGCAGTAACACTTGATTCTGTCTCGTCTTAGAGCGGTAGTTCTCAACCTGGGGGTCACGACTCCACGGGGTTGTCAATCCCCTCGCAGGGGTCCCATACCAGATGTCCTGCGTATCAAATAATTGTAGTACGATTCCTAACAGTAGCAAAATGAGAGTAATGGAGCAGCAACTAAAACAGTCTTATGGTTGGGGGTCACCACAACACGAACTGCATTAAAGGGACACAGCATTAGGAAGGCTGAGAACCGCTGCCTTAGCGGGTCACTGGCTTATTTGTCCCTATGGGCGGATCCTGTCACTCCAGCCAGTGTCTTGCTCAGACTCCACCCCAGTATTCAGTACTGACTTGCCTGGTATCTATCTGTGTTCTGAGAATCCTCGCCTGAGTTTTCATCCGTTCACTTTGGGAAGTGGAGTCATGAGGACCCAAGAGCTTGAGGCTAGAGGCTAGCCTGTGTTACACGAGACTGTCTCCAAAAAACGAAACTTAAAACACACCCCCTCCCAGAACAAAACGAAGCAAAACCCCTCTCCTAACAAGAACAGCTGAATGGATGACAGTGTTAAATTGTGTGCAGGTGTGTGTGCCAGGCATGTGAGGCCATCAGAAGATGGCTGGCAGGAGTCAGTTCTCTTCTTCCGATGTGCTGGGGGGGGTGGGCGCTGAGGAGCAGACTGGAGTCATCATGCTTGAAGGCTGGCGTCTTTATCTGCCAAGCCATCTTGCTAACCTTTATTGAGCATTACTTATTGAGGGTTTTAGCTCACTTGTTTTGGTGGCTCTTTTAGAATGTCTTAGAATTCTTTGTTGGGATTGTCTCAAGATGATCACCAAGAGAGTGAGCATGGTTTTGCACTCCTTTAATCCCAGCATTTGGGAGGCAGAGGCAGAGGAGATCTCTGTGAGTTTCAGACCAGTGTGGTCTAAATAGAGAGTTCCAGAACAGGCAGGGGTACAAAGAGACCCTGTCTCAACAAACAAGAAGGTCAGAGTAACAAGTGATAAGAACAGAGCTAGTCTCTGAATCCAAGAGCCAATTTCAGCTTGTGAAGACACACTTTTGGATTAGTGTGTAAAGATTTTGCTAAAAGAGGCCCATGAGACAATTATTCTACCCATCCCTGTTTTTCACCAGCTCGGATTTACTGTACCCTGTCTCATGTAATCCAGGTAATGGCCCTGAGAGGTGGGTTTTTTGTTCCTCAGTTTCCTGATTGATTGATCCAGGGTCAGTGGAGAACCTAGCACAGCCTGTATTACCATAGAGGCTGTCCTTAATGTATTGATTGATTGATTGATTGATTGACTTTTTTTTTTTTTTTTTTTTTTTGAAACAGTGACTCATTATGTATCCTTGGCTGGCCTCAAATAGAGCAAACTGTTCTTTTTGGTTTTTCGAGACAGGGTTTCTCTGTGGCTTTGGAGGCTGTCTTGAACTAGCTCTTGTAGACCAGGCTGGTCTCGAACTCACAGAGGTCCGCCTGCCTCTGCCTCCCGAGTGCTGGGATTAAAGGTGTGAGCCACCACTGCCCGGCTGAGCAAACTGTTCTTGAACTCAGCGCTCCACCTGTATTACATACCTGGCCCAACAAAGGCTGTTCTTTTTTTTTTTTTAAGATTTATTTATTCTGTTTTATGTGTGTGAGTGTTTTGCCTGTATGTATGTATGTGCATTGCCATGTGTCCAGGGAAATCAGAAGAGGGTGCTGTGTCCTCTGAAACATATCTGGCTCCTCTGCAAGAGCAACAAGTGCTCTTAACCACTGAGCCGTCCCCTCAGCCCCCAGGGTCTTTGTGTGCCTGTTGTTATGTGGGAAGAAGAGTAACAGGAGTGATTCTGTAATGTTTGGAAAGGTAAGGCTTTACCTTTAAATTCCTGACTCTTGTGCCGACTTGTGTGCTCTGCGTTTCCTGTGTAATTTGCCTGTCACGACGATAGGATTTCCACTGCTTTAGAGGGCTGTGCTGCTTAGTGTTTTATGAACTCAGACTGGCTCCATGTGATCCTAAGGGAATGGCTTACGGTTGTGGTACTTCATTGAAACTGCTCATTTGGAGTTCGTTGTTTTGTGAGGGAGAGCAGGCATGCTCTTGCCTCCACCTAGTGCTTGGCTGAGTTGCACAGGTGACTGAAGCAGGCCAGGTCCAGCTTGTGTGTGCAGATTTCTCAGTGAGGAGACACAGGGAAGGGATTCAAGGAGACGTACAGAGCAGGGAGCAGGAATAAGAACAGCTGGGGAGCCCAGCTGGGGAGCCGGGCAGTGGTGGCACACATCTTCGATACCAGCCCGTGGGAGGCAGAGGCAGGGGGATCTCTGAGTTCAAAGCCTGCCTGGTCTACAGAGCAAGTTTCAGGATAGCCAGGGCTACATAGAGACTTTGTCTCTAAAAAACAAACAAATAAACAAAAACAAAACAAAAAGAGAAAAGAAAAGGAACAGCTGGGAAGAGAGTGGTGGAAGGGAAGGAGAGAGGGACCTGGGGAGAGTGTCCTGCACCTTCATTCTGTGATGCCTTGTTGGGATTCAGGAAACAGTGTGCAGGTTGGGGCGGGTGTGGATGTACCTGATGTTGGCGACAAACAGGTAATTGGCAGAGATGTAGCTGGGACCTTATGGGCTAAAGTGAGGGTGAAGGGGTTAGCTGTTTCTTGTGAAATGGTGCGAGTAACTTCAGCCAGGTAGGAGCTGGAATCTGATGGAGTGTGTGGTTTCAGCTCTGGGGGAGCCGGTGTCCAGGAGCTCGAGAGAGCGGGAAGTATGCAGGGGAATCCTCTGTGGACTAGCCACAGGGCTGACTCTGCAACGGTCATGGGAGCCTCTGGAATCCGTGTCCCTTCTAGAGCAGAAGGAATCCACTGAGGTTGCCAGCTGTGTGGGACAGATTGGAAGTGGCTCTCAAAGACCAGGGTCCCCTAAGACCTTTAGATATAAGTCAGGCCCTGAGACATGGCTTCCATGAAGCTTTTCAGGGAGAAGTCCGTCCAAAAACCAGATTACAGCTCAAAAGGCATTTTCGTTTCCAAGACAGGGTTTCTCTGTGTAGCCCTGGCTGTCCTGGAACTCGCTCTGTAGACCAGGCTGGTCTGGAACATAAAAGCATACACCGTTTTCCTTTCTTGAAGACAATCAAGGACAGCAGATTGGAGTAATCTCTCTCTCTCTCTCTCTCTCTCTCTCTCTCTCTCTCTCTCTCTTTTTGTGTGTGTGTGTGTGTGTGTGTGTATGTGCATGTGTGTGTGTGTGTGTGTGTGTGTGTGTGTGTGTGTGTGTGTGTGTGTGTTCCTGTGGTTGGACTTGTGCATGCCAGTGAAGGTGCCGTGGAGGACAGAAGAGGGCATCAGTTCCCCCAGAACTGGATTTATAGGTACATGACAGTTGCCTGATGTAGATGCTGGGAACTGAACTTGGGTTCTCTGTAAGAGCAGTGAGTACTCTTAACCACTGAACCATCTCTCCAGCCCCCAAAATAGTTTCAAACTTTTAAAATCAGGTTGTAATATATGCACATATAAAAGCAGTCAGAAGGAAACAGCCCAGCCGATTATAGCACTACACACCACCAACATCAGGAACAGAATATTGCTGCCCTTCAGAAATCCCATGGAGGCCGGGCAGGGGTGGCACGCGTCTTTAATCCCAGCACTCAGGAGGCAAAGACTGGTGGATCTCTGTGAGTTCAAGGCCAGCCTGGTCTACAGAGTGAGTTCCAGGACAGCCTCCAAAGCTACACAGAGAAACCCTGTCTCGACAAAAAAACAAAAAACAAAAACAAAAACAAAAAAACAAACAAAAAAAAACCAAAAAACAAAAAGAGAAACCCATGGAGTCTTCTTCCTGCCCATCTTGCAGTAAAGGCTTTCTTGGTCTCTTGCAGCTGACATCCTGGATAAGCCTAGGCCGTGAAGTCATACACAAGCTTTAACACTAGAGCCATCACTGGGTCAGATACTTGTTCAGTGTTGCTACAGCTTGCTCTTGTGCGGATCTTGGCGTTAAACAGCCACAAGTGCCTTTTTGAAGATGTGTGATTCATTGTAAAGGTGCTTGGCACCGTCTTGATGTCAGAGGTGGTCACCACCCCTCTGGCTTTGCTCAAGCTGCCCTGGTGCCCTGCCAGGGGTTAGTGCAAGGGAATGTGTGACCTGCCTGTAACCCTACACATTGTAGGATGTCCTAGGATCTATGCTGAGTCCTCGGTGCTCCTGAGCTGCAGTCTGGGACATACAGGCCAGTAGGAGGTGACTTCGAGAATTGTAATCTTGAGGCCAGCCTGGGTCAGTACTCTCCTTTTATTCTCTTTTTGAATTTTTGAGACACCGTCTTACCATGTAGCCCAGGCTGACCTTAAACTTGTAGCAATCCTCCTGCTTGCATGTGGAACTTACCTTTCAAGTTTGAGCCTGAGACTTATTAAAATGTTGTGAGTTGCCAACATTTAAAAATTAGGAGTTCCATTTAGAGTAAATGAACATATGCCTGGCAGGGCCTGCTTTGTTTGAGTCCAGCATCGGGCTAGCTTTGAACTTAATCCCTCTTTGATGCTTAACTCCTGAGCCTCCCTCACATTGACCTCTGTAGGTCTTTGAGTCCCTTGTATTGTAAAGGCATACCTTTAAAGACAATTGCATTTTTTTTTTGTTTTTGTTTTTGTTTTTGTTTTTGAGGCAGGGTTTGGTTTCTCTTTGTAGTCCTGGGTGTCCAGAAACTGTCTCTGTAGACTAGGATGACCTTGAATTTAGAAATCTGCCTGCCTCTGCCTCTCAAGTGCTGGGATGAAAGCTGTGTGCTTAGATCATTGCCATTTTTATATCTTGTCTTGGGGCCATCTCAGTACTGAGTAAAACAACACTCTAGAAGCCATAGATGACAAGCTTCCATTCGGATTGGCAGGAGCCGTGTATTGTATTTTCTCATTCGGTTTACTTATTAACCCAACTTTTACTTACAGTTCAGCCTGTCATGTTTCAGAATGTATAAGGCACAAGGTTATATATAGGGAGGTATCCTTCCCACCTACTGTGTGACACTGTACCTGGGGAGATGTGAACAAGATCTCCTCACCTCACATAGGGACCCAATGGCAGACCAAACTAAAGATACCACCATCTTGGTGAACTAGTGGGTTTTATTGCAGTTACTTCCAGGTGTATGGGTGAGGGAGGGATTACTTACTGGAGCAGAAATGATTCAAAGACAGCTTCATCACCAAAGCCCACCTCAGTGTGGGTTACACCTACAGATCACTGCACAACTTTTCAGGGCAGTGTCTCTTCTAGACAGCTCAGCCAGTCTGTGTCTCTGTCAGGTGGCTTGGCTGGTCTGACAGTGTCTTTTAGCAGCCTCTATTGCTCCTGTATGCCTGGGGAAGGAGGACCTAGTGATTATGGTCAGTTTCAGGGACTTCCTGAAACCTTTGAGTTGCTGCACAATACCCTATCACCCATCACCCCATCCCCCTTTTTGAAATCTTCCGAAATACTTAACACAAATAGAAACCTCAGTTTATCTCTTCTACACAAACACTCCACCAGGCTCACTGTTCTGACCCAGGAGGCTGTTTGGTGTTGGTACATAAAGCCTGCTTTCTCACTTTCGAGTGGGTACTGTGGGATCCTTAGAGATCATTTGGATTTGGATGCCAGAGGTCAAGTGTGTAGTTTTTCTTTTATGCAAAGCTCCACCACTGGTAGCACCCACCCCTCAGCTGCTGCTGTTCGCCATGTTCCTGCCTGGACTCTGGAGATGTGTGTGGTGGTCCTGCCTGGATCCTCCAGCAGCACTGACTGGTGACTTCTTTCAGTGCATCTTGTGCTATTTTGAGAATTCTGTTGCCCTGATAGGCAGACTTCATTGCAACTCCAAGGATTTGCAGGTTCCCTGGGTCTTTCCTACTGTATGTCCGTGAGAGCCATCTGTCTTGTGACCCAGTGGATACTCAGTAAGTTCAGACTTGGTCAGCTTGGATGCTCCGACCTTTCTAAACTCAGAATTGGCTCCCTGAGTACTGGTTAAGTTGTTAGCAAAATCCTGCAGCTTTCACCAGAGTCTTTTCTTTCTGTGAAAAGAGGGCCCAGTGGAGTAGGCTTGTCTCCACAGTGGGGAAAAAACGTAACTTCTCTATACTTGATTTTCTTCTTAGATTGTGTGTGTACGCTCACACGAGCTGTGCCTGTCTCTCTCTGTCTGTGTGTGTCTTTCTCTCTGTGCATGTAGAAGCCAGAACTTAGTATTAGATTCATTCTTCAGCATTCTTCCACTTTTTTCAGAAAGACAGATTGTCTCAGGCAAACCCAGAATGCCACTATGGCCAGTCTTGCTCTGGGAATCTCTTGTCCCTGCCTCGTAGGCTGGAATTACAGGTGGCTGCCATGGCTACCCAGCACGTATATACTTCTGAGGATCCATACTTCAGTCCTTCGCATTTGTCATTCTGGAATATCTCCCGGCCCCCTTTCTGTTCTTAAAAAAATAAATCCACTTTGTGTATAAAAATTGAATTTTACTGATGTCTGCTCTGTGTGTTGACCCTGACAGGAAGTATCATGTCACATACACAAGCAAAAATGCCATGACATGAGGGATTGGCAGTGAGTCGGTCACCTCCTTGTTCTGTGACAAGGCTCCATCATAGAGAGTTTTTAGGTAATTAAAAGCTTTGTAAAAACAGTTTCCCTTAGTGGACACGTGACCTCAGTGATTTGTTGAGGATGGCCAGTTACAGACTGAAGATTACAGACGGCAGCACTAACTGACGGAGTCAGATCTTTGTGGCTCTGCAACCCTGGATCAGTGCCCCGGAGATGAGTGACAAAGGCCCACGGGCTGGGTGGCTGGAAACAGCAGCCCTGTCTCCTTACAGTTTCCGAGGACTGAAGTCCTACACCATGGTTTGGTTTGGCCATGCTCCCCCATCTCAGGGCTTTAGGGGAGAGTCTCTCTTTGCTTCTCTTAGCTTCTGGCTTTTGCTGTCAATTCTTGGCATTCCTTGGCTGCACCCCTGCAGCCACGTGGCTGTCTTCTCCCACATCTTTCCTCCGTGTGCATCTTTCTCTGGGTTTTCATTCCTGTGTGCGTGTTCACATTCCCTCAGTTTATGAAGACATCAGTCCTCTCAGAAAGCCCCTCCCCCTTGGTTCCAACTGATTGTCTCGGTTAAGACTGTTTCCAGATAAGCTCCCATTCTGAATGTTGTGCATAAGGTCTTCATCATGACTTTGGGGCTGTCCTCCCTCCCCTCAGAGTGTCTGAAGATGTGTGGAGTTGGTCCCTGAGTATTGAAGTTCCTCAAGATGATAGACAGTGTGGTTGACATCTCCAGTTATCATCAGGACCACAGATAGGTTTGATTTTGCCTTCACATGCTAGCGAGTGCAATTATGAGATCGTTTATCGCCTGTTTGCTCTGTAATTTTAAGTTTTGCTTTTATGTATAGTTCACAGTGTGCGTTAGGAATGTAGCTCAGTGTTAGGTCACTTACCTAATATGCACAAAGCCCTCGGTTCAGGCTCCCTGTGCTGCACAGATACACATGATTAACAATGAAAATGGCCTGTAGTTGTTTGTTTGATTAAGGGTCTTGCTCCATAGCTTGGGCTCATCTTGGACTCCCTTTCCTCCTTCCTCAGCCCCCCAAGCTGTTGCGACACCACACCCAGTTGTAGCTTTTAAATGGAGTGTGTATATGTGCTTGGGAATTTTCCTTGTTTTCTTTTAAGTATTATTTGTTTGTTTATGGGTATTGCTTGCATGATTCTCCATGAATGGACATAAGAACTGTGAGAGGGATGTGAGAAGGGGCTGGGTTTACCCATTACCTCCATCTTGGTATGTCCATGATCAATAAAATCCAAGTGCTGTGCTCTTTCTCTACCAGCCGGCAGCGGGGTGCCAGGAGTGTTTGTCTACCTGTTCCCTGTTTTGCCTGTAGCCTGCTCTAGTGAAGATGCTTTGTGCTCCAGCTGTTCCTATCTGGGCCTTTCACCTGCAGGGTCATGTTGAATGAATGCCCCCAGGTACCTTGTGTTCCTGGGGTAGAGTTTACAGAAGGTGGGTGAGGTCCGGGAGGCACACACACACAAAAAGTGTATGTGTGTGTGTGGGGGGACACCCCTAAATGTCACCACATTGGATTGCTAATAAGCTTTAAAAAAAAAAAGAGTTGAAGTTTTTTTCTTAGAAAATCTTTGGTCTGTGAGAGACTTCTCTTTCTGTCCCTGTAGCCAAGCAAAAGAAAGGGTAATTGTGCCCACTGGAGACTGGTTTCGCATGCTCACTGAAGATGCCTGTGTTTCTTATTTAAATAGCCTTCGTAATCAAGAGTCTTTTTCTCTTAAAGGCCACTGATTCCCCTGGAGAAATCAAGTAAGTCTTATACACAGGCAGAAAAGCGGCTCTGAGAGAACAAATCACAAGCAGTGTTTAAAAGCAGAGAATAAAAAGCCTCACTCAGTAAGTGTAACACTGAATATAGTGTTTGCCTTCATATTGTTATGATACATTAAACCAGCGAAGGAGGAGAGGGAGCCATGAGAGGCGGTCCCCAGAGAGCCAGAGCCTGGCTACACTGGCAGAGCGTGGAGGGAGGGGAGGGGAGGCTGGAGAGGCCCTGGCAGGAGGAGCCGGGAGTGGGGTCCCTCACTCAGATGGGAGACCCAGCTTAAAGATGCTCTTTGCCTAGTTTGCTGTTGTCTTCAGTGGTGGCTGAATCACCACGTCACATGACGAAAGGGCTCTTCCAAATCTCATTTAGAAAGTGGTCACTGTTGTTAATGATGCTGTGTGTTTCAAAAGAGGGCGTTTCAATATGTATTTCTGAAAACATGTTAGCAACCAGGCTTTAAGACTAGAGTTAAAAAAATACATTTATTTAGAGAGAGAGAGAGAGAGAGAGAGAGAGAGGGTGTGGGTGTGGGTGTGGGTGTGGTTGTGGGTGTGGGTGTGGGTGTGGGTGTATGCTACAACATGGTTATGGAGCTCAGACAAGCCAGGCAGGTCTGTTGTCTCCTTCCACCATGGGAATCTGGAGACGAGTGTATTTATTTGCAGAGCCATTTTGCCAGCCCAGCAACCTGGTTTTAAAGTATGGGTGGTCAACAGTTAATCATAGTCTTGGGAGCCGAGTGAGTGAGCTCCTGCTTCCAACATGGAAAATTGATGGATGAAATACAAAGGACATTAGGAAGTTTGACCAGTCACTGAAAGAAGCGGTCACTCCATGGGCCAGAAGTAGCACGAACCATAAGGCAGTCTTGGCATCTCTGCCAGGTGGAGGGGCTCATCATAGAAGGTACTCTGGGAGACAGACACAGCTGCTGCCGTCAGCTCAGGACTGATACCCAGACACCCACGGCTGTCAGCATGCAGATTGCCACTAATGAGGACTCATCAGTACCTGCCTTCCCCAAGTTCTGGGAATGTTCTAGAAGGACAAGCAGGGGCTGCCTTAGACTGTAGATGTCCCTAAGACACCTAGATGAAGCTTAAAATGTTCATTCCTTCAGGGTGGTGGTGGTGGTGGTGGTGGTGCACGCCTTTGATCCCAGCACTGGGGAGGCAGAAGCAGGTGGATCTCTGTGAGTTCAAGGCCAGCCTGGTCTACAAAGCAAGTTCCAGGACAGCCAGGGCTACACAGAGAAACCCTGTCTTGGGGGGGGGATCATTCCTGGCCCACGGGCTCTGAAACTGTAAATCTGTAGATTCAAAAGCTCTGCAGTGATTCTAAGAGTAGGACCCCTGAGGAACACTGCTAGCAGGAATGACAGTGACTTCAGAAAGGGAACAACCTAATCTGGTTAAATGAGGATAAGGTTGTTAATTTGTATCAAGGGGTTCTTGTATTTGAGTTCCTCCATTTACTGCCTTTAAATTATTTTTTTGGGGGGTGGATGCTTATAAAATGAAGCACTTTAAGCACTTGAAAGTGTACAGTGTGGTGGCACTAGTCTCCATTTGTAATATTGTACATCGGTCACTGTCACCTACCCTCCTTAGCACCTGGCCACCTGGCTGCTGGCACTGAGCTGTTGTAAAGTATCTGTGGGTTTACCTATTGTGAATGTTTCATACACACGTAAGTGCACAAGTGTGTGTGCATTTGTGGGTGTGTGAGTGTGTGGGTCTGTCTGTGTGCATTTGTGGGTTGTGGGACTGTCTGTGTGCATTTGTGGGGGTGTGGGACTGTCTGTGTGCATTTGTGGGGGTGTGAGTATGTGGGTCTGTCTGTCCATCTGTGTGTTTGTGCCTGCTTTCACTTAGCATAATGTTTTCAAGATTCAAGGTCTATGTTGAAGCATGTGTTGCTGTTTTATTCCTTTTTATGATTGAATAATGTTTCACTGTACAGATATACCACTATTGACTGACTTGGGTTGTTTCCACTCTTTGACTATTAATGCTTAGCGCTCCTGTGGACGTTCATGTACATGTCCTTGTTTGAACACTTGTTTTCAGGAGCAGCAGGTTGTCTCAGTGAGTAAAGCGCTTGCTACCAAGCCTGATGACCTGCGTTCAGTACTCATAACCCATGTGGAAGAAGAAAATTGACTCCTGGGTTCTGACCTCCATGGGTGTACTGGAGCATATGCCTATTATAACTGTCAAAAAATTGCAATGCCTCCTTTCCTTCCTTCCTTCCTTCCTTCCTTCCTTCCTTCCTTCCTTCCTTCCTTCCTTCCTCTCCTCCTCCCTCCCTCCTTCTTCCTTCCTTCCTTCTTTCTTCTTTCCTTCCTTCCTTCCTTCCTTCCTTCCTTCTTTCCTTCCTTCCTTGTTTCTTTCCTCCCTCCCTCCCTCCCTCCCCCTCGCTCTGTCTTCCCTCTTCCTTCCTTCCCTTCCTTCTTTAACAAGGTCTCGCCACATAGCCCATGCTATCCTGGAATTTACTGTGTAGACCAGACTGGCCTTGAACTCAGAGATGACTCACCTGCCTCTGCCTTCTGAGTGCTGGGATTTAAAGCATGCGCCACCATGCCTGGCTGTCTGTTTTCAATGTTTTCCTTCTATTTTGGTTTAATTGGGCATACATTTAGGTAGGGAGATGACTGGATTATAATAATTGTGCTTAAC
The DNA here is from genome assembly GCF_003668045.3 of Cricetulus griseus. Taxonomy (NCBI): domain Eukaryota; kingdom Metazoa; phylum Chordata; class Mammalia; order Rodentia; family Cricetidae; genus Cricetulus; species Cricetulus griseus. Next base: position 189,936,710 of record NW_023276806.1, read on the forward strand.
TAGTTGTGAGATCACTGAATTGTCGACAGTGGACATGCCAGCTTTGGACGAAGGTTTCCATTTTCCCATCAGCTCTCCAGTGCTCACTTTGCATTTATTTTCCAGAGTGGCTGTTCTGTGGCTATGATTAGGCTTTTCTTTTCCTTTTTAAAATTAATTAATTTTTATTTTATGTGCATTGGTGTTTTGCCATGGTGTTGGGTCCCCTGGAATTGAAATTATAGATAGTTGTGAGCCACCATGTGGGTGCTGGGAATTGAACCCGGGTCCTCTGGAAGAGCAGCCAGTGCTCTTAACCACTGAGCCATCTCCCCAGCCCCGATTAGGCATTTTTAATGCTTTTCATTTTCATTTCCTCAGGGAATGATGTTGCACATCCTTCCTTGTGCTTTGGCAGTAGGTTATGGTGGTGGTGGCACACACCTTTAACCCAGCACTCAGGAGGCCGAGGCAGGGGATTCCCTAAGTTTGAGGTCAGCCTTGTCTACTGAGTGAGTTCAGGATAGCCAGGGCTATGTAGAGAGAAAAACAAAAGACAAACAAACCAACAAAAAAGTTGTTTAGATAGAAAGGACAACAGGCTCAGTGATTTTTGGTACAAAAGATACAAAATTTCTCTTAGGAGCAATAAATTCAGGAGATAGACTAGGCAACATAGTGAGTGTAGTCAGTAACAATATATTGTAATTTTGGAAAATACTAAGAGAGTGAATCTTAAGTATTTTCACCATAACAAATGAGAACTAAACATGGTTAATTGGTTTGGTTTAGTCATTCTGTGACATCTGCAAATGTTAGAAAACATGCTGAGGGATCAACAAGATGGCTTAGTGGATAAAGACACTGGCTGCCAGTCCTGGCAACTTGAGCTCTATCTCTACACCTCACACGATGGAAGAAGAGGACCAACTTCTGCAATGTGTGTGCACTGCCCCCCATAAATAAATAAATAAATAAATAAATAAATAATAATAATAATAATAATAAATATGCATGTTATAGATTGATACATTTTTAGAATAATAATTATGGTGTTTCCCAAACACAGGAATCAGGCTTGCATGTTGTGTCATGCAACATGTGCAGACAGCTCAGGGGGGCAGAACCTGTGAGTGATGCTAATAGGAGCAGCTCTGAGGGGTTTAGGGTGTATGAAGGGTACACGGGAAGTGCTCCGCTACAAAGTGGGAACTGGCTTTTCACGGCCATCATTGTCACAAACAAGGCAATCTGCTGCTACCTGCCTGTTCTGCATGGGTCTAGCAGGCCATCTCGACTTCTCAGTGGAGGAGGGTGGACACATATTGGCTGACCATCTGTTGTGTGAGGCCCCAGGCAGCCATTAACAGGTTGCTGGGGACAACAAGCAAGCGATTCGGTTCCTTACTGGAGTTTTCTTGCTTCTGGTCCAACTTCTGGCTTGTCTCTGAAAGCAAGGTTGTGAAGAATTGCCTGGGAGGCTAGGTCCTGATACACGTCCCAGGTTGCCACAGCCTCTTGTGGCGCTGCCCACGTGAGAGCCTATCTCTACCGGGTTAGTGTTGTTTTTTTCTACATTACTCTTTCTTTCTTTCTTTCTTTCTTTCTTTCTTTCTTTCTTTCTTTCTTTCTTTCTTTCTTTTTAAAAGATTTATTCATTCTTATTTCACATGTGTGAGTGTTTTGCCTGTAAGAGTGTATACCTCACATATGCCTGGTCCCTGTAGAGACAAGATCAGGGAGGGTATCAGATCTGGGACCAGAGCAATAGTGTTGCAAGCTGCCATAGGGGCTCTGGGAACTGAACCTGGGTCCTGTGCAAGAGCAGCAAGTGCTCTTGGCTGTCCGGCTATTTCTTTAGCCATTTCTCTTTTAAATGGTAAAAGGTCGTCATGGCTTGGGGTGAGATGCAGTGAGGCATTTTGAATGCAACGCCTTTTTTCTATACGTAGAGTTCTTCTTTGCTTTGTAGTTATGGAGTCTTGTGCACAGTATTCAAAACTGTAATCTGAAAATTTCTCTGGGAAACTCTTGAGTACACCTCTCCTATGGTAGGTTCTCTGGGTGGCATGGTAGTCACAGACTTGGAGGCCGGGGGTGGGGTGGGGTCGGGTGGGGTGTTGGGTAGTGGATGGATTTGGCTTTAGATCCTTGATTTATCTGTCACTTGTGGTCTTAAAGATTATAGAATCGTTTGGATCCTGAGTTTCTTCACTGATATAGTGAAAGATATCAGAGGCTAGTTCCTAGCAGGGTGGTCATTATTGTCCACATGAGCCTCAGAATTGACTGACATAGCATTATTTAATTACATTTGTGTGTGTGTGTGTGTGTGTGTGTGTGTGTGTGTGTGTGTGTGTGTGTGTGTGTATGTGCGCGCTCGCATATGTGATGGTACTGTCTGGGGGGAGAATGAGGATCGGTGAGAGGAAAGGAGGATGTCTTGGAAAGTGGAAGGGGTAAATGTGAGCAAAATACAATGATCTATGTATATGAAAAAAGAATTAAACATATTATGTGTGTTAATTAAAAGCTTTTTAAGGAGATTCAAGTCTAAGAAATAAAACAGAACTAAGCAGCATGTAAAATGCCTGTGTAAACAGAGGTAAGAACCCCGCCCCCAGTCAGAGACCAGTTAATACCTTCCACGTAATCATTTAATGACTTGAGAGCATCTATTAATAGCCAGCCTCAGCAAGTGCCCACCTGCCCCCATTGGAGAACTCTCAGCTGTGCACAGCAGAGCCCGCTCCCCGTGATGGGCACCAGCCTGGTACACTTGGAGAGTGGGGAGGAAGGAGATGGGTGTCAGGGTAACTTTTAGGGGTCAGTCAGACGAGAGGGCCTGCACTCCTCCAAAACAGAAATCAGGGTACAATTCAGGGTAATAAGATGTTTTCATTATATATTCATTATGGAAAGAGTCAATAAATGCAAATTATATACTAATTAAGATTAAAATTTAAGAAAACAAACAAGGGAACGTGGCAATGAATGCCACTTGATGACATGCTTAAAAACGAGCAACTGGTAAATTTTGTTATGTATATTTTACCACTTTAAAAGAAATGATGGGGCTGGTAAGATGGCTCAGCCAGTAAAGGCATTTGCTACCAAGCCTGATGACCTGAGTTTGATTCCGTTTGTCACACATGGTAGAAGGAGAAAACTGACTCCCAACTTTATCTTCGGTCTTCCACACACGTGCTGTGACCTGTGAGTGAGTGCATACATGTGAGTTAGGAGGGCTGAGAACCACCGCTCTCCAAGCTGTCTGTAAGGGGCTGCAGAGGGGACAGGACATTGATACTGTTTAGCCACTGTGGTTGCGGTTACTTTGTTCTTCACTAATCTGGGTGCTGCTTTGGAAATGTTTTAACATTTCTATTTCCTCCTCTCCCTCATGAGTGTCATAATTTCTAAGACCTGCTTGAGTCTTTTTTTCTCCATCTTTCTGAACTCTGAACTAAAGAGAGAAGGAGGCTTTATCCCAGCATTGTGGAGCTGGGGGTTCATCTGTAGAATTTCTAAGGAACAGCAAGACACCCGCAACTTTGTCTTGAATTCCTAATCAGACAACTCAGGGGTGTTCTAAACATAAACATGATAACGCTTCAGACACTAAATAATTACCATTCCTTCTTTAATTATATCTTTGAGCATTGGAATATCTTTAATTAATGCAGGCTTACAGATGCAACCTCCCTAATGAAGTAACTAGTGTCAGCAGCCATGGCCTGAGCAGGGGGTGAGAGGCTGTCGGGGAGCCTGCCCCTGCTGGAGCAGACCATCACAGCCTGAGTCCAGCAAGGATTCAGCCACTCAGAGTGGCACAGCTGGAAACCAAGTATCTTCTATAAGCCCCCAGACCACCTGGAAAGTGTGGGCAAAACATTGACCCTGCACCCCAGGAAGCGTCCTGCCCCATCCAACAGTTGAGAGAACTTTAAAGGACGCCCTGAGAATATAGTGTGCCAGACAGTGTGGGCTGTCTTCAGAGACAGATGGCCCGCTTTCTTTAATGATGAACTAGTGAGAGCTTCAAAAAGGAAAGGGAGGAGAACTTACTGTAGGAGACTTAGGAGACGTCTGGACCAAAGCAGTGCGCTTCTTGTTTAGGGCCTGACTTGAAAAAAGCAAGTGGGCAAGAGTCTCAAGGCCATAAGGAATACTGAATAGGAAGTAGATAGTTAGGTAACATTAGGGATTATCTTCAGTTTTGTCGTGGTGGTGATTATATTGTAGTTGCTTTTTAAGAATCCTGTACTAGAGAAATGGAAATATTTATTGATGTTAAGGATGTTTGGAATGATGTTTCTCTCTATGTGTGTGGTGTGTTCTTAAATGTGCCAGCAAGTGTGTTCTCTGCATGTAGAGGTTAAAGGTCAACCTCAGGAGCTGCCTTCCCTGTTTCTTGAGATTGTCACTGGCCTGGGACTCACAGGCTGACGGGCCAGTGAGCTTCATAGATCCTTTGTCTCTGCCTCCCCAGAAGAGTTACAGGGGTTACAAGGCGTACCACCATGTTCAGCTTTTTGGTTGGATTTTGGGGATTGAACTGAGGACTTCACGCTTGCCTGGCAGGGACTTTGATTGAGCTATTACCCCAGCCCTAGAATTCACTTTTTCTCCTCTTTAGCAGCTGAGCTGCTGACATTAAAGCTGTGCAATTCTAGTTTTTTTTAGCTTTTGTTTATGTTTATTTGACAATAAAAATTTAAATGCCAAAAATGGATATATTGGCAGCTTTTTTTTTTTTTTTTTGATGCACACATCAAGAGGCTTTATTGCAGTTGTTTAACGAGCTAACCCCATGTTTGCTCGGGCCTTTCATCCACCCACCATGGCAGATGGCTGGGGAAAGACCCCGAGAAACCACGGGACAAAGATCTTATAGGGCAGCGTAAGGGGAGTGTCTAGGGGTACGCACAGGTTCAGGATTGGTGTGCCTCCAGGCTTGGAGGGCTTGCCCTGTGTTGATTGGTCAACTGGTTGTTATAGCCCATAGGCCCTCCCAGGGTGGTTACTATGCTCTGCTCGAGTCATTGCTGTGCTTGTCCATAAAGCACAACCAGAGCCGTAAAGCATAGCACCACCAGCTAACTTCTGATTGGTTCCTTGCCACGAGGCAGGCATCTGACCTCCTAGTGACCAAGGCAAGGTCAGGCAAACACGTGTTAGACTGTCATGGCTGCCGAAATGGGGAGCTGGTCCCTTCATTCTCCAATTTTCTTTTTGGAGATTCCAATCATGGAATTGTTGTCTCTCCGGCGTCCCCATCAGGGAGTAAGTGATATTGGCATTCCCTAGTAAGAGAGTTTATTTTGACTTAGTATTTCAACCAGGGAAAATGGGCGACATATTCTTTCCCATGATACTTCCTGCTGACTTCGGGACACAGTTAGGGACCCAAGAAGGATGAAATGCTAGTCAAAAGCAAAAAGGGAATTTAGGCAATGGGGAATCCATCAGGAGCTTCTGGTTAGCAGATTCTGTTGCAGAGACAGGGGGTGTCCACATCAGCTGGACTGGTTCACATCCACAGCAAGTCCAGGGCTCAAAGTCTACTTAGAACAGCCTGTAGTCAGCAACTGATACTCAGATGTCTGCCAGAAGCAGAAACCTGTTTAAGACATATTTAAACTGGGAACAGAAGTTAAAACTTATTTACTGAAACCCACAGTGCAGAAAAAACAGATATCTTTTCAAACAGCAGGAACATATATTTTTAACTTTGAGTCCAAGCAAAAACTATAGATTTGGGTTAGAAGCATGTACATTTTTCTTCTGTCCAGAGCGCCAGGTATGGATTGGACAGAGGTACCTTTGGCCTGAAGAAAAGCCCTTTAAGTTTATACTTAGATGATAACCAAAATAAACCTAAAAACCTTGAGATTGTGACTGAACTGTAAGTAAGGTAGTCACTACTTTATCAGCTAACAAGCTGACTATAATCTTGTGGATCTGACTGCCTGATGCTGCTAAGCTGACAACCATTAATATTTCAGAGATCTGAGAAGGGTAAATTTTATACAGTTTCTGAATCTATTAAAAAGCATCAGAAGTCAGTTAGAAGCCAGTCCATATACAGTTAGCTATGCCCAAGTCTCTCCATTAGCATTGGAGGCAGGAGTCTCAAAGAACAGCAATCTTCGCCAGGCCTATAAGGTGAGAGGTTTTTTTCTCTCGGTGGAAGATGGACATGGAAAAGACTGACCTTGTTTTGTCTAGGCAAAGGGGGTGCAATCAATTTTCCAGTGTCCAGCAGTTTTGTCCACAGTCTGGGCCAGGTCCTGGCAGGCAGCAGGTATCACATCTAAGCATCTCGCTCACTGGTCAGTGTCGTCATCATCCAGGTGTAGGAACTGGGGTGCCTCATAATCTTCTTTGGAGACTTTGGGTCACTGTCAGGATCTGGCAGTCTGTCTGATATTATAAACTTTTAAAATAACATTTTAAATGCCATATTCTGCAGGTCTCTGAAGCATTAGAGGTCTATCTGTTTTAGTTACTTGTCTAGTCACACAGGTGGCTAGGTAAGGCCTTAATTCTGTAATTAATTTTTAGTTTGACTGTAACTGGTTTTAACTTAGTAAAATATTTGACACTTAGCACAGTTGAATTTAAATTGCATATAATATAGTCTCCTTACATTCTTTGAACAGTAGCCACATGTACACATTTCAGTTGCCTGCTCAAGCTTAGCTTCTGAAAACACAAACTGTATTAATTTGTATTTTTAACATCTTATAATAGATTAGCAGCCTTTATAAAACAAGAACTTTACATTGTCATCAGACTTTGCTTAAAAATGATTCTGAATTGAAACATTAACAAAAATATTTTAGAAGCATAAATATTAATGTCTTTCTGTAACATATAGAAGCATTAACATTTTAAATCTTCATTGGAAAACTTGTTTCTAAGATGGTACCTCCTAATTTCCATGTGGTCACTTTTAGTCAAGATGACGGTTCAAATGTCTTTTTCAACTTCAGCAAAATGGCTACCAGCCAGCCACGTGACCAGCTTGCCATGTGACTGACTGCAAAATGGTAACCTGCACCATTTGTTTTAGCTGTATGCTTGTAACAGAACTTAGGTTATGCCAGGAAACAGATAGAACATTTTAAAACAAGCATACATAACTTACTTGAGAAATAAACAGAACTTTTAAAACAGAATTAGCTTAATATGTTTAAAATTTTAACTTATATTACCAATTTTTACTATTTGTAGACATGAGAAACCATAGCAAACAGTTTACATTTTTCTCTGACTTTTAACAACCTTTCCTCTGACCTTTGACAACTTTCCTCTGACCTTCTATGACTTGCTTTAACTCTCTATAACTTTCTATATACCTTTAGTTCATTTCTCTGATTCCCTTAGACATTCTTAGACAAATTTCTTTCCCTTTTCCTCTTTATTACTTTAGTCTCCTACATTTTCTCTCATTTCTCAGTCAACATAAAATCTCTTACCAAAGTCCTTCTTGTAGTTTTTAATAACTTTAAGGCTGTTTCTTTTTAATGTCCGGATCAGGCCAGATGGTTCACCTGCCCCAGCTCCATGTGCTCAGGGCAGAAACCTGGGGGGGGGGTGCTGCTGGTAATCCCAGACCCTCTGCCAATGCAGGGGTGGGAAAGAGACCCCCGAGGCTTCCCTGCTCCAACATTCTGCACACCACGTGTGTGGAGCACGGAGAAGGCCGGGCAAATGGTGGCCTTGCAAGCCACGTGCTCAGGGCAGGGGAACTCCTGCCACATGCTAGGACCTGCAGCAGGATGGCTGCAGTAGTGGTTGGAGTTCAGAACAGCAGCCTCACCGTGTGCTTGGAGACAGGGGACTCTGCCGAAGCACACTCTATCCCATGGCACGTGGCAGAGGAACTCCTGTCCCACACACCACGTGCTCAGGGCAGCAAGAAAAGACCCCTGACCCACGCATGCCACGTGTGTGGGTAGTAAGGACAGAAAGAGACACCAGGCTTAACAAACACAGCACAAATGTGAAACTTGGACAGACAGCACAGTAACACAGACTAGGGTCCTATTCAGAATTTCAGATGACTAGCCCCATGGGGAACAACTTGGCCCACAACCAAGTCTCCCCTACAGATTGGGCGACCCCCCTGGTTTTCCCTACAGATGGAGCAGGCAACTTAGTCCCACCAAGTCCCCCTCCTACAGATTGGGCAACCTTGGGTGCCCCTTTTACAGACTGCGGAAGCTGCCGCCCGAACCTCTGCCCAAGGCCTTCTTACAGATTTCGCTAGTGAACCCAACATAGGACCTTTACATTTACCCAACCAACAAAAACAGCAGACATGAAAACACAAAACTGAACATACAGCTCAGGATCTGCCAAGCCAGCACCGAAAAGCAGGCAGGCAGACTGTGGATTGCAACAGATTAGAAAAAAAAACCTAAGTTACTTTGTGTGGTGCCACGTGACTCAACAAAAGGGGGTGTCGTGGTGGATCCTGAATTGAAAACCAACAATAAAAACACAGAGACAGAATAGACAGAAAGGAACAAACGCCAACCCAATCTGTCTGCCCTGCTTATAAGGCAATGGTGCCAGTTGCATGCAGTAGCCACTATCTGAGTAGGGTTCAAGTGTCCTTGGGCCTCTGTTCCTCCTCTTGGGGCGTCCCCCAAGACAGCATCTGCGACCCTCCAGGCATGTCTACAGATCGCAGTCCGGCCAGTCTCACGACTGCAGGACAACTGCAAACCGAAAACCGAAAGAGCTTTTACAGAATAGACAGAGACAGAGCTGGCAGACAGTAGATGAGACAGAATAGGGTACCTGCTTACCTCCAAGATCGACTCCACTCAGGTGAGGGGTGGTCGCAAATCCTGGACGAGCCCCCAAAATGAAAGACCCCGGTGGCTCAGGCCCCCAGGATCGCGGCCCAGTCTGCAACGACCCCAATCATCAGGCGGGTTTATTGCAGTTGTTTAACTATCTAACCCCATGTTAGCTCGGGCCTTTCATCCACCCACCATGTCGGATGGCTGGAGAAAGACCTCTTGGCAGCATTTTTAAACATTTAATGTAAATGACAAACACATACATCGGACTCTACATTGTACTTCAGTTTTAGAAGATTGCTGTTTGGCTTATTTATACTTCCAATCTGGCTAGCTCCTTGGCAAATTAGTATTTATATTAACTTTATGTTGCTTCTCATTCTGGGAGTCCCTAAGAGCCCTCCAATAAACCATATTGTTGATGCTTAGAGAGTTAATGTTATGGATAATTGCTAATCAGTAGGCTCTTCATACCAATAAGCAGCCAGAAAGAGGGGGTCTGGGAAAGATCGTAGTGACTGGAAATAGATTAAGTAAGGACAAGAATAATCTGTGTGCCTGGCTGCATTGAATCCATGAAGTACATGCAAATAGCACTCGATTTGGTGTGGGACTTAGTCTGTTTGTGCTGCTGTAACAAAACACCTTAGACTAGGTACTTAAAAAATAGAAACCTGTTGCTCACCATTCTGGTTACTGCAAGTTCAAGGCTGAGGTGCAGTAAGTTGGGTGTCTGGTGAGAAGTGTGGTCATGGGGCTAGGGAGGGGGCATAAGCCCCTTTTTATAAGGACAGGACAGCAGTCCTTATAGCTTCCGCCCTAATGATCTAATCACCTTCCATGACCTCAGCTTCTTAAATCCAACCACCTTTGGGAAAGGGTTTTTCCTTCCTTCCTTCCTTCCTTCCTTCCTTCCTTCCTTCCTTCCTTCCTTCCTTCCTTCCTTGTTTTCTTTCTTCCTTTTTAAAAAAAATTTTTTTTGAGACAGGGTTTCTCTGTAACAGCCCTAGCTGTCCTGGAACTAGCTTTGTAGACCAGGCTGGCCTTGAACTCACAGAGACCCACCTTCCTCAGCCTCCTAAATGCTGGGATTAAAGGCATGAGCCACCACTGCGTGGCTCCCAAATTACTTTCTTAAGAACACATTTTGGGGCTGGAGAGATGGCTCAGAGGTTAAGAGCACTGACTGCTCTTCCAGAGAACCTGAGTTCAATTTCCAGTGTCCACATGGTGGCTCACAACCATCTGTAATGAGATCTGGTGCCCTCTTCTGGCCTGCAGGGATACATGCAGACAGAACACTGTATACATAAAACAAAATCCAAACCACATTTCCATGCACTCTCCACACAAGCCTTGCTGTGGCTGGCCCTCCTCTGGCCACATGTCCTTCTTGCCAGCTATTTCCACATCTGTGAGGAGCCTTCCCACCCCAGGCTCTGATTCAACTCTTCTCTGGCTCAGTGCAGTCAAGTACACAGATTATTGTCGGCTTTACTTACTTTGCTTCCATTCACGCACACTCGCCATCCTGTCTGGCTGAAGCAGCCTTCCACTGTCCTCCTGGCTCTGTATCCTTTCTGACTTCCTTGCCCACCATCCTCCTTGTCCCTGTGGCCATCTCCCAGTCTGTCATGGACCTGTCTCTTCTGTACTGTAAAGCCCACAGGCACGGGGCCTTTCAGTCTTGGTTAATCCCTTGCACCTGCTCATGGTTTCCATGGTCAGACGAGTCTTGTTGGATTCATGGTAAGCTTTGGGCTGAATATGGAGACAACCCCAGGAAAGATGGAGCCTTTCCCTTCAGATTGCTCAGGGTCCCCTAAGTAAGGCAGAGGAGTAAATCCAGAGTACAATGGCAGCTTGTTTTTTGAGAAAGGATTTCACTGTGTATGGATAGCCCTTGTTGGAACTCATGGTGTAGACCAGACTGACTTTGGACCTACACGAATCTGCCCTCTTCAGCCTCCCCAGTGCTGGTCTTGTACCACCATGCCTGGCGAGGACACAGCTTAAATCTGATGAGAAACTTGCAGACACAAACAGAAGAGGGGAGGCTGGGTGTGTGGGGAGTTGTGGGAGCAGGAGCAGGAGGGTCTGGCAGTGAGAACAACGTCTGTGAAAGCATGGCAGTTGCAGAGAGCACTGAGAAGCTCACAGTGTGGGCCACCTGTGAGGGCTTTGAGTTTCATTTTGTATTTTTTGGGGGAAGGATTTGGGGAATTAAGACAGTTTCATATAGCCCAGGCTGGCCTTGAACTTGTGATCCTCCTGCCTCCACCACCTTCCCAGTGCCACGATGACAGATGTGTTTCTTGAGTGGCCACAGCCTTGCAGCAGGAGGCACAGCCTGGGACTGCTGCCATTATCCTGAGGAGTGGCCTTTGTCTTTTAGGGACAAAGATCCCTAAAAGATCTGGATCCTTAGGAGAAAAGAATTGCCGGATGAGCCAGTATGAGGCAGAGTTGGAATTTACTAAAAAGATTTCTAGCACAGGTCTTAGTTGCTGGGTTAGTCCATCAGAAAGGAAGACTCTCCGGGGAGCTTGTGTGTGGGCTTCTCAGAGGGACCCTATGGTGGTGACTGTGTGTAGGACTCCGTGTTTTAAAAGCTTTTGAAAAAGTGATTAATTTATTTTTATTTTATATGAATGGGTGTTTTTCCTACTTGTATGTCCGATACTGTGTATGCAGTGCCTGCAGAGTTCAGAAGAGAGCATTGGGTTCCCTAGGACTGCGGTTAACAGATAGTTGTGAGCTACCATGTGGAAGCCGGGAATCAACCCGATTCCTCTGGAAGGGCTCTTAACTGTTAAACTGTTAGACCCCCGAAAACTCAAGTATCCGGGGTCTCAGGCCAGGTTCGCGGTCACCCCAATCACCAGGCGGATTCGAGAGCTTGCTGCAAACTGCACGAGGCTTTATTGTAATTTAACGAGCTAACCCTATGTTAGCTCGGGTCTTTCACCCACCCGCCATGGCGGACGGCTAGAAAAGACGGCTCCTTGGGTCTCCCAAAAGATCTTATAGGGCAGCGTAAGGGGAGTGTCTAGGGGTACGCACAGGCTCACGATTGGTGTGCTTCCAGGCTTGGAGGGCTTGCCCTGTGTTGATTGGTCAACTGGTTGTTATGGCCCATAGGCCCTCCCAGGGTGGTTGCTATGCTCTCTACATCATTGTCGTGCGCTTGCCCGTAAAGCACACCCAGGGTCGTAAAGCATAGCGCCACCAGCTAACTTCTGATTGGTTCCTTGTCACAAGACAGGCATCTGACTTTCTAGTGTCTAGGGGAAGGTCATAGAAGCACATGTTCGACCATTATGGCTGCCAAAAGGGAAGCCGGTTCCTTCAAAACTATTGCTCTAGGCCCTGGTTTGTTTTTGTTTTTTGTTTTTTGTTTTAGTTTTTTTTTTTTTTGCTTTTTGTTGTTGTTGTTGTTTCTTTTCTTTTCTTTTCTTTTCTTTTTACCTTTTAAGACAAGATCTCACTATGTAGCCTTGGCTGGCCCAGAACTCACTATGTAGACAGGCTAGCCTTGAATTTACAGAGATCAGCCTGTCTCTGCCTCCCCAGTGCTGGGCTCTAAGGTGTTCAATACCATGTCCTGCTGTGTGTAGGACTTTTGAAATTTTGTTGTCTTAAGTCACTGTTCTGTTGCTGTGAAGAGATACCATGGCCAAGGCAACTCCTATAAGAGAAAGCATTTAATTGAGGGCTTGCTTACAGTTTCGAAGGTGTAGTCCATTTTCGTAGTGGCCGGAAGCATAGTGGCAAGCATGGTGCTGGAGCAGTACCCGAGAGCTACATCCTGACCCACAGGCCGAGAGAGAGACTGGGCTCTGCATGGGCTTTTGAACCCCAAAGCCCACCCTTTAGTGACACACTTCTTCCCAGGAGGCCATGCCTCTTAATCCTTCTAATCCTTTCAAATAGTGCTACTTCCTGTTGACTAAGCATTCAAATATATGAGCCTATGGGAGCCGTTCTTGTTCAGACTGCTGTACATTGTTAATCATAATTCTAAGAGACCCTCCTCTCTCCTGTGCTTAGTCCTCTTTTTGATAATTGAGATTATAGGGGCTCTGAGGGTGATTTGGATGGCATCACAAGTGGATAAAATACAACCACAGGCCCCAAGAATTACAGAAGGGGCTTGAAATGTGCCTTTCACTGTAAATAAAGTTTCTTATGAGATGCCTAGAAAATTGCAGGTTTACAGTGGGATAAGCAAAAGTCTCGGTATGGGCAGGCCTAATCATGGTTTATGGCTATTTAAGCCCCCCCCCCCTCATTTTTTGTTTTGAAATAGGATCTCTCTACGTAGCCTTGGCTGGCCTGGAACTCACTAGGTTGGTCTTGAACTCATAGAGATCTACCTGCTTCTGCTTTCCCAGTGCTGGAACTAAAGGCATGTACCACCATGCCTGGGCATTTAAGCATTTTTATTAGAAACTATTTCTCTTTAAAAGAAATGTTTCTCAGTGTAGACAGCCTTCACAGCAGATGGTGACAGTGCTGGAGTTCCCGATTCTCCTGACAAAGGGTTTCAACCAGGCTGCCTCTCCCTTTCCTTGTTCCCACAACTACCCTGCTTTAGAACCATGTTCCGAATGAGGGAGAAAGCAGGGTATATTTGGGTCTGGGAAGAGCTCGACTTGATTTGCTTAGTGTCCGGGATGCCCATCACCTATGGACTCCATAAGGCTAGCTCTGAGCAGCTCAACCTCAGGACACAGTGGTGCCTTGGTGGTAGGGAGGAGGGAATGGGGAGTTGAGTGTGAACATGAGTCAGCGATCATGAATCCCCGGGGGAGGACTGGGGCTTCTTAGATACTTGGAGGCGGTGTCTAGTGGGCCCTGGCAGTGGGGACTTTTTTTTGAGCTGTGATCTCACTGTGGCCCAGGCTGGCCTTAAACCTTATGATGTCCTCATGTGTGAATTTCCTGAGTAGCAGGGACTACAGTGCTTATCCTTGTGCCACATTTCACCCATTCTCTCACGCCATAAACCCCATCAGTTGCTAAACAGTTGTTCTGTTTAACTTTGCTTTCTCTGATTCCAAATTCCCCCCATTCTCTTCTCCGTCTTGATGGCACCCCGTGCCTGGTGGCGGGCGTATCCATGTGGAGGATGGAGCCTGCTTCACTTCTCCTCACCCTGCAGGGTGATTTTTCTGCAGGACGCTGACGTTAGAAAGGCTGCTGCTGCTCAGAAGTATTCAGTGGCTCCCCATTGTCTGCTGACATTCTCACACTCTGGAGCCAACTTTTCTAGCATCCTTCCCAACTGAATGGAGCCACTGCTCTTTGTCACAAAAACACATCCAACATTGTCCCCAGTGGTGCCTCCCACCAGACTGACCCTCTCTTATCTGAGCCTCTAGCTCCCTTGATATCAAAGAAAAGCTTAACTTGGACCTGAATTAGGGTATTAAGCCTGCAGCATAAGCTGTTTGCTGTTTGTTGGGATTAAACCCACGGGGGGGGGGGGGCAGGGAGGGAGGGAGAAGGGGAGGGAGGGAAGGATGACTCCCAGTTGCTCTGCTGTAGGCCAGTGTATTAGTATGGACTCTGGTGCTGCTGCTCTGGTCCCGGAGGGAAAGTGCCCTTTCATGCTTAGTCATGGGATGTCGTGTGCCATCCAGCTCCAAGTGTAATTGGAGACAAGATTATCTTGAGGCGGGTGGTGTCCTTTTCCCTGTTGCCATAGGGCTGTTTTGAATTAAATTGTTTTAGGAGCAGATGGCTGGCAGAGGGATGTTTTTGCCTTTGTTCCTGGTGAATTGAGGATTTAGCTTGTTTAGGGTGCTCCAAGTGCTGATGGTCTTGCTCTCCAGGTTGGCAGGGACAGGGAGGGTCACTTCTTACTTAGAAGAGAGTAGAACCAAAGCCAGCTGTGGCGTTGCCCAACAAATATACCTTGAGTTAAGCCCGAGTTTTGATATCCTTATCTCTTCAAATAGGATCTCACAAAGAAAGAGTTCCCAAATCCCAAGTCCCAAGTTGATGTTTTGACTTTAATAATATGGATCTTTGAGAAGCTTGACCATGCCACTTATTTTAATGCTGTCGGCGTGTAGTTATAGTTTTCTGAATTGTTCTCAAGTTCTCTTCGAGTTCCAGGGATGTCCATGGTTGTTTATCTGGGCCCCCATCTCCAGAAGAGGAAAGGGGAAGTGTGATCAACCACAGTCAGTTGACCTAGAGAACCAGAGAACTGGAGATGACATAGTTTTGTTCTCTGGTGTGTGTTGTAGACTTTGGTCCCTTCAGCTCCCTGCTTGGATAAGTTGTTGTCTTAGTTAGGGTTTCTAAGGTTGCTATGAAACACTATGTCCAGAAAGCAAGTTGGGGAGGAAAGGGTTTATTTGGCTTGCACATCAGCATTGCTGTTCTTCACTGAAGGAAGTCGGGACAGGAACTCAAACAGGGCAGAATCCTCCTGGAGCTGATGCAGAGACTATGGAGAGTAGCTGCTTACTGACTTGCTTTCCTGGCTTTTTCAGCCTGCTTTCTTACAGAACCCAGGACTGCCAGCCAAGGGATGGCACCACCCACCATGGGCAGGGCTCTCCCCCATTGGTCACTAAATGAGAAAATGCGGTACAGCTGGATCTCATGGAGGCATTTCCTCAACTGTGACTCCTTCTCTGATGACTCTAGCTTGTGTCAAGTTGACACAGAAATCCAACCAGTGCAGTTGTCTTGTATCAGGACTGAAGAACTCTGTTTTTCATTGGCTGGGATTTTTTCCCAGCTACAACTGAAGTCTCCTCAATGGCTGACAGATGAGGCCACTTGTCATTTAGTGGGAAGCTCTCTTCTTTTAATCTGCTTATCAGATGACAGTCTAGAGGGCCTGGGGATTGATGGGGAAATATGACATGTGATCTAGGCTTGGTTAGTTGGACTGTTAGACCCCCGAAAAGTATCCCGGGTCCCAGGCCACGTTCGTGGTCACCCCAATCACCAGGCGGATTCGAGAGCTTGCTGCAAACTGCACGAGGCTTTATTGTAATTTAACGAGCTAACCCCATGTTAGCTCGGGTCTTTCACCCACCCACCATGGCAGATGGCTGGAAAAGACAGTTTGAAGCCGCTGCGCACAGATCTTTATAGGGCAGTGTAAGGGGCGTGTCTAGGGGTACACACAGGCTCACGATTGGTGTGCCTCCAGGCTTGGAGGGCTTGCCCTGTGTTGATTGGTCAACTGGTTGTTATGGCCCATAGGTCCTCCCAGGGTGGTTGCTATGCTCTCTACGTCATTGCTGTGCTCTTGTCCGTAAAGCACACCCAGGGTCGTAAAGCATAGCTCCACCAGCTAACTTCCGATTAGTTCCTTGTCATGAGACAGGCATCTGACTTTCTAGTGACTAACTTCTGATGGGTTCACGTGTTCGGCTGTTATGGCTGCCGAAAGGGAAGCTGGTCCTTTCAGGACCTTGTCTCGTCCTGGGACTTTGGGCTCAAGGGAGGAGTGGAGCCACGGAGCTGAGAGAGGGCAGAGATTCTCCAGAAGATAGATATAGATATGACTCTCCCAAGGACTCCATCCTAGCTGGCTTCTTAGCTACCCTACAGGCCTCTCCAGACTTGGGATTTCTGTTTGAACTTGAGTCTTCTAGTAAATTCTGTGACTTCTCTGAAGTCCCTCTGGGGAGTCCCCTCTTAACCTGTGTAGACAGTCTTTTCCATGGCTAACACTCAAGACTTCCAACTGAGACAGCCCTGTGTGTACCCAAAGGGCCTCATTTCAGTCCTGCGTACAAAGCCAGGCTTCAACACTCATTTTTCAGGTGGTGATTTCTAGGAACCCAGCCTCTTATCGGCAGAAAGAGAATGGAGACCTGGGGAAGCAAATTGAGCTTCTTAAGGGCAGTGCTTGAGGAGGAGCTGGACCCAGATGAGCCTCAAGGTAGAAAGAAAGCCTCTTGTCCAGCCACTTCTTGTCTAGTGGAGTGCTTTCTGTTTGAGTTGGGGCTCAGTCTGAACCAGGGCGGTCCAGATATTTGAATCAAGAGCATGACTTACTAAAGTAAGAAAGATGTCAAAGGAGGATCTCAAAAGGGAGTGTTGAAGTGGTTGTGAATTTAAAATCCTGGAGAATGCATATACAATATGTTACGGAGGCAGATTATTTGCAGTGGAGCATGCCTCAGTGGCTGCTGGAGAAGTCTTCACACCCAGTTATGGCCTGGAGCATGGATTTGGGGGCAGGATGGTTTCCTTCCTTGAAATTTGATTTCTGTGGATGTTCTCCGCTGCCCCCCAGGTCTCTTCGTACTGTGTACTTTCCCCGCACTGTGTACCTTCCTACTGTACCCTCTTCACAGCGGTCGGCCTGCACTCAGAAGGAAAGAAGGTGCAGACCTGTGCCAGCATTCTTTTAGATTCTCAGCAGTCAGTCTTTGCACATTGCTGCTCTCTCTCTCCGTTCTCCTCTGGCTTCCCGTTTGCTTCTTCCTGCTTACCTGTGTGTTCATTTCTTATTCTTTTCATTGTCCATGTCTTCTCTCTGGGTTGTTTCATTAACGCTCTTGTTGTCTAACATTTTTTCAATGAAAGTCCCTGCAGTTGCATTTGAATTATCTATGGTGTTGATTCAAAACATCAGGACAGACTCAGACAACCCCCTCCCCCGTGCTTCCTGAGCCCATGCCTAACCTGCCAGACAGAAACTTGAGTTGTTTTAGTTCTCATTTTGAAAGAATTTTCGGGGCTGGGGAGATGGCTCAGCAGTTAAAAGTGCTTGCCCTGCTTTCCCAGAGCACCCGAGTTTCATTCCCAGCACCCATGTGAGACGTTCACAACTGCCTGTAACTCCAGGGGACCTGATGGCTTCTTCGGGCCTCCATGGGTACCCACATACATGTGGCATCCACATATGTGTGGTGTGCACACATACACAGCTTTTTAAATCTTAAAAGAATTTCAGAAATATAGAAAAGTAGATTAACACACAGTTCCTGCACCATTTATTCAGGTTCTGCTAATATTAGCATCATTCATGATCCTAAAAGAGTTATCAAAACTGAGAAAATAACCTTGGGATGGCACCATGGACTTAAACCACAAACTTCTCGGGTTCACCAGACTCTCACTTCTGGAATCCCATCTAGAATCTTACCTTATAAGGTGTTACCCTGCCTTTTACTCTTCTCAAGTGACAGGTCTTCAGTCCATTTGTAAATTTTGTGTATGTGTGTGAGCATGCCATGACATCTATGTGGGGGTCGGAAGACAGAGTTTGGGAGCGAGTTTTCTCCTCCCACCCTGTTGACTCTGGTTTCTCTTGTTCCTGCTGTGCAGCGCGTACCCACGTTCTAGGCTTGATGTCTTGTGAGCTTCAGGCCGATTGTGCTGTCCCCCCCCACACCCCGGACTGCTGGGATCACAGATGCACACTGCCACCGCAGTGTCCAGCGTCTTAGTGGTTCTGGGCCTCAAACTCAGGCCATTGGTCTTTTGCAGCAAGCTCTTTAGCCTGCTGCGCTGTCTCCCCGCACTTGTTCCTTGCCTTTTATGGCCTCGACATTTTTGAGGAGTTGGGTCTTTTATGACACATCTCTGATTTTGGCTGATGTTTTCTTACGATTAGCTTTTACAGCTCTGAGAACCAAACAACCTCGTGGGGCCCCTCCAGATGTACCTCGTCTGTTCCTGCTCTGCACAAAGTTCTTCCCTTCTTCAGACCCTGGAAGGCAGCCTCCGCATCGCATCCTGAGGCACCCCCACCAGCCTTTATGCCTTGATCTTTTGGGGCCCTTTACATAGGTGACCCCTGTCAGTGTTGACTATGCTTTCTTTGTCACCCCACTTTCTGGTCTCCCTGTCTCTCTGGCTTCTCACTTTGGCAGATTTATCCCAGGCACCCTGCATCCATTGCATACTCCGTGTCACTACAGGAGTTTCCCCAGAATAAGCCTCAGGCTCATGTTCCTTAGACTTTAATGGGCACTGGAATCCCTTGGGAACCTTGTGAATGGCGGTGCCTGAGTGAATGGGGTTTCATGTGGTAGCCTGAGTAGTTGTGTTTCTGAAGCATGGCCAGGCACACAGGACCACCTCTGATACTCTACACACATCTTTCTAAGGCACTATGAGCTCGAGCTCAGCCACTGTGGCTACATAGAGGATCCCTCTGTCCCCTTTGGCTCCTGTGTACCAGCTCTTCATCCAGCAGCAAGGAAAATGAACTTCAAACCCGTGGTGCTAACCGTGTTCTTCGGTGGCTTCCTATTACTTTGCGATATTACTTTGCACTCTGACCTTTTGGGTATTCCTGAGGCACTGCCCACTCTATTTTTTGAGACAAGGTTTCTCAGTGGCTCTGGGCTCTCTGAGTAGTCTAGGTTGGATGGCCAGTGAGCCCCAGGGATCAACCTGCATCTTCGTACCTCCCCAGTGGTAGGACTATAAATGCACACCTATAAATGCCTGGCTTTTTTATGTGGGTTCTGGCAGCTGAGTGCAGGCCTTCATGCTTCTAGGGCAAGTATTTCTCTTACTGAGCTAGCCTACCAGCCCTGGGGTACTTTTTTGTTTTTTGTTTTTCTTTTGTTTTTAGAATCAGGATTTCTCTGTGTAACAGCCTTGGCTGACCTGAAACTCGCTCTGTGGACCATGCTGTCCTTGAATTCACAGAGATCCGCCTGCCTCTGCCTCCCGAGTGTTGGGACCCAGCCTCCACGGGGTCTCTCAGAGTTGTTTTCCAGCATAACTACAGGTACCTCCTGTTTTCCTGACCTCACCCCACTGGGATCAATATCCTGCTGTGAACCCTTTGACCTAGGTTTTTGTAAGTTTGTATATAAGGCTTCTCCACAATAAAGGTGAGAGACATTCTCTCAGAAAAGGATCAGGAGTCTTGTGGTTCATCCAAATCTCCAGGCTTTCGCCCAACACTCGGATTTAGTGGCCAAGAGCAGCCACACCCGAGTGTTGGGATTAAAGGCGTGCACCACCAATGCCGCCATTAGTTTTTTTTTTTTTTTTTTTTTTTTTTTTGTTTGTTTTTAAAGCTTGTTTTCTCCTACTTTTCAGACACATTGGCCTCCTCTGTATTTCCAATCCTGTCCCTACTCCACCACTGGGGTCTCCTACACATCCCACACCCTCTGTGTCTATAAACTGGATAAAAAGGGGAGCAGGTGCTCGATTCCACAGCACACATGCTAAAATTGGAGCGATACAGAGAAGATTAGCATGCTCGCCCCCCACAAAAAAAGAATAGGGATTTGCCTCATAGGAATCCCATCACGGGGCATGCTATCTCTCTGCAACACTGTAGCTCTGGGTGCTACACTGAGTCAGGGGCAGACTCAAGCACTTTCTTACTCCTTAAGCCAGTAGAAAAAAAGTCTGTGGAGTGGATTGTGCTTATGGCCTGGAGCACTCTAACCCATGTTCATACCGCGTGTGTGTGTGTGTGTGTGTGTGTGTGTGTGTGCGCGCAAAACTGACATGTCTGTGCACTCCGAGGATCATTTAGTCATAAATGTGAAAAGTAAACACTTGAGAAAACTTGGGAAGATTGTGTAGAAGTATCATTGCACCTTTTAGTAGGGGTGACAATTTTTCGAACCTTTCTGTCTTTTAAAAGGCTTACTTACTTTATTCATTTATTGTTTATAGGCATGTGTCTGATGCCACAGCGTGTGTGTAGAGGACAGAGGACAGTTTTCAAGTCATTTCTCCCCATCTGACATCCTGGGGTTTGTCATATCATCACACCTTTCCCTCAGTGATCTGAACACACACACACACACACACACATACACACACACACACATACACACACACACGTACTTCTTATCTACCTGGTATCTATCTGATAACTGGTGCCAGATAGAGGAAAGGGTGACTGGGCAGAGGGTACTGATGTAGATGTTGGGTACTCCGGCCTGGCAGAGGGTACTACTGGTACACGCCATGGCTGGGGGAGAGAGGGAGGGTGCTGATGTCTAAATGAGGGAAAAGATGAAGAATGGGGAAGGCACTGAAAACCTCCTCAGGACCTTCTGAGAAGGGGAAAAGCTGTGAAGATTTGCCAAGTTGCTCAACAGTTAATCTGACTGCTTTTGTGTTTTAAATCTTAGGCGTCAATGGTGCTTGTTTTGTTTTGTAGATTGAATATCCACAGCGAGTTGAGATGAGTCATCGTGTTTTGAAAACTACACAGTTTAGCAAAGAAGCAAAAATAGTAGTTCCAGTTGGATTAAAGCTCTTTAGAGATGGGTGACCCTGCTGTTCCCCAGGCCAACTCAGAGAAGATGTCCTTTCTTGCCAGCACTCAAGCCTGTGGCTTGGCGGTATCCATAGGTTGGCAGTCTAAAACAGGCGCCTTTGTGTAGATTCCAGTAGCCAAATTCGTCATGTGCTTTTAGCTCAGTTATAACACAAAACAACACAATCTGACTGGTTTTAAAACATGGTGAGGTGTGATGAGTTTTCTAGCCTGTCCCCAAAACATACAGCTGCCGGTGGGGATCAACAGTGGGGATCAACAAGACAGCTTAAACCCTGTAACCCTCATTATCACAGGAGGGGATTGTCTGGGATCTTAGAGTCCATGATTCCACAGTGTTCTGCTATGGTTAGAAAAGAGTTTGAGATAGAATAAAATGACTTAAGAACATATTTCAGAATGCCACATTGTTTTGCCTACACGAATCTCAGACAGACAGTTGGGTGTCTCTGTTACTAATTTTTAATCACTGTGAACAAACTTGGCATGGTGGAGAGGGCATACGGGTTGCTTCTGGCCTGGAATATTTAGCATGGCCAAGCGGGCACCCAGTGAAGGTGACAGGGGGAGGAAGCACCTCCACACTGGCCCTGGGGACAAGCTCTCAGACCTGGGTCAGCTGTGAGAGAAGCAGATACTGCCCATTTGCTGGGCAACCCTTGCTCTTTCCACAAGGCCCCTCTGTCATTTGCACGTCCACGTCACTGCTGAGAAACAGACCCTCAACCCCTTTCCCTCTCTGTCATCAAAGAGAAAAAACCCTTTCACGCTTGGAGGATCTAAAGCTTTACAGCTTGGAAACTGATCTCCAGGGCTTGGAATGAGAGTCCCTGATGCCTTTTATGTGGAGAAACAGCCTCACCTGGGATTTCTAACCTCTTCCTGAATTAACTACAGAGGTAATTCCCCATGGCATTGCAGCTGCCGCCTCTTGGGAGCTGGTGACTCTCCCCCGGGGCTTGGCAAAGACTAAAATCTCCTGGATCGACACCTTCCGGTCCTCAGTGTGAAGCTTTTTCTGTGCCTGCTCTTTTTCAGTTGGGGACTTTTATGTTTATTTCTATTCTCTTTGACCACTGTGCCTTCCCTCATCCCAGCCCTTTAGTTTTAATTTGCATCAGATCTTTGGGTTCACAAATCAGCCACTGAACAAGGTTTTTGCATTTTTTATCTCTTTCATCCTTCTGGTTCACACCAAGATGTATTTCTGACTCATTTTAGAAGGGATTTTGTCCTGTTTGGCCCTTACATTTTAAACACATTCTAGCAGAGTGTTTTTATTATTATGAAATTTTATTATGTGTATGTGTCTGAGTGTGTCTTTGTACCATGTGTGAGCAGGAACCTTTGGAGGTCAGAAGAGTCAAGTTCTTCATTCTTAGGCCAACTTTCAAATGTGTATTAACACAATTGGACAGAATTTTGTAACCTTTGAAATGTATGCCTTTTTTTTCCCCATAGAGAAGAATTGCCACTCTTTGGCCTGTTCTTGGTATTCGTCAGGTTAAGACATAAAAGCATGTAGACAGAAAACCCTACAGCTAGGTAGTACAGAAGATAGCAAATGCTTGATGAAGACGTCACCATGAAACAGGGTTTGGTGTTGTTGTTGTTTGTTTTAATTAGGGGATGGAGACATAGCTCAGCAGTTAAGAACACTTGCTGCTGTTGCAGAAGACCTGGGTTCCCAGATCTCACATCTGGCAGCTTGCAGCAACCACCTGTAACTCCAGTTCCAGGGGATTCAAACCCTCTTCTGTGCTGGTGATCAAACCAAAGGCTTCTTGCCTTCTAACTGTGCTCCTCTACAGAACTACACTCCTGTGCATTCACTTTTTAAAGTCATGCCACAGAGAAGGAGGTGGTAATTTAAACAGTTTACATCTGGTGTTCAGGGTGTGACTTACAGATGCTAAGCGAATCAGCTAGAACTGTGTCACCCATAAGTCTAAATATATTTACAAGGTACTGTCAGTTCTCAAAATTGATTCATAGAACTTTGTTTTGAGTCCCAACTGCCAACTCTCTCTCTCTCTCTCTCTCTCTCTCTCTCTCTCTCTCTCTCTCTCTCTCTGTGTGTGTGTGTATCACACTTGTGTGGATGCCTGTTTTACGACACTTGTGTGGCAGTCAGAGGACAACTATGTGGAGTGGAGTCTTTCCTTCCAACTTCATGTGGGCCCCAGGGATCAGACTTAGGGCACCGGGCTTTCAAGGCAAGCACCTTTGTCTGCTGAGTCATCTGAAACTAGCCTGGAACTGAACTGCTTGCTAGTGGGACCCAGGGATCCTGCTGCCTCCACTCTCAAGAATGGGATTATAAATGTGTGCCACCACACCCAGCTTTTTATATGGATGCTGGGAATGGAACTCAGGTTGTCATGCTGTCCCCACAAGCAGGTTCCTTCCAGCCCCTTATGTGTCTTTTTGATAGAGAGGTTTAATGGTTATGCATTCTAAAGTGTAAGATATTTTCTCTCAGCACTTTGAAGGTGTTGTTCCATTGTGGTCTGGCTTCTGTTCTGTGACAAGGCCATGTGATCATTTAATTGCCATCATCCTCTGGATCTACTTATGGTTTTCCTTGTCTTTGGTGTTCCATGGACTCTGTTGTAGGTGTATGTTTTACAAAAACAATTACCCAGTATGTGACTTCTTGGCCTGTTTGGATTGATGGATTTGTGTTTGTTAATAAGTTTAGAAAAGCTGTACTATTACTGTCTGTTGCATTGCACCCTACTCCTCTTGTTTGTTTGCTTGTTTTCGAGACAGGGTTTCCTTCTGTAACCCTGGCTGTCCTGGAATTCACTCTGTAGAACAGGCTGGCCTTGAACTCAGCACCCTCCCAAAAGTGCTGGTATCAAAGGCGTGTGCCACCGCCGCACCTCCACCACCACCACCACCACCACCCAGCCCTACTACTCTTTTGATTAGCTTTTTTTCTAAAACTTTGACAGATGTGTTAGACCTTCTCATTCTGTCTTCATGCCACTTACTATCTCTAGTTTTTTCATTTTAATTTATTCTTTGCACACCCATTTGCCATGGTATGCCATGGCATGCTCTTGGGCGTCAGAGGACAACTTTTGGGAACTGGCTTTGTCTCCTGCCTCGTGGGTCTCTGGGTTGAGTTCAGGTTGTCAGACTTGGCAGTAGGCACTTTTAGTGGCTGCATTTCGCTGGCTCTATTGTCTGGTTTTAAAAAATACGTATTCTCTGTTTTTTTCTATCTTGGATTTGTTTCTCTGTCCCTGCTCCTGAGTAGAATCTTCAGATAGTTCTCTTTCCCTTCACTAAAAAAAATCACTTCAGTTATGTCTAAACTGCTGTTTTATATGTAAACTGAATTTTAAATGTTTAATTATAATACTGCTCTTTTATTTTTGAGACAGGGTCTCTCTGTGTAGTCCTGACTGTCCTGGACTCTCTGTGTACACCTGGCTGTCCTGGACTCCCTGTGTAGACCTGGCTGTCCTGGACTCTCTGTGTAGACCTGGCTGTCCTGGACTCCCTGTGTAGACCTGGCTGTCCTGGACTCCCTGTGTAGACCTGGCTGTCCTGGACTCTCTGTGTAGACCTGGCTAACCTGGACTCCCTGTGTAGACCTGGCTGTCCTGGACTCTCTGTGTAGACCTGGCTGTCCTGGACTCCCTGTGTAGACCTGGCTGTCCTGGACTCCCTGTGTAGACCTGGCTGTCCTGGACTCCCTGTGTAGACCTGGCTGTCCTGGACTCTCTGTGTAGACCTGGCTGTCCTGGACTCCCTGTGTAGACCTGGCTGTCCTGGACTCTCTGTGTAGACCTGGCTGTCCTGGACTCTCTGTGTAGACCTGGCTGTCCTGGACTCCCTGTGTAGACCTGGCTGTCCTGGACTCTCTGTGTAGACCTGGCTGTCCTGGACTCTCTGTGTAGACCTGGCTGTCCTGAACTCTCTGTGTAGACCTGGCTGTCCTGGACTACCTGTGTAGACCTGGCTGTCCTGGACTCCCTGTGTAGACCTGGCTGTCCTGGACTCCCTGTGTAGACCTGGCTGTCCTGGACTCCCTGTGTAGACCTGGCTGTCCTGGACTCCCTGTGTAGACCTGGCTGTCCTGGACTCTCTGTGTAGACCTGGCTGTCCTGGACTCCCTGTGTAGACCTGGCTGTCCTGGACTCTCTGTGTAGACCTGGCTGTCCTGGACTCCCTGTGTAGACCTGGCTGTCCTGGACTCCCTGTGTAGACCTGGCTGTCCTGGACTCCCTGTGTAGACCTGGCTGTCCTGGACTCCCTGTGTAGACCTGGCTGTCCTGGACTCTCTGTGTAGACCTGGCTGTCCTGGACTCCCTGTGTAGACCTGGCTGTCCTGGACTCTCTGTGTAGACCTGGCTGTCCTGGACTCTCTGTGTAGACCTGGCTGTCCTGAACTCTCTGTGTAGACCTGGCTGTCCTGGACTACCTGTGTAGACCTGGCTGTCCTGGACTCCCTGTGTAGACCTGGCTGTCCTGGACTCCCTGTGTAGACCTGGCTGTCCTGGACTCCCTGTGTAGACCTGGCTGTCCTGGACTCCCTGTGTAGACCTGGCTGTCCTGGACTCCCTGTGTAGACCTGGCTGTCCTGGACTCTCTGTGTAGACCAGACTGATCTCACATTTACTGAGAGCCTCCCGCCTCTGTCTCCTGCGTGCTGAGATTACAGGTGTGTGCCAACATGTCTGATTCGAATTATAATATTTTTCATTTCTAAATGCTCTTTTCAGATGTTTCTGGCTAGTTTTCACAATCCCTTTCTCATTACTCCTATATTTAGCCCTTCTGTTCGTTTATGTAAATGAAACAATAAACATATCCCATAATTCCAGTATTTGAAATCTATAGATCTGATATGTATGTGGGGTTCTTTTGATTTTTTTGTTTGGGTTTTTTTCTCAGCCTCTTTTGTTTGTTTGATTTTTGAGGCAGAGTCTCACTATGTAGCTCTAGGTGTCCTGAAAGTCACTGTGTAGACCAGACTGGCCTTGAACAATCTATCCTCCTGCCTCTGTGCCTCTGCCTCCCGCATGCTGGTATTAAAGGCATAGGCTACCACACCAGGCTTCCCTACCCTCTCAGCCTTTTAATGGTACCTTATTTCCCTATCTGTCTCATAATTTTTATTTCTGTGCTTGTATTTATTTGATCTGTAGCTAAGGAAAGTGTTAGGTGTCTGGTGTGACAGTGTGTTTTTCTAGCACATTTTTGTGTGTTTTCCTTACTATGGTCAGGTCTTACTATGTAGCCAAGCTGCTTTTAAAAAAAGCTCAAGTGATCTTCTTGCCACAGCCTCCCTAGTGGCAGTGACAACATGCATGTCATGCCAAGCCTAACCCGAGGAAGATTCATGTTACCATCTGACAGACATTGAAGGCCTGGCCTGTCTTAAATTAGGACTCTTAAATAGTTGATTACAACCATAGAAATGATGTAGCTTCTAAACCTGGGGGCATGTTTTACATAATTGCTTCAAAGAGCCCAAGTTAAGGTAGATGTTTTCCTTTGGGGCTTAAACAATAGAAATTTGCTGCCTCCTATCTGGAGTGTAGAAACCCAAGGTCAGATGTCAGCACAGTTGGTTGTCTCTGAGGGCTGTGAAGGAGAAGGTACTCCACGTGAGCCCCTCCCCTCCCAGCTCCTGATGATTGGCAGGCAGTCTTTGATTTTGGGCTACACCACCGTGATGTACCCTCATATTTTCGTGCTCTCTTTTCTGTACGCGTGTATCCACATTTTCCCCTCTTATGAAGATGCCACTTATAAAATAGAATGGATTAAAGATTCTCTGCACATTTCACACACATTTGGGACAGATGGCTCTGTGGGTATGACTGTATGAAATAAGGTTTGTGGGTGTGTACACACATGCAAGCTTAGAGGAAGGCAGTGTTCAGGTTGTGTGACTATTTGTATAGATTGCCCTGATGCTGCTTTTGGCATTGTCCAGCTTCCAGCTAGAATTTCTACAAATTGTGGCTATTTATAGTGAAGAGATACTTTCTAATATGTATTTATTTTTATTTCATGCGTATCAATATTTTTTTTGCATTATTTTACGTGTCTGGTATCTGTAGAGGCCGGAAGAGGGTGCTGTATCCCCTTGAAATGGAGTTACAGAAGGTTGTGAGTTGCTACGTGGGTGCTGGAAACTGAACACAGGCCCTCAGCAAGAGCAGCCAGTGCTCTTAATCACTGAGCCATCTCTCCAGCCCTAGTCAATGGGTGTTTTCTGAATGAGTGGATTTTTACATCTGAAGTGAAATGTTCACACTCTGACTCTGCGTGGCAGCTAACTCAACTTTGCTTTTCTTGATAGATGAGCTCTCCCTGGAACAGCACAACCCTTCTTTACGTCATGAGGAGTTCCTTCCCAAGACAAGCGTCATGTACAGCACTGCACATGGGGCCTTATCTGAGACTCCAGGGTCCCAGCCAAGCATCTCTGTCCTTGTCCTGCCCTCTCCATCGGCTACTACTTTTGGTACAGCCTTTTTAAACCTCAGGCAACAGACTCCAAGCATGGCAGAGCACAGCATCTTTGAGGCACACGATGGGTCTGTGACGAGTAATGAGGTGGCCACTGATGACGATGAGATGGACAACTTTTTGCCGGATGCTCACTGGACCTCTTCACGGGTGGTTTCCCCAATACAGTCTATCACACAGAGCCCACTAGAGCCACCCCAGGAGATGCTGGAGCCTGGGATGACGCCGTCGCTACCCACGATTTCTTTGCAGGATGAAGTGCTGTCCGGATGTCAGAACACAGCGCAACAGGCAACTGTGCAAGTTGAGTCCTCCGGTGATTTCAGCACTTCTTGGTCAGCTTTTCTCACATCTGAGGGCATCATTCCAACTCCTAGTAGGAGTTTGGTGCTTCGTCCTACGGAAATTCACAGTCAGTTATCAAGCAAGGCTTTGCCAGAGACTGTAGCTTCCTTAACGGAGGGCTCAGAAAACCTCCTTTTCAGCTCCTGGATCACTGTGTCTCAGCCGTTAGGCAATGGCGTGACACAGCAGCCATCTGTTCCCCTGTGGGAGGTCTCTCGGCCTCTAATGGGTGTCCTGACCACAAGCTCGGACAGCTACCCTAATGGGACCACTGCTTGGAGTGAACATCTAATAGAAGCCATCTCTCTAAGAACACACCCCAGTGTAACCCTGTCACCCGCAGACCCTGTTTCTATCAGCCCGCCTTCTGTTTTATTTTCAGCCCCGCTTTCATCTGGGTCCTTTGCTACCCAATCAGCTGGTATTTCAGATAACCCCTTCCTCTCTAGCAAGGCCGGGGAAACCTTAGAATCTCTGTATGGCTCCCGAACCCTCAGTTTTTCTGACCATTCTCATCTCTTCAACCCTGAGGCGTCCCTGAGACCACACACGTGGTGTGTGTCCTGTGTTGTCTCATCAGCTCAGCAAGCTCTGGCCAGGAGCCTCACAGAGAAGGATGTGGACTCAGGGAACGGGCTTGAGACTCTGTCTGTGACCTCAGGAGAAGCGAGCCGTCTCTCTCCATCAAGCAGCATGGGTGCAGGCTTCTCTGAACTTGAAGATCTTCAAGAATTTAATACTCTTTTCCCTTCCAGACCCGTCGTCTCCCTTTCATCCAGATCTGTGGGGTTATGGGAAGTCAGCATGGATATGTCTCCTGAGGTTATGTCTCCTGAGGTGGATTTGAGCAGCATCACCACCACCCAGGTGTACACTTCCCATGGCCACCTCGCCACACCGAGCTCACTTGATTCCACTTTTGGCTTCTCTGTCACCAGTGATCTAGTGATGCCATCCAGTATGACCCATCTATTGTCCTCAGTCATCCCCAGCATCCACTTTGAGTCATCTTTCTCTTTGACTGCAAATCAAACCACGCCATCCCTTCCAGCTGGAAACCCAAGCCTTCTCACCTCTTACAGTTTGGTCTCCTCAGTAGAGTCAGTAGAGTCTGAGGTTCTTGCCGACCAAGAGCGTACCAGCTTTTTGGAACCCGCGTCTGGGAGTCTTTTGGATTCCACATCTGGCTTTTACTCAGCTCCACTCCTGGACTTCAGCGCTCCGGCCCCTTCACGGTCAGATGTTCTTGCTTTGCCGTCTTTGACGTCAAGCGATCCATCAACTTTCCTTTCTCAGCTTTTCCCCACCATGACTGAGACATTTTCATTGTCCAACTCAATCGATTTGCAATCACCTCAGCTTTTTGTTCTTAATCCCACAAGTCTAGAGCCATCTCAGCCTTGGTCAAGTTCAGACCTTCTTATGAAGACAGTCACTCTTCTTCCTAGTCACTCCGAGATGTCCCCCCTCCCAAGCTCCCCCCTTGATTCTCTCAAGTTGGACGAAGCATGGAGAGTCTCTCTGATAGAGTCCGATGTTCATCTTACCTCAGCTTTCTCTGACACTACCTGTGTCTTTGACTTCTCACTCATTCCCCATGACTCCTCAGTCAGCACCCTGGTGCCCTCCAGCTCCGAGACCTCCCTTGGCATCTCAACTGCTGGAACTCCCTTGTCTTCACTGCCGACTGTTTCCCATTTGACACCCATTTTAACCGAGTCATCTCCATTCTCGACTCTGACACCTTCCGATAGCAGTGTGAGCATGACAGACCATCACACACCTGTCTCACTCATGTCCTCCAGTGTCATTCCGACCAGCACAGAGTCAGTCTCTGACTTATACCTCTCAGCCTCCCCAACACTTGCTTCTGAAGTAAGCCCTTCACCCATGCCCACAAGGCCGGTCATGGGCTCATCATTGATACCCACAGATTTACCACCCAGTACCTCCCCAGAACCAAGCTCCTCCCCGGAACCAAGCATGCCTGACATCAGCACTGCCCCTGGTGATACCGTGGACTCTGCTCTGAACAGCGAGCCTATGAGTCAGAACCCTCAGGGGAACAGTGTGCCCCCTCCCCAGCCCTCCCTGGGTCCCGAGATCACCTCCACGCTCGAAGCCACAGTTGGTACGCCAGCACTGGCCACAGCCAAGCCGCCATATGTGTGCGATATTACAGTTCCCGATGCCTATTTGATCACAACTGGTAAGGCCCTGCTTCCAGTCACCTCTCTGAGGTAGGGGACTTCTCCAAGGTGTTGGTGTGCAGTACTTACAAGACACACCATCGAGGCTATGAGAGTAGGTGTTGGTCTCATACAACCTGTGGGTAGTAGTCCTCTTCGTTTGCCGCATCATGCTAGCCCTTGGTCTCTTAATCTGCTTTCACAAGTGTTAAATAAGGACCATAGGCTCCATTAAGCGACTACACCTAGGAAATGACCACACAACATTGCATATTAGTTAGCCATCGCCACAAGAGCAGGTAGAAGGTTTAAGTGGGGTGTGGAGCTTTTCCATAGCATCTTTGGCTTTGGAACTCATAACCCAGCATATGCATAAATGGCATGATTGAAACAAAACATTCTTGCTTAATTTTTAATATCTGCTTCTTTCTTATTGGTAGCCATCTGCTAGGGAGAGAGTCTAGACAAAGGTAGAGGAGATTTTTTTTTGGTGGAGCTCCATAATAATAATAATAATAATAATAACAACGCAGAGACATATACGTGAGGGGTGTTGACAGCTTAGAGGGAGATGCTTGGACGCCAACCTCCACTGAGGGGAGCCAGGCATCCTTTGAAGATCTCCACATCTCTCTTCTCTTGGCCTTAGAGAAACTGTCGATAGTTAGAGAACAGTGTTCGGGACACATGTTTCTGGATGGTTCCTGTTGCTCAGAGTCATGTACCCATGTCATGGGGCTGTGGTGTCCCGTCTTCCTCAGATTAACCAGAGGAGATGGCCGTGACGGTGGGCAGCGGGGGCCCTTGGGTAGCACTTGGCCATCCCGAGTGCTTCCTGTAGCTACAGGGGCTACTTGTTGTGTGTACCTCCTGTCTCCATTGAATTCTTGTTTTGGTTTCTATCATGCCTCACTTTCCCTGAGTTTGGCTTCCCTCCCCCTCACACATTTCCTCACATACATCCTACTCATTTCATTTTCCTGTGTCATTCATGGCGTAGTCTGGTCCACTCAGAGCCTGGCACGCCATGCCATTTGGCTGTTGGTGGGATCAGCCCAGGTGGCTGGACAGGGGCCATGGATTTGGTGTCATGACTTCAGGAACTAAAGAAGTGACACTCCCCACCTTTTACCACAAGTCACTGATGAACTAGAGAAACAGTCAGATAGCTTAAGCATTTGTTTTTATAGTGAATGTCTCAAGTCTTAATCATTTAAGATAGATAGGATAATGAAAAATCGAATGTTGGGACTCGAGAAATGGTTCGGCGGTTAAAAGAGTGTGCTGCTCCTGCAGAGGACCAGAGTTCGAGTCCCAGCACCTATGCCGGGTACCCCACAACTGTCTGTAACTCTAGCTCAAGGGGACCTGACCGACTTCTTTTGTTCTCCACAATCACCTGCACCTATATGTAATTCACAGACACACATGTACATAAATAAAATCTAAAAAAGAATAACAACACCAGATAATTATAATTCCACTATGGATGGAAGGGGATAGAGAAGGACTACAGGATAGAAGGGGAGGTTTACTGAATCCTGGCAGACAGACATACTCATTATATTTTTATTTTTAAAGTGTGTGTGTGTGTGTGTGTGTGTGTGTGTGTGTGTGTGTGTGTGTGTGTAGGCCAGGAGAGGGCTTTAAACCTCAACCTTAGAGGTTGTGAGCTCCTGATGTGGGTGCTGGGGATTCAGCCTGGGTCCTCCAAACCACAGTCAGCTCTCCAGCTCCAGTCCAAATTTTTAAGTTGGACTTTTATATGAAAAACAAATAGAAAGAACTAGACTTTGGAGTGAGAAATATTTTATTTCCTGTATAAAATGTTGCTACTTGGACATTATGAAGAAATTCTCTCCCATCAGTAGTGGTTAGCACTCCCCAGCAGCTGCTTGGAACACTCAGTGCAGCCATCCTCCTGTGCAGGACAGTATCACCAGTTCATTAAATAGCATCTTAATGATTTAAAAAAATAATACTTCTGAGAGATTTTAAAGCCTCAACCTTGGCCATTGGGTGCATAGCTGGAGAAATTCTGCTGTTTGTTGAGAAGAAAGTGGGAACTGGAAGCTCCCTGTGCCCTGGGTGGGCCACAGTTGCTGCTCCCCTGTTCTGCCCACCAACTTTCTCAGTGCGTCGGGCTGATGCTGTGCCAGGTTTTTCCATTTCCTGTAATATGTCACACACTCAGATCTTTCTACTCTGTCCCTAGTCTGGGCCTTGTATTTCAAAACAAGCCGCTAGCATGCTTCGTCTCAGCCATGGCTTCCTGAAGTGACATCTTCATGCTCCATAATAGCACTAAAATGCATCTGGTGGTTGGCTTTCATTTGTAGTGCTGGCCAGGCGAGCTGTGCAGGAGTACATCATTACATCAATCAAAGAAGTGCTGAGGGTTCACTTCAACCGTGCCGTCGAGCTGAAGGTGAGACCCTGAGCCTGGGAGTCTGATGCCTGACATGGGGTGTGGTAAGAGCCCTGGGCCCTGCGCTTTGAATCCTCTCTCTCACTCCTCTCCAGGTATACAGTTTCCCTCTGCATCTCTGCTCAAGCGTCATTTTACCCTGTGCAGTGGGAAATTCGTTTGTAGAGTTGGAATAAAGAGGCTTTCAAACCAGAAGCAGCATAGTTTGGGGCGACCTTAAAAGTCTCGCTATCCTTGAGTTATGTTAATAAATGACTTGGGCTTATGTTAGCTTTCAGAGTGAGTACATTTGTGTCTTTCTGTACATTCAGTGTAGCTGAAATGGATGTCTGCAGTGTTTACACCCGCTGATGGTGTCCCTTTCCCAGATGAGCTCAGAAAGCCATGCTCTACTAGTCCTGCCCCTGTCTAACTAGAGCCCTGAGCCCTGAGCCCTGAGCCACGCTGGCCATGGAGCATGTGAAATGGGCATGGGCTGAACTAATAAGATGCATGGTGAGTGTAAACTGGATGCCATATCTCAAAACTGCACCAAATTAAGGGCTGTGGACTGTCTCACTGATAATTTTTGTACTGCCTACACATTGGAAAGATGTTTCCCCTATTAAGTGAAATGTGTTTAAAATTAGCTTCCCCCATTCCTCTACTTTTACTGTGGCCGCCATATACTTTAAAATGCCCAAGTGACTGTGTTATTCCAAACAGTGAGACTCAAAGAAACAACTGCTCCTTTATGTGTGTCTTAAACATGACAGAAATTTGAATTTTCCATAGCTCACTATTCAGCCTATCTTAGTGGCTGTCCTCTCTTGCTGCTCCGATACCTTCATGCTGCTTTTGTAAAGTTGGGATAATGTAAAAGGAATACATAAAATAAAATCTTGATTATCTTTGAAGCATTTATTCTCCCATTTAAGCTGCCGACATATTGTTTTACTTATTATTTTTTTCTATCCAATAGTTTTCTTTAAGTTTGAATTGTCTTTTAAATTTTTTTCGTTTCTCTAGGTTTATGAACTGTTCACAGACTTCACTTTTCTGGTAACATCCGGTCCTTTTATTTACACGGCAATATCAGTCATTAACGTCCTCATCAATAGCAAGCTTGTGCGTGACCAAACTCCTTTAATCTTGTCTGTGAAGCCTTCTTTCCTTGTGCCGGAGCCCAGGTTCCAAGTTCAAACAGGTGAGACCACTGAATGTAGATGTTTGGTTTGTATGTAGATTTTACTTTTTAAATTATACACCTATTTAAAGTAGGTGTTTATGTGCTGTTGAGATGGCTCAGTGGGCGAAGGAAGACCCAGGTTTGATCTCTGAAACCCACATGGAGGGAAATGACTCCTGCAGGTTGTCCTTTGATCACTGTCTGCCTGTGCACACATACGTGCACACACACATACAAGTAAAAATTGAGAATTGTGCCCACATGTAGTACATAGACACACACAGGCAAACACTCATGCACATAAAAATAAATACAATCTTGTAATTTTTAAATTGGGTGTTGTTTTAAAATTATTCATTAAGTTATTGTGACAGTCTTGCTGTGGTTCTAGTCCGGACTCCAGCTTCCAGTTTTGAGCAAACCTTCTGACGTGGCCTTACTAGTACTTTCTGGACTACTGTACCTGGGCCTGTTACTGCTTAATTACCAGCAGTAACAACTGCTTTATAAGTATGAAAAAAGCCAAGCATATGCAGAGCTACAGCAAATAGTCTAGTGAACCCCCATGTGACATTATGTGGTCTCCACAAAATTTTACTTCCTTTTCCTTTTCTTTCTTTTTTTGGGGGGTTGCATGTGTGTGCATGTAGGTATATATGTGTGCACATGCGTGTGGAGGCCAGAGTACAACTTAGGAGTTTTTGCTCAGGTGCTGTCCACCTTGTTTTTTGAGCAGGCTATCTCACTGGCCTGGGGCTCACCAACTAGGGATCTGCCTGAGCCGGCCACCCTGGTGCTGTGAGTGCAAGCATCACTGTGCTTGGCTTTTTCTCATGTGGGCTCTGGGGATGCACGTCAGATCCTCATGCTCTCAAGGTGTGGCGCCTTGTTGACTGAACTATCTCCCCAATCATAACAATTTTCAGTTCTCAGTCAGACTTTCTCCCATTCATGTCTCCTTACATTATTTCATAGTAAGTCCTAAGGACCATAAAACCTCACTCAGCATGTAGCTCTGTAAGAAAAGGACTGTTAAACACAGGGGCACATCTGTCCATGTCACTACACCCCCAAAGTTAACCGTAATGGCCTGATACTGTATTTAACCTTTCATTATGGACATTTTCAACCATGTACAAAAGTAGAATACACAATATTAAGTTCACACATGTTCATTAGTAAGCTTAAAAAATAATCAAGATTTTTGTCTATTTTCAAGAAAAAAATTGGTAAAACTCTTTTGAGGACGCAAGAATGTTTTAATGGACTGGGTGTGGTGGCTCGCACCTTTAATCTCAGCACTGAGAAGGCAGAGGCAGGTGGACCTCTGTGAGTTGGAGGTCAGTCCAGTCTACAAAGTGAGTTCCAGGATAGCTAGAGTGGTTACAGAGAAACCCTGTCTCGAACACAAAACACACAAAAACGTTTTAATGTGATGCCAGGTGTCATATCATTTCACCTACATGTACTTAATGATTCATCTGTAATAAATATTATATATATTTGAAATGTTTAAGAGTTACATCTTCTAATGCATAGCTGTTGAACTGGACTTGAACTCCTGGTCCCAAGTGATTTCTTTGTCTCAGCCTCCTGAGTCCCCCTGAGCTCAAGCACGCCAGTCACCTTCTTGTTGCACGTGTTCACAGGGTAAAAAAGTTGGCTTTCTACATCTCTCTGAGAGGAAACTTAGAAAACTCATCCTTGGCTCCTGGAAGCAACCAGTCAGCATCATTCTGTATCCTGAAGACGCAGTTGAGTAGCCTTATCTCAGGAACTCATAGTTCTGCTTTGTGACCCTGGGAAACCCTTCTTAGCCCACCTTAAGCCAGCTTTGCCCCCAGAGATGCCCTCAAAGTAAATCCAGTATGTAGCCCTCATCCTACCAGAGATTTCTGCCTCCCTTAGACCTTGAGAGTCACCCTGCCTTATTATCAGGAATGTTGGGGCATACCCCTTGACCCAGTGGGGTAGCCTCTGCCCAAAACAAGCTGTGGAAACTGAAATGTACCCCACACAGTTTGTGTTGAAGTCTCATAGCCTCTGAATCCTAGGCCACTAGGACACTTGGAGTCACAGCCCTATGACTATAGGGGAAGGAGTTTTGCAGGCACTGTACCTGGGAGCAAAGCAACATCAATCATATTTCCAGGTGGCTCTGTAGGCCGCACGGCAGGAAAAAGGCTTTTCTTGTGAAAGCCATCCCGCAAAGGTGATAGTGCTCGAGAGAGGGCTCAGCACTTAGGAGCGCACACTGCTTACAGAGAACGCGAATTGGATTCCCAGCACCTATATTGTGTGACTCACGGCTGCTGTGCCCTCTTCCACAGGCACCTATACCCTACTCTCACATAATTAAAAATAAAGCATATTTTTTAAAACGGTAGAGGCATTGAATCCAGTAGGCATGCACATATTAATATAGGGACACCAGGTCGATGAAAAACAGGACAGCATGATAGCGTTAAGAGAACACAGTAACTCTAACAGATCCTAAAGAAAAAGAAAAAATTTAAAAGGAAAATGTACTACCAAGTGATCTGTAGATTTGTTACAGTGCCTGTGAAATTACTCACAGGTGTAAGGGGGGGTGACGGTGTCCTCACAGGTGTAAGGGGGTGCTTCTGAGTGCTGGGGGCATAGTACCCAATCTCAAAGTGATAATAACCAAACTGTCATGGTGTTGCAGAAGAGCAGACATGGAGACCAACAAAACAGAAAGCATGGAAACAGACATGATTTTTGACAGAAACAACAAGAACATATATTGGAGAAAGTACTGTCCCTTTAGTAAACCGTACTGGGAAAAATGGACATCTTTATGGAGGAGAAAAAAAAAACAAAAACAAAAACAAAAAAACCCAGCCCTCTCTCATCATACTTTAGAAAAAAAAAATCTTCAAAATTGAGCCCAAAATGTAAGATCTTACTGTAAAACTGATAGGAGACACTGAAGAAATGCTTTTAGGACATTGGTCTGAGCAAAGATTTTGTGTGTGTGGTGGTGGTGGGGCGTGTGACTGCAAAGGCGTAGGTACCCACAGCAAAAACTGACAGATGGGTCCACATTAAGTCTTTTGTACAGCACCAGTAACAGTGAACAGAGTGAAGAGGCAGCCTGCAGAATGGAGAGAATATTTACAAGGTATCCATTTCCAGAATATTCAGGGAACTCAGACAACTGAGCAGCAAACCCCATGAGTAATGTAATTGTAAAAAAGGCAGGTTGAGCAGATGCTTTCGTTTGCAGAGAGCTTGCCGTGCAGCTGTGAAAGCACCAAGATCTGACTTTGACCATTGGCACCGACGGAAAAGCTGTGTAGGAAGCCCTGTGACCCCAGCCACAGGGTGGCTGATGCAGGAGGATGCCTGGGGCCTGCTAACCACCCAGCCTAGCTACATCAGCAAGGGCCAGATCCAGTGACAGACCGTGTCTAAAGAGTAAGATGTAGGGCGACTGAAAAGCACAGCGAGTTGATCTCGGGCATCCATGTACATGTGTGTACATATATGTGCCCCTCCCACACATCATGGGAAGATGGCCAGAAGAAACATTTTTCAGAGCAGGATATATACATGACCAATAAAGACAGGAAAAGATGTCTAGCACCAAAGGTACATCAAACTGTGAGATACCCTCTTGCCTCAGAACAACTTATCCAAAAGATGACATTAGCCTGGGCTGGTAAGGACACAGAGATTTCACACATGCTGTGTTTTGTTTGTTTGGATTGTGTGTGTGTGTGTGTGGGCACACGCGTGCGCGCGCGCATGCCCACACACACTTGTTTATTTATGCATGTGCGTCCATGCACATGGAGGGCAGAGGATAACTTGTGAGAGCAACCTTCTTTCCTTCCTCCTCATGGATCCCTGGGATTAAACTCAGGTCATCAGGGTTGGTGACAAGTTCTTTTATCCATTGATCGACCCTGCTGGCCTAGATTTGTTTTTGTTTATATATGTATACACACACATATTTACTTATTGTATATGTGTGTGTTTGCAATGAATTTATGTGCACTACAGAGGGCATCAGATTCCCTAGATTTAGAATTAGAGGATGTTGTTGAGCCACCTGCTGTGGGTTCTGGGACCTGAACCCAGGTCCTCTGCAAAAGCAGTAAGGCTTTTTGATGACTGCTGGGCTATCCAGGCTTTGCTTGTTTTGTTTTTGTAGACAGAGTCTTGTTATATAGCTCAGACTGTCTTTCACTCCTGATCATGTAATGTTGATTATACAGGCATTATAGAAAGCTAGAAGTTTACTATATGGTCCAGTAATCAATCAATCAATCTCTCTCTCTCTCTCTCTCTCTCTCTCTCTCTCTCTCTCTCTCTCTCTCTCTCATTATAGAAAGCTAGAAGTTTACTATATGGTCCAGTAATCAATCAATCAATCTCTCTCTCTCTCTCTCTCTCTCTCCTCTCTCTCTCTCTCTCTCTCTCTCTCTCTCACACACACACACACACACACACACCACACACACACACACCCCACACACACACACACACACACACACACACACACACACACACACACACACACACACACACACGTATGTATGTATGTAGTATGTTGGAAAGAGATTTTCACTTGTGTCTCTTTGCAACTTTGTCTCAGTAAGCAAGTTAGGCAGTCAACCTGTGCGTTCATTGACAGATCCATAAATGAAGAGTTGTGGCATATTACATCATAGAATACTGTTGAGCCACAGAGAACAAAATCCTTCAGTTTGCTTGCGTGGAACTGGAGGACGCTATACGAAGTGAGCTGTCAGAAACAAAAGGTGCAATACCGCATGTTCTCACTTACCTTGTGGAAGCAGATCTGAAAGTCGGGTGTAGAGTAGTGATTTTCAGACAGTCCGGGAGGAGCTAGAGTGAGGAGGGCTAACCCCTCCAGCATACAGCTGGGTAGGAGTAACTTTGTGTGTCTGTGACACAGTAGGAGAACTGTGCTCAACAACCCTTAGCTGGATGTTTACTGTGTTTAAAACCTTCATTTTATTTTAGTTTGTGGGGGTTCTGCCTCCTTGTGTCTCTGCACCGTGTATGTATGGTACCCTCAGAGGCCAGAAGAGGGCATTGGATTCCCTGGAACTGGAGTTAGATAGTTGTGAGCTGCCCTGTGGGTTCTGGAAATCTACCTGGGTTTCTGGAAGAGCAAGTGATGCTCTTAACCACTGAGCCATCTCTCCAGCTCCCAGCTGTATATTTCAGTAGGGCCGATTTTGAATATTCCCAACACAATACATTTCTGAGCAACAGATACATCATTGTGTGTGCGTGTGTTTAAATGTTATAGTCTAACCATAAATATGTAGAAGAAAGAAAACAGACTCCTGCCACTCACCATAATTACTGCGTTAACTAAGAACAAAAAGCATGTTTTACAAGGCTATCTTAAGAAAAAGTATTGGGGCCTAGAGAGATGGCTCAGCAGTTAATGCTTGTTGCTCTCACAGAGGACTGGGATCCAGTTCCCAGCACCCGCATGGTAACCCAGAACCATCTGTAAGTTCAGTTCCAGAGGATCCTGTGCCTTCTCTGGCCTCTGCACGATGCAGTACAAACATAAACACAAGCAAAACATCCATGCACGTAAAATAGAAATAAGTCAGTGTTAAAAAAACAAAAGCATACCTCGTGGTGCTAACCCTCACGCAATGGACGCACCAGTTTGTTTCAGTGTCATTCCTAGCCTTCAGGCAACACCTTGTTCACGGGACTTCCATTGCTGTCTTTCTTTTCAGTACTTCAGTTTGTGCCTCCAAGTGTGGATACTGGCTTCTGCAACTTCACCCAGAGCGTTGAGAAAGGCCTGATGACAGCTCTCTTTGAAGTGAGGAAACACCAGGGTGTGTACAACCTCACAGTACAGGTGAGAACCACAGGGCAGAATGCCTTGTTCCCCACGCTAGGTGTGGTGGCACACATCCTTAATCCCAGGACTCCCGAGGCAGAGGCGGCCGGATCTCTGTGAGTTGGAGGCCAGCCTGGTCTACAGAGTGAGTTCTAGGACAGCCAGAGCTACATAGAAAGATCCTGTCTGAGGGGAGGGGTGTGTCCATCCTCCAGGGGCGGGAACCTAGCTCCTGTGGGCCAGGGCTAACCTTTGCTAAGGCACGGAGTCTACAGTGTGACATCAGAGATTTTGGAGTGACTGCAAACCAGGGAGTCAGATAGGATGAGTTGAAGAGTTGGTTGGATGCAGGAAATTCAACAGTGTTTCCATCCATACGGGGATGATCTTGGCTGTCCGGTCATTGAAGCAGTGCGTGAATACACGTTCCTTTTTCAGCAGTTTGAGTATCCTGGATCTGAAAGGCTTGGTGCTGGAATTGTGTCATATGACAGAGCTTTTGGAATTATTTGGAATATTTGGCATAGTTGGTTTCTCTAATCTGAATAAAAGAAATGATCTGAAATCTAAAACATTTTGTGCATCAGTGATAATGCTCCAGATGTTTTGGGCTTTGGGACACTTTAGTTTTCATGCCTGAGATGCTCCACGTCTGTTAATGGGGCTCTTTGGGATGCAGCGTCTCTGTCCAAACAGGTGGTTCTCAACCTCCCTAATGCTGTGACCCTTTAATACAGTTCCTCATGTTACGGTGACCTCCAAACATACAATTATTTCATTCCTCTTCATAGCTATAATTTTGCTACTGTTACTAATTATAATGTAAATATCTGATATGCAGGATATCTGATATGTGACCTCTGTGAAATTGTTGTTTGATCCCTTAAGGGGTTGAGAACCACTGGTCTAAACATAGAGGATTCTTTTGATCAACAGACTGGTTTCATGTATATTCTACTCAAACTATTGATTTTTTTTAATGTGGTACACCCACCCCCTACTCTTTGTTCCCTTTCTGAAATGTATCTTACCTCAAGATTTTGGCACTCCTGAATTCACTTTTTGTGCTTCTTAATTTTTCCTTCGTATGGTATGGAACTTTTTGTCCTGTCAGAGATTTTGGAAAGTCTGTCCTCTGAGTCACTAATTTTGTCTTCAGCTGTGTCTATTCACCCTGAATTTCTGGCTAGTCATTTCCCTGCATTGTTCTTTGTTTCATTATATCCTTTGCAGACATGTTAGCAAGTAGCCTTCTGAGGACATTAAGTAGGATTTTAAAAAGGTTTTCTTCTGTGTTCTTCCTATGTACGACTGTTTTCTTTGCAGTATTGTTCTATATGTGTGTGTGTGTGGGTGCATTGGTTAGCAGGAGGTTGGTTAGTGGTAAGGGATGGAGAATGGGGTTAATTATGGCCGTTGACCCCTTTGGCTATGGAGGCTACCTCGTGTCAGCCTGATGGGAGAATTCATCTGCTCCCCTGGGAGCTGAGGAGAATATAGCAAAATACACCAGAGTGTGAGCGTCTGTCTACAGCACTGCACAGCTTGTGGTCAGAGAGAAATAGGCAGGCTGGCCCTGCCCTGTGCGAGCTCAGGAGCCCTCCTCTGGGGACGGAGCCCTCCCTACTGAGTGTTTTTAGTGGCACACATGCCTTTCTTTCCCGTTCATTCCTCTTTTGTGTCTTGTATGCTCTGGTGACACTGGAGGGTCTTAATCTGTTCCCGCCCTCGTTCAGAGGGTCTTAACCCACAAGAGGCCTTTTTTCTCCTCTGGGAGGGGCTCGTTCTCCTGAGAGGGTAGTTCTTTGGGCTGTTCAGGGAGATGGTACTGCTGGTCCCTGCCTTGGCGTGGGTGTGGTTTAGGCAGGAAGAGGAAGGCTGTTCACTCTTGGTTTACCTCCTTTTAATTAACTGATCCAATCCCTGCCCTGTAACCTACTTCTGGTCTCAGGTCTTCATCGTTCTCCAGGGGGCCTCCCCAGGAGAATGAGACTATCTTGTAGCCTTGGCCTGTGTGTGTTTAGGCTCTTGGTCCTCTCCGTTCTGGCTTATTTCCGCACCATCTTTTCCTTTCTTCGTCTTTTAGAAATTTGACAGAACCTCTGGGTTTCTTCCATTCTCAGTGTGTTGTGGATTTATTGCTCTTTGTTCAGTTTACTGTTATTTCAGTGGGATTTGGGGCTGGAGGTGGAGTAGGGAGGGGCCGTGAATGCATGAGTTCAATTCATCACTTAATGTAAAAAACATTTCTCATAAACAGTGTTTAAAGCCTCACAAAAAAATGAACAAGGTTAGAAAGCCAGCTCCTTTTCTTTTAGAATTTTGCCTCCTTTTTAGTCAGGCTTGGAGACGCACACCTGTAATCCCAGCACTTTGAGGAAAGAAGTTCCAGGCCTGGACAGTATGGCGAGATGCTGTCTTTAAGAAATAAAGCATCTTTTCACTTTACCCACTTTGAAGAACATTGATCAGAGAACTCGTGGTAGATATCACAGTCTGGCTTTCAGTTCCATGTCTTCTGACTTCCTTTCAGATTGTGAATGTCACCATTGGTTCTTCGAGGGTGACTCCTCGGAGGGGCCCGGTGAATATTATCTTTGCTGTTAAAGGCACGCACGGCTTTCTGAATGGGTCTGAGGTGAGCGATCTGCTCAGGAACCTGACGGTGGTTGAGTTCAGCTTTTACCTGGGGTACCCAGTGCTGCAGATTGCAGAGCGTGAGTACTTACCAGCTCCTGGAGCGCGCTGGGGGTGGGGGGCACTGGAGGGCACTGAGGGAAGGAATTCCAGTGTTTTCATTGGTAGATCTCTACTTTAAAATATTTTTAACTTTAAAAAGAGACCCAATTGGCTGGGGTGTTGGTGGTGGCGGTGGTGTTTAATCCCAGCACTCAGGAAGCAGAGGCAGGCAGATTTCTGAGTTTGAGGCCATCCTGGTCTAGGGAGCGAGTTCCAGGACAGCAACAAAAACAAAACAAAAAGACCCAGAAAATGAGAGAGACAGAGAGAGACACAGACAGACAGAGACACACAGAGATGCAGAGAGACAGACAGACAGACACACACACACAGAGAGAGAGAAAGGGGGAGAGAGAGAGAGAGAGAGAGAGGCAGTCAGTTATTCTAGGGTGCTTTGGGGGTCATAGTGATTGGGATCGGATGGGGAGAGGGATTTCCCTGGGCTCCTTCTGGCTCACAGGTACAATGTCTCCATCGTAAAATTCGGCCCAGAATGGCCCATTGGTCACAGCCGGTGGACACACACTGACACAGGCCCCCAGGGTCTATAGGTTTCTGGTAGGCTCACTCTCAGGGTTGAACTCCTTGTGGTTTAAATGACTGTTTAGTACTGCGTGCCTGTCTTCATCATGACAAACACAGAACGTTCACTGGACCCTCCTTTCCCACAGGACATATTTGACTGAACTGAATAAAATCAGGACATCTCAAGCCCAGCCAGGGGGGACTCTAGAGCCGTTCTCTGCCCCTGTGCCTCCTCTCCTGTGTGCTTTTGGGAATAGTGGGGTGCTGTGAACAGTGTAGTGGTCCTAGGGAACCTGAACTACAGGGCTGGGGAAAGGTGGAGAGGACATTGGACTACAAAGGGGTGTGGAGGTGTGTCAGGAGTGGGGTTGGCTAGAGAGTGAAACTTCTGCGTTCTCACTTGGGGATGCTTGTGCAGTGCTGCATTTCCCCAAAACCAATGAACCTGGATGCCAGAAAGAGTGAGCTCTATAGGGGAAGCTGTAGCCAGCCTATCCCACTTCTGACACCAGATATAGTGGGAAATTACCAATACGGAGTCAGGTAGAAATATAAGGGTATTTAATAGGGAAAAGCCTTACAGAGCAACCTAGCCAGCCAGCGTGGCAGCGGTCTGTACCAAGTCCAAAAGTGAAACCGAAAGAGAAAACTCAGTCCTCTGAAAGTCTCACTCTACATCACCCTGACCACGCCCTCGCATGGTCAGGCACACCTGTAGCCAGTCCCTAAGTAGGCGTGGCTACAGCTTCCCCTACAGAGCTCTATTGTGTATTAAGTTAAAAACTGTAAAAAAGCAATAAATGGAAGTATCCTTCCCGGTTGAAGCAATCAGCTTCCCAGGCAGTTTGGGAAGAAGTGGCAGTGTCTGATTTAGAGAGTAATGCATGCCAGAGTTAATGGCAGGCAAATAAATAAAACCGTTTTTGAAAATGGACCAGCTAAATATCCTAAATCATGATTCTTAATGTCTTTCAATATGTTATTAACTAAACTAAGGATAAACTATAAAACATGAAAGTAGGGGGCTGCAGGCATGCCTTAGTGATTAGAGCATATACAGAATGCTTTTGTAGAACTCCTTCTCTAGGGGCTCTGACAACTCCTGCTGGCCTCTTTGGGCACCTACACACACATGTGTACAAATACACATGCAAACACACATGACTAAAAATAAACCATAAAGGTGGGTGCTGGTGGTATACATATTTAATCCCAGCACTCATGAGGCAGAGGCAGGCAGAACTCTGTGAGTTCGAGGCCAGCCTGGTCTCCAGAGCCAGTTCCAGGACAGCCAGGGCTACACAGAGAAACCCTGCCTTAAATAAATAAATAAATAAATAAATAAATAATCAAATAATTAAAAAAATAAATAAATGGAACCATAAAAATATGTATATAGACAAGTAGATGGGAATGA
Organism: Cricetulus griseus; assembly: GCF_003668045.3. Lineage (NCBI taxonomy): Eukaryota > Metazoa > Chordata > Mammalia > Rodentia > Cricetidae > Cricetulus > Cricetulus griseus. The sequence continues at coordinate 189,980,927 of NW_023276806.1, forward strand.
AGTTATTTATCTATAACAATTTTGATTTTTATACAATATGTGTACATACAGCTAAAATAATAAGCAGAAGTACCCAGAGACTGTTCCCAGCAAGGCAGAACTGCTTCGCTTTACCCTGAGGCATTGCTGAGAAAGCTCTTGGCTCTGAAGAACACAGCTTAGAACCGCTTTGCTCTAGAACAGCGTATATAGGAGATGCTGCAGTGACCTATGTGTGATGTGGTGGTCCGTGATGAGGCCAGAGAATCCCCTTTTATCCTCTTCTAGGGACGCAGAAACTGGTGCCTGTCTGTGTTCATCTTGTTGGTATTTGGGAGTCTCGAAGAATCCTACAGTGTTATGATTTATCCCACACTCCCACAACACTTGCCTTCCTGAGTGAAAACAGGTTTCTCACAGTCTTTTCTCTCTTTCCAACTCTTTCCTTTTTGTAGCCTTCCAGTACCCACAGCTCAACTTATCCCAGTTACTGAAGTCCTCTTGGGTCAGAACAGGTATGTTCAGTTTACGTAATGTTTGGAGACCTATACAGTAAGAAGTCTGCGGACATACGGGGAATGATGCTCCCTTCCTGATTCCTAAATTGAGGACAAGCTGTACTTTGAATTCTTGGCAGAGAATGAATGAGAAAAGGGATTCGATCTGGGCTATGGGAATGTGTCCCACTGAGTTATGGCACAGAAAGGGCTTCTTTAACATTTATACGTCAAGTCCAGGGCAGAGTCTTCCTGGAATCTGCAGTCTCCTGACCTGAGGTAGGATGAAGCTCAGAAGCGAGCTGAAAATAGTTTTTTTTCTGAAAGTTTTGCTAGATGAATACAGTAGTTTAGGACCAGGGTCAGGTATTTAAACAGACTTGGGCACATCCAGGTCGATATCCCACATTTATTGCCATGTATTTAGACTGAGAGCATAGCATTTCAGCGCAAAGCTCCCTGACCTGGTCCCTGAATTCTAAGAGTCCCAGGTGTCAGGTGACAGAGTACAAGCAGCATGTGACCAGTCGTAAGGAAAGAGGGTGTCTAAGTAGGTACAGTCACCCTTTATGGGTTCTGAAGCCTTGTGCAGGGCTCAACTCTTCACACACGGTATAGATTCCATTCTCCAGACCTCAGACTGTTGAAGCGACTTACTTGCCTAGCATTGGACCTTGGAGAGAGTTGAGACCAGGTTGGCTAAAAGGCTATTTCCTCATCAACTGGAGGATAAGCTGATTATCTGTTGAGATACTTCTGTCTGATACAGATAACAAGAAGCAGGCAGATCCCATCTCCTCAAAGGAGACTGTAAGTCGATGTCCGAAGACACGATAAGAACTCAGACTGTCCAGAAGTTTGAGGTAGTGCAGACGACAGGATGCTTGTTTGATCTTAGATGCTCTGCGCTCAGAACTCCCACGGCTGAGTTCCAGGGGCTTCTCATTTTCAGTTTGCCATGAACTCGGGCCACTTCCAGGGCCCTTGACCCTATTCCCATCTCTTTATGTCTCCAGTCTAGTAATGAGTGTTTTTGTGGTAATCTTGTATGGGATTTTTGTACTTGAGCACACACCCTGTTCCCCCGCTACACACACACACACACACACACACACACACACGCGAGCACACACACAGAGTTCGTTCCTGTCTATGCTGTCTCGATGAGTGCTTTGTTTCTTGTTGAACACAGTCCTCCTGGGCGTAGTGGAGAGGCAGCTCCATAATGAAGTGTTTCCAGCAGAGATGGAGCGCAAACTGGCCCAGCTGCTCAGCGAGGTGCCCACCAGGAGAAGAATGTGGCGGAGGGCCACAGTGTCGGCTGGGAACAGCGTGGTGCAGGTACTCACTGAGGGAGAGCAGGGGGAACGTCTGGTGTGCACATGGCAGCCTTGCAAATCCACTTAGGGACCAGACAGAAACCTTAGCCTTGGCCTAGCCCTGGACTGCAGGGAGCGTAGTAGGAAACTTAACCCTGGATTCCTGTATCATCATAAGGCTTTGTTTTTTTGAGGAGCAGTTTTTAAAATCACCAACAGCTGAACTTGTTTAGAAATGAACCACAGACAGAGGGGCATTTTCTGCCCTATTCAGAAATCGCATCTTCTCCACTTCCTGCCAACCTGCTTGTCTTCTGTTACCCCAAATCGTCTCTTCTCTGGGAATCGGGCAGGCAGGTCACAGAAGCAGATCTGGTTGAAGTGAAAAATGACCTATTTAAAAATGCACAAACTCGCAGAACTTTGGGGGTGGAGCTGCTATTTCATTCCTGTCTCTGTGTGAATGGTGGTGAATTTCTTTCTTTACCAATCAATTGCAGACTTAAGAATCGCAGAAAATGGGGGTTCACAGACTGTTTCAGAAACCCAGAACTAGGGTGAAACCCAGCAGTGAAGGGTAACTGGTGGGCGGGACGGGGGCGGGGAGGCTTATGGGGTGTCGAGAACAAGATTCGGAAGTGACATGGGCAGGTGAGGGTGCCATTTTTGCCTAGAATTGGTGTTCTTGTCCTCTGGCACCTTCACAAAATATATTCCTGTCAGCCTTGTTTTCCATTCCCCACCCAGAATCATGGTTCTTAGGTTCCCAAAATAGTTTCCTTGCCAAAGGCAGCCACACTAGGGAAGTATACAAAGCACTAAGATTTTAAATATTTATTTTTATTATTTTTAGTTATGTGTATGTGTGTATGGGTGCGTACATGTGCGTGCAGGTGCCAGTGGAGGCCGGAGGTACTGGAAGCCTCTGAAGCTGGGGTGACAGTTGGCTGTGAGCCATCCTATGTGGGTTCTGAGAATTGAACTCAGATTCCTGAGAGCAGTAGACACTCCAAACCACTGAGCCATCTCTCTAGCCCCAAATACTAAGAAATTAAAAAACAACAGCTAATAAAAAAAAGAAAGGAAAAATTACTAATAAATGCCCACTGGTTAAATAAGCATACAACAAAATAAACATTAAAATGAGTTATGAAGACCTTGCCTTATTCAATGTGTGCATATTAAACAGTTACAGAGCACCAGAAACCTGGGTGATCGGGTGTTAAATTGGATACTCAAACTTCTTAAGGTAGGAACACCAGGTCTGTGGAAGGTAGCCAAGCTTCCTCAGTCCAATGCCACTTGACAGATGTCCTGGAGGCCACTCTCTGTTTTCGGTCTCTATAAAAGATATTGTATATAAAAGTACAAGGCTCTTTACCTAAGCCTTATTTGTGGAAATGAAAACACTGAACAAGGGCTAGTGAGATGGCACTTGCTACCAAGTCTGATGACCTGAGTTCAAGCCCCAGGCCTCACATGGTTGAAAGAGAGAACCGACTCCTGCAAGTTTTCTCCACCTGTGCAAGGAGGGACACGTGTGCTCATACACAGGCACACACAAACAAATAAGTGCAATTTTAAAAATTAATAAAAGAGCCAGGCGTGGTGGTGCACGCCTTTAATCCCAGCACTAGGGAAGTGGAGGCAGGTGAATCTGAGAGTTAGAAGTTGGCCTGGTCTACATAGCAAGTTCCAGGCCTGCCAGCGGTACAGAGTGAGACCTTGTTTCAACCACCTCCCAATTAACAAAAGAGATAAGAAAATACTGAGCCAACATAACTGTCTAGGAATTAGGGAGTGGGTGAGGAGTAAATCCTTGTGTACTGGAGTATTCTCCAGCAGTTTAAAAGTTGGTAATGTAGCCGTGTGCTCTAAAAAAGGACCTAAGAGAAGAATATGAAGAAGGACCCTGAAGTGATAGAGAATTCAGAAGGAAGAACAGGGAAATACGCTGAAGTCCTTACAGTGAGTGGTGTTCTTTAACTGGCTGAATTTCAAGAGGGTTTGATTTTATTCTTTATAGTTTTTTACTGTGTTTTTCAAAGTTTCTTCATGGGGCCACATTTGTATAACACAGAAATATTTAGTGACCCCAGAGATTGACTCGGAGATACCTGTGTATTGGGGTTCCTGATATAAATCTCATTAGCCATCATCCAGAAAGATGCTGGAGTTAGACCTTCCTCTGGCTCCTTCTAGACTGGACAGCTTTCGGAGGCTTTAATGAAAGTGACGACCCCTGGGGATGCGATTTCTATGAGAGAGCTCCCAGACTTTTTAGTATGAAGGGTAGAAGAATAAATACACTCCCAAGACATGGTGAGTTTGTTGGAGGTTGTCAGTTATAATCCCAGACTGTCTGGTGCCGTTCTGTTCACTCTATCGGTCCCTTTTTTTCTCAAAGAAGACATTAAAACAAAGTACAGTTGCTGTTCTACACAGAAGGACTTTCATTGTGACTGTCTCTGCCAGTAGACAGCACTGAGATTCTGGGACTCAGTAAGTGGCAATGAGCTTTTTAAGAGGACTGGGACAAATGCCAAGTCACACACGAGGGGCTGAGTGCCCTGAGATGGGCATCCGGCAGTGTGAGCTTCCCTGATGCTGGGGGGACTCTGTCTGTCACAGGTGGTGAACGTGTCCAGGCTGGAGGGAGATGACAATCCTGTGCAGCTCATCTACTTCGTGGAGAATCAAGATGGAGAGAGACTCAGTGCAGCCCAGTCTTCAGATCTGATCAACAAGGTAGACCTCCAGAGAGCAGCCATCATCTTGGGGTACCGGATTCAAGGCACCATTGCCCAGCGTAAGTCTAAGAGTATCATCCTGCCAGCCATGCCGGGGTCCAAAGTCACTTGTGTTTTGAGAGCGAGCTCTGAACTACAACATTCTGACCTGTATGTAGTAGATTTATGTCTTAAAACCTCGTCCTGAAGTGGTGTTTATGCAAGATGTTAGTTGTTGATGTCTGTTTGCTGAGACTTTGTTGTATTTTTCTTAAATTGATTTATTATAAATTATAAAATATACACTGTGTGCGTGTGTGCGTGCATGTGTGTGTACGTGTGTGTGCATGCACATGTGTGTGTGTGCACATGCCATCGTGCATATGTGGAGATCAGAGGACAGCTTTGTAGACTCAGTTCTTCCCTTCCATCTTTACGGGGTTCTGGGGTTCCAGCCCAGGCCATCAGGCTTGTGAGGCTTTATTTGCTGAAATGCTCTTTATTTTTATTTCCATCTGTGGGATTGTGGACATTGCTGTTGTTTTTTCTACCTCACACCTCATATTCATGAGTTGCCAGTGAGGCTCAGGACCTTATGTCAACATGAACATCCATTCCCCTACCCCCGTACTAGTTTTCATTTGAAAAGCCATCTTAGGTAAAAATAATACACCTATTCTGTTTTTATTCCCAAATCTTCCATGCCACACCCTGCATGTTGGTGGGGACAGTGAGTCACTCAGGAAGCTGGGAGGTGCCCTCTAAGTTGACTGACTTCCTTTGGGGCCTTTTAACACAAAGGAGTCCCTTGATCCTTACCCTCTCTTCAGTCCCGTTTCTCCCTCACCCTTGCCTCACGCAACTCTACATTTAGAAGGACGTGTTTGATATTTCTTATTATTGTTGGAAGGTACGTGGCCCTGCCCTCTGGCAATGATTGCTCTCAATACCTCTTTTCCAACGGCCAGATTTGGGGTGTGTGTTTGAAATGCAGAAGCACGGAGAATATAACTCTCTTAAATATGATTTTACAAGTTAGACTGCTGTCTTAGTGTGGGTGTTTTCCCTCTGTGATCCAGAGCAGTCCTTGGTAGTGTGGGAAAGCCTGCTCCCTAAAGTGGAGGGATAGGCAGATGTATTGACATCAGAGAATCCTGAAGAACTTTAGTGAGGACAGGTAGGAGACAATGCAAGCTTTTTCTTCTCTTCATCAGTATGTTTATTAAAAACATAGACTGATACACCTGTGTTTAATGTCATTGTTTAATGTCATTGTGGACGCATGCTGACGTTCATAAAACGGGCTCTTTACAAATATACCCCAGATAGATGTAAAGATACAGTCAGAAATGACCACTAAGACCTTTCCATTTCAGACATAATTTTATAATTAACACTTGTAAGAACTTGGAGTTGGCATAACATACAATTCCCTGTGGGTGCCAAGAACCAAACCCAAGTCCTCTGGAAGAGCCTCAAGTGCTCTTAACCACTGAGGTGTGTCTCCAGCCCAGCTTTTAAATAGTACCTTTGAGATTACCCTTTGGGAAAGGCTTTGGTGAAATCAGTCCTTGGCCCTGGAGACTTTACCAGGGTGAGGGCTGTTGAGTGCACTGATGGACAGGGGTGCGAGAGATGACGTGGTGCCGTTAGTAGGCTGTTTGATGTGCTTGAGAGATGACTGCGTAGTGGGGTCTGTTTCAAATCAGTGAGGGAATAATGAAAAAGTACTTCCTAACACTGTATCCAGAGCCGGAGATGGATGATGAGAGAGCTGCCTCCCTCTGAGTTTTACACAAGGTTGATTTCAAGAGGATACGGCCACCTTTCTGTTGGGGGTTGGCAGGGAGTTAGGAAGTAGTGGGGGTACAGATTTTCACCTACTGGCCCTTCAGGAAGTAAGTCAACAGCCCTTCAAGTGCTTGTCACTGACCAGAGTTACAAGATTAACCAGTGCTGTCTTTTATTAAATAATGACAATTCCACAAGTAGCTTCTAGCTGGCCCCAAGCTAAAGATAAACCAAAGGCGGGGAAAATGAGGTGAGAACTGGTAGACTAACACCAGTGAAATATGGTGAGCCATTTCCTCCATCTAAAACTCACATCCTGAATTGGACCACACACATGCCGTGAGACGCCCCCAGCCAGTTCAGATGACTACCGCATGAAGCTGCACAGGGAGTTCCAGGCCTGTGTGGGCACAGTAGGGCTTCTACAGCTTAGCCAGCACTCACAGTGAACTCTACACAGCACACATGTATAACGTCTCTCCTGACATGGCTTTCCACACCAAGCATGCACATGCAAGGACCCAAACTGGAGCTGCCTGGTTTCCATACTCATAGGGCCCTGTGTCCTCACCTAGGAACAAGTCCCCTGAGTCTACCTTAACTCCCAATAAAAGCCCTGAGAGTAAAGACAGGCAGTCATGTCTTTGTGACCTCACTCTTTTCATTAAAAGCTTAGTTAACCCTTGCTCTTGTCTCCCTCTCCTTCCTTTCTGTACGGGGCGAATATCCTGGGATTCCAGGGTTGGGAGAAGAAGCCTCACTCCCTACCAAGGCCAGTCAAGGGGCCTTGAGGACACCTGTCTGTGGTTTCCCTCGATTAGAACTAACAGGAATAACAGTTCCTGCCATGAGCGGTCACCATGTCTGTGCTGTTGTCTGTTCTTAGACAAAATGAGCTATTAATGTACATTCCGTCCAGGCCACATTTTAAAACACACACCTTGTTTTCTCCCTGTTAAACATAAACTTCTCTAAGTCTTTCTGTTGGAGCTGCAGAGATGGCTCAGTGGTTAAGAGCACTGGCTGCTCTTACAGAGGTCCTGGGATGGATACACAGCATCCACATGGCAGCTCCCAGCCCCATGACACCCTCTTCTGACCTCCGAGTGAACGGCACCCATGTGGTACCCGGACATATACAGGCAGAGCTCTAATACATAAGAACTAAAAATAAACAATGACTCTTTAATAAAAATATGGCCCTTTGTGCTGCTGCTCTGTCTCTGAGCAGATGTATTCTGATCCTCGAGCGGGTGTTAGCTACTGAGACAGGAGCTCGCTCGCAGCTTAGTCCCTGCCGATCACAATTTAGGGGTGTCTGAAAAGACTTGGAAGCTGGGGTGAGCAGAGCGAGGAGCTGTACAGCATCTGAAGCTAAGACTTTGGTGTATGAAGGGACATTTTAAGAGAACTGTAAGGAGCCACTTTTGAAACAGAGAGAAGAGTGTTGTCACGGGGAGGCAGGGGTGTGAAGGGGAAGACAGGAGGACACTGGGCTTAGAGACTGGGAGAAGCTCTGAGCTCCCAGGAGCTTCGGAGGGTCAGCACGGAAGGAAGAGAACACAGGATGAGCTAGCCAGGGAGACTGGAGAGGGGTGGGAGCAGAAGGGTCCATGCAGGGTCACCTGAGGCTTGAAAGGTGAGAGGCTGCTGTGTGTGGGCATGGCTGTGAGTGCAGACAGGCCATTTCAAAGGAGTGCAGTTCACCTCAATGTCATCTCATAGTTGATACCTGTTACCTTTAATAAAGCGGCTTCCACGAAGACCCGCTTCCAACAGCTCGAAGGTCACAGGTGAGGAAGACTACACCCTGAAATCCCATGTTCAGACTTCAGTTTCCTGGCAAACCCTCCCATTAGTTAAACCCTTTATGGGGGCGGGGGAGCCCCTCGGAGTGGTAAAATACATGTATTGGAGGAAGGGGGGAAGGAGAAATCATGTAATTTTAGTCTCAAAAGTGAAAGAAAAATACGTATTCGAGACTATTGACCTTTTCAAAACCATCTTGACACGTATGAACAAGTGGCGTTGGCCAAAGTCAGTGTTTGCAGCCATCTTCTCTCTTCATTTTCAGCGCTTGCCATTGGGCACAGAAGCTCTGCCCATTAGGTAGCGCCCCTCAGGTCCTGGCAGCCTCTGCGTTCTCTCTGTCTGTAAATTTTACTGTTCTAGGTGCCTCGTATGACCTTTACTCTTGTGTGTGTGTCTCCCCTTGCATAGCGTGTTTTCAAAGTCCATTCCTATTGTTGCTATTTTGAGATTCACTTTTTCGTCCTCTTTTTTTCTTCTGTGTTTGTGTATGAGACAGGTGTCCTACTCTTTCATTCTCCACCCAATTTCTTTGAGACAGGGTGTCTCACTGAACCTGGTGGCCGTCAAGCCCGGCCATTGTCCTGTCTCTGCCCCGCATGGTGCTGGGACCCATGCCCCTCTTTGACATGGGTGCTAGGGACCCAAATTCAGGCCTATAGTAAGAAATTACCAATACGGAGTCAGGTAGAAATATAAGGGTATTTAATAGGGAAAAGCCTTACTTACAGAGCGAACCAGCCAGCCGGTGGTAGTCTGTACAGCAAGAAGCAAAGAGAAACCGAAACCGAAAACGCAGTCCCCCTACTCACTCTGACCACGCCCTCACAAGCCCTCAGGTACTCTTGTAGCCAGCCCCTAAGAGGCGTGGCTACAGCTTCCCCTACACAGGCCCTCCTGTTTCTGTAACAAGTGCCCTTCTTCCTTACCGGATGAACTATCTCCTCAGCGCCCCATGTCCTCTCTGAAAGCTGAATAGTACTCTGCTGTGTGGCTATACCACCTTTTGTTTATCCGTTCACATGTTGGCGGCTTTGGGCTTTCCCGCCATGGCTGTGTGTCAAGTGCAACTATGAACAGCACCATGTCTGTCATGTTTTCAGGTGCTGAGGTGGACCTTTGGCCTTTTTGTGGTGCTGTAACTTGTAGCTGTATATTTTTGTTGGGACCGTAGGCTCCCTAATAATGACACGGAGACTTATTATTAATCATGAAAGTTTGGCCTATAGCTTGGGCTTGTCCCACTAACTCTTATAACATCGATTCATTTCTGTTCATTGATGTGCTGAACAAAAAGATTATTCCACAACAGTAACTCTTTGGCTGTTTCCTCTAGAATATAGCGCTAGAAGCAAGTAGCATTATTTGGGGATTCATTTCTTGGTAGGTCTCCCTCCCACCTGTAGACCCAGTGCACCTGGAGGGTTTTGTCTGCGTGCTCATCAGCACATCTCACCTTTAGAACCATCTGGCACCATCAATAAACCTATGTAGGTAAGGACAGAGAGAAATGAGTTGGTAGGATGGGGAACAGCTTCTTCCCAGGTCTCCAGGTTCCAGCTCATGTTTTTCCCAGAGACCCGGGAGGTGATGCCTGCTCTGTTGGATACGGTGCTCGCAGCTGTGTCTCAAACACATAGCTTCTCTTCTCACATTGGAAGAGAACCATTTTGAATGAGGTTGTACAGAGCGATTTCATGAGATGTTATGGAGCGGGAAGAATAAGCTAGACACCAGGAGACTAGAACCAACCAAGCTTTTGTCCTCTGATGCGTATGTGTCATTGGGATCCCTGGTATATAGTGTTCCTTGTGCAACATCTGAATATGCCTGGTTACTTTCGTGTCTTGAGCTGTATGACAAGCCCCCGAGTCTCAGAGGAAGGCATGTTCTGTCCAGCAAATGAGTGAAGAGCGTGTTGCTGAGAGCCTTTCTCCCTGCTCTGCTCCTCTGCAGCTGTGGACAGAGTGAAGAGGCCATCCCCGGAGTCTCAGAGCGGCAACCTATGGGTCGTCGTGGGTGTGGTCATCCCAGTGCTAGTGGTCACCGTGATTGTCGTCATCCTCTACTGGAAGCTGTGCCGCACAGACAAGCTAGATTTCCAGCCCGACACAGTGGCCAACATACAACAGAGGCAGAAGGTAAGCGCCCTTCAGAGTCCACATGAGCGTCCTCGTGGGGCAGAAGCAAGTCCAGGCTTGGGTGCTGAAAGACAAGGAGGGCCATTGAAAGAACTCTCTGGTCTAGTGGCCAGGTCTTCTGTCTTCACGTCTGTTTACCATAGCCCCAGATCTCTCTGTTAGTAATATATTCCAAGAACAAGACCTGTAAAGACAGGCAAAGTGAGCCTTGGATCCCTGTGATTTTAATTTGGAGAGAAGTTCAGTATGTCAGTTCATTCTGTGAATGAGTTGTGATCTGTTTACTCTGGCTGTTTTCGGAGGGCAGTGGTGGTGCAGGCTCCCTCAGCTCTGTGTATCTTCCCTCATACCATACACAGATCCACTAGAGGGCTCTCTTAGTTTCTTTCTGTCCATGTTGGAAACCCATTTGTATTTGTGTGTGTGTGTGTGTGTGTGTGTGTGTGTGTGTGTGTGTGTGTGTGTGTGTGTGGTGTGTTCCTGATGGGGTCAGAAGAAGACTCTCTGGAGCTGGAGGTGTTTGTGAGCCACCCAGTTGGGTGCTGGGAACCAAACTCTGGTCCTCTGAAAGATCAACAAGTGATCTTAACCACGAGCCATCTCTCCAGTGCCCATTTACTCATTGAAAATTGGTCATACGTGTTTTAAGTGTCAGGAATTTGATGGACGTCAGTCTAACCGAGTATCCTGGTTCTTCACTGTTGTGTTGGGTGTTGTCTATGAGAGGCGCTCTGAGAGGTTTGTCTTGACGAAGACAGCACCCTGGGTGCCACCTGCTGTTCCTGATTTGTTTTGCTTACATAAGCACAAAGAAATCTCAGTCCCAAAGTCTCTAGAATTTTTAAAATGCTCCTTTCCATGTTTTCCACGCCGATGCTGGATTCCCTAGTTGTTTTTTTTTTTTTTTTTTTTTTTTTGGGCGGGGGTGGGGGGTGGGGGGGTGTTTGTTTGATTTTTAAGTTGATTCACCTACACCTAATTTGTCAGCAGTTGTTTTCAGCTCCCCACTTGTCAGTTGTCTCTCCAAAGCATTCAGGTTTGTAGAAATAGCGATTCTTTTTCACGTGAGTATTTCAGGACTGTCTATTATATTGTTGTGTGAGCTTTCATAGCAAAGAAATTGCCTTGGGGTCACCATCTAGCAGCTCACCTGGTGTGAACAAAAACCTTGCCTGCATTCCAGAGACAGTCCAGCTGTAGACACCGACCAGCATGCATTTCAGCCTGTCTGTTTAGTTGTCTGCTGTATTTATTAGCACATGCCTACTATGTAAATCTTGGAAGGCTTACTCTATTCTGAATGTGATAAGATCAAGCAAATGGCAAAAGAGCAAGAAATAAAAGAATGCCATAGTAACCTTCTGATTTTATTCAGATGGTCTAAAAAAAAAAAAAAAAATCGATTAGCCAGGCACAGTGGTGCATGCCTGCAGTCCTAGCACTTGGGAGGTAAAGGCAGGAACATCGCAATTCAAGGCCAGCTGGGACTATCCAGTAAGATGCTGTTTCCTAAAACAAAACAAAAAAACAACAACAAAATGGGCTTCGGAGATGGCTCAACGGCAAAGGCACTTGCCGTGTAGGCATAAAGACCAGGGCTTAGATCCTCCACACCTGCGTAAAAGATGGGGAGGGTGGTGGCTGCCTGTAACCCCAGAGCATCTGAGGAGGAGACAGGATCTCTGGGACAAGATGACTAGCTAGACTAGAGGGATCTTGGAGCCCTGGGCTCAGGGAGAGATCCAGCCTGAGAGTGATTAGGGATGCCAACACCAGCAGCATGTGAACGTGCGTCCACCACACACCACACACACAGAGAACCCATGAAAGAACCGTAACTATCACAAACCACAGCCTCCCAAATGGAAATTTAAGTTTCAGTTTTAAATTTGTTATATACCTATCATAGTAAATAAAGAGTGTTTTCTCATGAATTAATCTAATGAAAAATCTTAATGATGTTGCAAGCTTATGGCTATCAGTGCTCCAGCAGAGGTTTTATACATGAATATTCTCTTTCCCACCCATCCTCACTCATTATTTACACAGTCGGCTAGCGTCTATAGTTGTCATTGTTACAGTAACAAGTGACATGGAAAAGGTGCCTGCCACGGTGCTCAGTGGTTTGCAGCATGAAATCAGATCAACAATAGGGAGGGAAATGTTTTGTTCTGGTGAAAGAGTGTGGTTATGGGGAGACACAGCCTGTGGAGTTGGCTGTGTGTTTAGGTCTTTTCTGTTCTTTGTTTCTGAGATGCATATTCCTTGTGGAAGCCTTGTCCATTATAAACTGTCAGCGGTCAGCATCTCTTAAACTGAAAACAAGATATTCCCCCCCCAGCTTTCTCCTCAATTCTACTTCTGTGATATTTCCATGTGCCAGATGTTACTATTGCTCCAAATAGAGCTTCAAGCCTGGAGAGAGCTGCTTTTTCTTCAGGGGCTGCAGGGGTCTGTGTGTACACACTTAGAGCTTGTTCCAGCAAAGATCTGCAGGCTAGACCCCAAGGAAATGGTGTCTGCTCACACCACCAGGAGGCGAGGCTGTCTTCTTTTGCTGGCATTGTGGCTCTCATGTGCAGGCTTGCCATGGGTGTGCAGTAGGAAGACGGTGACCTCCCATTAGTTGAAAATAAACTCTCTACTCTCTTCTGAGGCTGCACAGCTGTGGTGAAGGGTCTGTCGCCTGTTGCCTGTCTCTTGAGGTAACGAGTGAGGTGCTGTCCTCCTGTCACTGTAGGCTTCGTTTCCCTGCTCCTGTGGCTTTCTCTCTCCATCCTGCTCAGCCCACCCCCGGTGCTTCCCTGTGTTACTCTGTGAAATCCTCCAGCAAATCTCAGAGTTGCAAACATCTGGAAACCATAAATCTACTGACCTGCGCTCCCCACCCCCTTCCCTTGTAAGGAAGAGACTGCTTCAGATTGTCTGAGGGTCCATGATTTTTGAAATATGATAAGAGGGAGAGACCAGTGTGTCTTAGGTTTCCAGCAGGCCTTTCTGATTTCTAATGACAAAGGGGAAACTCCATGGATCTTTGTTTGTATTTGCTTTAATCACTGTCCAAAGCCATCATTTGTTATTATTACCTACAAAACTATGGTGTGGATCCTTCTCTCCATAAATGGATGGATGCTTGCAGGCCCCATGGGAATGTGTTTCTTCTGATGGGAATAGCCCATACCAATTATTAGCACAGAATTGTAGCCCCTGGGGGATGGTTTACACCCTCACTTGCTACTAAAGTTTGTACTGTGGGCAGCTAGAAGGACATGCCCATACCATGCTCCTCCGTTGTCTGGACTCCTGAAAGTGTTCAGGCCAGACTAAATTACAAGCACAAATAGCAGGCACTCTCTCTGTCTTGTAGGGTAATAGTTATGGAGAAGTCCCAGTCTCCCCCAAATTGACCTGGAGCAGTACCAGCGTGGCAAATGTGGGCTGTGGCAGCTGGGGCACGGGAGGGAGGGCATTCTGCTGCCTTCTGAGAGGTGATGCTGGGCTGTAACTGAGGTGCAAGAGACAGTGTGGACCTCTGTCTTAGTCACGGTTCTGTTGTTGTGAAGCAACACTGTGACCAGAGTAACTCTTAGAAAAGAAAGCATTTAACTGGGGCCTTGCTTACAGTTTCAGAGGTTTAGTCCATTGTCCTCATGGTGAGAATGGTGGCATACAGACAGACCATACAGACAGACTTGGTGCTACAGAAATAGCTCAGAGTTCTGCATCTGGATCTGCAGGCAGCAGGGAGAGAGAGAGACTGATTGGGCCTGGCATGGGCTTTTGAAGCCTCAAAGCCCAACACCGCTGACACACTCCTCCAACAAGGCCACACCTCCTAATCCTTCTAATCCTTTTAAAGAGTCCCACTCCCTAGTGACTACGCATTCAAATATATGACTTGATGGGGGGCAGTTTTCTTAAGCCATCACTACCTCTGAAGGGGTATAAGGGGCTAAGGAGAGCTGGAGCACAGCCTAAACTCATGTGACAGAGGACCCATCTCAAGAGCCCTGTAGACGTCTTTGGAGTTGGAACTGGTACCACAGGCAGCCGTTGCAGGCTATCTGACAAGGGGTGCAGTCTGGACAGCTTTTTGTTTGCAGTGGCCACTTGGGAAGGCAGTGTGGACAGTGCCACCAGGTACTCCTCTCCTCCCTAGCTCCAGACTCAGAATCTTCTGGATTGTTAACACTCACGTGCCCATGTTTCAGTGTGGCCTGTGGGTACAGCATAATAGAGTGTCCTCCCAGCTCAAGGACCACAGGGCCCCACATGACCGAACTAAGGACCAACAGATGGCTGTAACTCTATCTCGTCTTCACTTTTAAAATGGAAACACCATGGTGGCTCTGGGGATTTTTCTTCAACTGTTATCAGTCAAGTAATAAATTTATACAATGGCACTTTCCACACCCTTGCAAAGCTTGTTTTGTTGTTGTTTGTTTTTTTTGTTTTGTTTTGTTTTTTTGTTTTTTTGTTCAGACACTTTTTGGGATTTGCTGTATGGTTTCTATTGTCATCTTAACTTTCCCTTCCCTGGGGATCAGTTGGACCCAAGCATTGGGGGCTTTTCTGTGTCTTGTTCCATCTGGGTCTTGTTATATTTATGGCCCACATGTTTTAAAATTCATCATGCGTCTCTCTTGTTACTTGGCCGACCCGCTTGCCTAGACCTCCCTGACATGTCTGCAGTGTGTTCCCCTGGGGCCCAGACAAGGTGGCTTGTCCCCCCAATGATGTATTGAAAAAAAGAAAAGAAAAAAGAAAAATCTTTCGCCAGAAATAACTGGCCGTAATTTGAATATGGAACACCCGAATTCATCTAGATTCTTCTTATGAAAAACCGATTAGAGCCCATTTGCACACGGAAGGTGGATACAGTGCCAGTTTAGCTCTAATTTTATTTTTAAGGAATGGAAAAACTAGTTCCTAGTGGCTCAGAAAGCAGGGGCCAAGCTGAAAGCAGCGAATCCCCTGGGTGGGGGAGGGGTGGTGTTTTAGGTAATTTTTTCCTTCTGTGAGTAGGTGGCTTTTGTGCTGTGTTTAAGCACAGATGAGTTTGCCCTGGTTTCTTGCTGGTTGAAGGTGGTGACTCCCCAGCTTGTGAACTGGGCTCTAATGAGGATGTTTAGGGTGTGAGCTGGGCTCCGAGGTCTGGTCATAGTCAACAAGACTTGTGTCTCACATTGAGTCTTGGTTCATCAACCCAGTAACTTTGGTATGTCAGGTGATTTTTCTCATGGCCCATTCAGGCATTAGATATTTATGGAGGGGCGTAGCTTGCTACTCACAAGGTATTTGATCTAAACTTTCATCTGTAGCTGTAGCTGATATTCTGAAGGCTCCACTATTTATATTTACTACTTGGCATTTTCATCAACCAATAGCAGATAGCAGTGAGAGTGCTATCAGGCTCATTTGCATGGCCTTGGCATTTGTGAAGCGGTTTTTTTTTTTTTTTTTTTTTTTTATACATGTATTGCCATGTTTGTGTCTGACCTGAGTCCTGCCATTCTCTCAGGGGAGGTGGTTGCTGCTTGGCCGTAGCCTCTCTGGATGGCATTGCAGAGGCCAGTGCTGTTTGTGTTTTGACATCAGTCCTTTCAAGAGCCCTTTGTTTAGAGAGACATTCTGTCGTGCCTTCCTGCCTTCCATTTGCCTGACACAAACCCTGCCGTGGGTAACTGTGGCCAGCAGGTACTCAATTCTTTGAGGCCATATGCTTTCCTACTGGGTATGTACCAACAGGGAGCCCAACACAGTTTGCCAGCTGAAGGCCCTGAGGGTCACATGACCGTTGTTTCTGTTACATTTTCACTCAGAGGCACTTCGTTTAGGGAGCTAAAAGACTATGTCATTTGGAGTAAAACATATGTATAATATTGCAAATTGCTCATTTGGGGATTTTCCTCATTAGCTGGGAGTAATTGGTGTCAAATTGTCAGTTTTCTACCCATCTTAAAAAGGCTTCATAGACAGATGCTTGAGAATTACCTGGATGGGTAGATTTGTAATTTCAAGATGAAAATATTATTTATAATTACATATTTCCTACATTAGAATGACATATCTAAGTTTGATAGACAGGAACCCATTATAATAATGCAGTTGTTTTTTTTTTTTTTTCAGGTTTAGTTGTTGCCTAATTTTTCCTCTAGCCATATAAATAATACATACTTTGCCTTTAAGAGCTCAGCTGACTCTGGGCAGTGGTGGTGCACGCCTTTAATCCCAGCACACAAAAGACAGAGGCAGGCAGATCTCTGTGAGTTTTAAGCCAGCCTGGTCTGTAGAGCGAGTTCCAGGACAGCCAGTGCTGCACAGAGAAACCCTGTCTCGAAAAACAAAGAGCTCAGCTGAATCATTGTGGTAACTTAAAACAAATGAAGAAAAAATATCGGGCTAGCAAGTGTGGGGCTTATGAAGGGCATATTGCTGATTGCTGTTAAGTACGTTATTGAAAAAAAGATGTTTATTTATTTCGTGTGTGTGTGTGTGTGTGTGTGTGTGTGTGTGTGTGTGTGTGTGTGTGTGTACCACATGTATGGAGGAGCCCTTGGAGGCCAGAAGAGGGGGGTTAGAGTTCCATGAATTGGTGTTACGGATGGCTGTGAGCCCCATGTGGATGCTGGAATTGAACTCAGATCTTCTTCAAGCGCAGCCAATGCTCTTGATCTCCGAGCCATCTCTCCAGTCCCTTAAGTACATTATTTATGCTTAAGTCCAAATGTGTTACCCTGCAGCTAATCTAATACAGTGCAAAGGGACAACAGCTAAATGAGCAGAGAATGCTCCTGGGGGACACTCACTGAGCAGGGGCCAAGTGGCTGGAACAACTGTGATACCCAGTGACTAAAAGAAGCCGATGGCCGTTTCCTGCAGGACTGAATAAAAGTTTAAGGAAACGAAGATGCTGGCTTGGTTCTATTATTTCTTTCTCTGATTTTAAGTTGGAATTTTGATCTTTTTAGAAGTAAATATGAAAATTTTTACTCTTTTATCATTTGATGCAAAATAAAGACCCAGATGCTAGGGCTGGAGATGGCTCAGTGTCAAGAGCCCTGGCTGCTTTTGTAGAGGACCCAGGTTTGGTTCCTAGCACCCACTCTGTGACTCAAAACCACCTGTAACCAGTTCCAGGGGATCCAGTACCCTGTTCGGAAGTCACAGATCCTATGCATGTACATAGTACAAGTACATACATGGAGGCAAGCATTCATACATGTAAATAAAAATTAAAAAAAAATTAAGGGGCAAAGAGAAAAGACCCAGGCTCAGCCCAGTGTAGTGGTGTACATTTTTAATCCTAGCATGTAGAAGACAAGGCAAGAAAATTGAAGTTCAGGGCCAGCCTGGGCTATATAGCAAGAACTTGAATCAAGTAATAATCAAAAAGCGAAGCCGAGACCTTGTGAATTTGGTGCTCACAAGCTCTTGGTTTGTGGGGCATAGTGAGCTTGTGGCCAGGGGGTACTTCAGTAGAGATGACGTTAAATAGAAAACCCTGCTCCTGCTGTTTGCTCTGCAAAATGTGAGTTCACAGCATCCCAATGTGGAATTCTCCACTAAAGAAATGTATGTGGTGGGCCTGGGGAGTGGTTAAGACTGTTGTTGGCTCTCGAAGAGGACCCGAGTTTGGTTCCCACCACCATGTGCCAGCTGCCCAAGCGTGAGAGCCTGCATTTGGTCCCCAGCATTCCTATCAAGAGCTAGGCACTGGCAGTGTGCACTTGTAAGCCCAGCCCTCGGGAGGTGGATCCAGGTGAATCTCTAGGGATTGCTGACCAGCCAGCCTAGCTGAATCTGAGATAGGGTGAGGATCTGGAGAGAAGGCCTAATGGTTAAGAACACTTGTTGCTCTTGCAGAGAACCTGGGTTCAGTTCCCATCACCCACATGGTGGTTCACAACCATATGTAATCCCAGTTCTAAGGGATCTGATGTTCTCTTCTGACCTCCAAGGGCACCAGGCATATGGTGTACACACACACACACACACACACACACACACACACACACACACACCCCTCTACCTACCTTCTGGCCTCCACATGTACACACACACAAATGCTCACATACTCTCATGCATGCATGTATGCACACAGGAGATCCATCTAAGATCAGGAAAGAGGAAGCCACCCCCAGGCTTACTGTACTTTGATGAAAGGGGTCTGCCAAGCACTTTGAGTCACTGTTATTTGATGTCCAGAGGTTTCTGTTCTCTATATGGAGTACTCCAAGGAGCTACTGTGTTTATAAGAGCGGGGCTTCTCTTCTGTGGGGGCAACAGGACTGTTAGGGGTGTGTGAGGGGGAAGCCTCTGTTTCTAGGAAATGTTTGTCCGCCCCCAGAGGAGTCCAAGCGACCAGTTGAGGAAAGGCAGCTTGGATCTGTCATTCCCCGTGCGGTGTTCTTGAGTCCGGGGAGCATGGAACAGAGGCCTGTTCTAGTAAAGGAAGTTCATTTAATTAGAGAATGTGGCTGCCAGCTGCTCCGCCTTTTGTTTCCAAGCAACTCTTTGTAAACTATCTTTACAGTACCGTTTGTCTCCCTCTGCTGGCGTAAGTCATTATTGCAGACTGCCTTCCCCCTTCCCCATCTGGATGTAAGAGACTTCAATTCACAAACCTAAGCCAACAGTGCCACTTGTGAGGCATAAGGTATTTCATTGTGACACAGCAGCTATGTGAGAGTACTTCTAGATGTGAGTGTCCCCTTAGGCCCCTGAGGTAGAGTCAAGCGGCATTCCCAATGAGCAGACAGACCCTCAGGACAGCCTCTCTTTCTGTGTGTAAGGGATTTGCTTGCATGTATGTATGTATGTATGTATGTATGTATGTATGTATGCATGTATGTATACCACATGTGTTCCTGGTGCCCACAGAAGTTAGAAGAGGGCATTGGATCCCTGGAGTTACAGACAGTTGTAACAGTTACAGACAGTGGGTGCTGGGAACCGAACCCAGGTCCTCTGGAAGAGCAGCAAATGTTCTTCAGCACTGAGCCATGTCTCCAGCCCCTTAGGGCTGATTTTTATATGTCCTCTCATTTTCCATGCCCTGCAGGCTGGATTTAAGGAAACTGTTAGTACAGTCTGTAATATTGTGAAGATGATGTCACCAGACATGGTACTCTGCATCTCCATGTCATGAATGTCCTTCGGCCCTCACCATAGGCTCAGAAGCCAGAGCCTAGAGAAGGTGCAGCTCCCAGGGTCTGATTCTGGGGATGGTGTCCCCAGAGAGAACACTGTGTCTGCCAACGAGTACAGGCTGTTTCTGAAGACTTCTCTGCTGAGGACCATTTCTTTCTAGAAAATTTTATTCCTTTAGTTTCCAGTACTGGGAACGTCCAGACCGGTGGGTTTTATTTGAAGTCCCCTATTTCTTCTGTGCTTCATTTCCTTCTTTCCAGTGCCAACCTGGTAGATAGTCTCTTTTTTGTTGGTTTGGTTTGGTTTTGGTTTTTTGAGACAGGGTTTCTCTGTGGTTTTGAAGGCTGTCCTGGAACTAGCTCTTGTAGATCAGGCTGGCCTGGAACTCACAGAGATCCGCTTGCCTCCGCCTCCCGAGTGCTGGGATTAAAGGCATGCACCACCACCGCCCGGCTTAGATGTTCTCTCAACAGAGACTCTACATTCATGTCTGCATGTCACCGGACAGATGGCTGGCCGCAGCATACCTCTCAGACTGAACATCTCCTAAGCTATTGTCCTCTGTCTCCGCCCCCTGGGCCACTTTTTCTTGAGGATTCTTCTGTCTTTCAAACTAATCATGTTGAAAGCGAAGCCTGTGTTTTATCTCCTGGAAAACTTTGGTCCTTCGGGACACACCCTAATGTCACCTCCATGTTGGGGATGGCCTTCCTCGGGCTTCAGGCCATTGACTGTTCTCCTATGGTCTCTCTGTCTGCCTGGCTTCTCCCTCCACTGATTTCCAGAGCTGTCCTTTCTTCCTATTTTCCTTGCTGGGATCTGGGCAGGCTGTCCTGATTTCATGCTCATGGTGTCACAGGGGCCTTGTGCTTGGTCTACTTAGAATTTATAAATCTGCCTCTTTAGAAATAGAGGCTGTTTGAATACCCGGATGACTACCTTAAAAGCTGCCATTTGGAACGATACACGTGGAACCTGGCCTCTCTCTCCACCTCCCTGCTGCATTCTGCCCCTTTAGTGCGTGAATGTAATCTCTTCTAGGCCTCAGGTAGTCTCTGTTGGTCTCACACTTTGATCTATAGCAAGCTCTTTGAAGCCTGCACAGTTCCCAAGGCCTGGATGGAGTGCCCTTTTCCCTGTAAAGAATGTCCCCCTTCACAGCTCTCTGACAATGGGCAGGTGGTCTATTGGAATGGCTTTTGTATTAATGTCTTGCTATTTAATCCTTGTATTCTTGTTTAATCTTTCATAAGCATCTGTGATGAATTCTAAGTATAAACAGAACCTGGTACCTGATCCGTTACAGAGATGTTTGTTGAGTTGGGTTGGTGGCTTTGCTGGAAGTCTTGGCTCAGGGGTTACCCTCCTCTGGCCTCACGTTAACCACCTTGTTCCTGTGTGTTTTAGCTGCAGATCCCCAGTGTTAAGGGCTTCGATTTTGCTAAGCAGCATCTGGGTCAGCACAATAAAGATGACATACTGATTATCCACGAGCCAGCGCCACTGCCGGGACCTGTGAAGGACCACACCACACCCTCTGAAAATGGAGATGTGCCGAGCCCAAAGTCCAAGGTCCCTTCTAAGAACATCCGCCACAGAGGAAGGTCAGTGTTGGGCTTTCTAGATTGTTCTCTGGTGCAGAGCGTGTTTCAGTTATCAGGTCTACCTCTGGTATCAGAAGTGCCGGTGATGGGTATTGCCCCGAGCCTGCAGATTTGACTGGTGATCAGCCAGCTATAAGTGTGCAGGTTCTGGGGCGAATGTCTTAGGCTTTGTGAAGGTAATACAGGAAAGAAGGTAGGAAATGTGAGGATCAGGGGCCAGCGAGATGGCTTGCTGCCAGGTTTGATCACCCACCTGTATTTAATCCCGGAATGCACATGGTGGAAGGAGAGAACAGACTTCTACAAGTTGTCCTCTGACCTCCACACACGTGCTGTGGCTACATGGCCCCGACTCCCCAGATAGGTGTTCCTCAAAACATAAAATAAAAAAGTTAAAGTACATAGTTCCCTGCACACACACACTCAGTAGGCCTCCTGGGCTTGCCCTTGCTCTGCTGGTGGCTGGCTGTGACCTTAGCACCTCACAGCTTCACTCCCACCCCCCAGCCCATTCCCTGTCTACTGCCAAAGTCCTCGTGCCAAAGCAGGCCGGGCGCCTGCGAGAAGAGCTAGAATGACCCCGAGGAAGACAGCCGGGTCAGGGTTTGTCAGTTGACGTTAGTTCTTGACCTAGGCCCCTGAGGCTTCCCATTGTCAGCCTCTCCTTGAGATTCAGAATCCTGGCTTCTGATTGGCTGCCCGTAGTGTAAAAGCCTGTGTCCATATCAACACACAACATCCAAACCGATGGCATCTCTTCTACCTCGGGGATCTGGCCTAGTTGAAGAATTTAATGGATGTTGGAGCATGGTCCTTGGGAAGAAATGAACGATGTGGAGAGATGTTCTTTGCTTAATTATTCTCAGGCCTAGGGTGCAGCAAATCAGCAGAGGCAATTTAAAGCTGTTAGTAACGGTTTTCCAAGAATTGCTTTCTCCCCAGTAGCCTCAGATAAACATCTGCTGGTCCCTTCATCACAGTGGTCTTTGGGGTAGATACAGTTATCCCCCTTTGCTTTTCAGTCCCACCTCCATGGTTCCAACCTACTGGGGGTCAGAAAGCTTGGGGAGGGTGTTGATGGTGAATGGACAGACTCGTTCTTGTCATTACTCTTTTTTTTTTTCTTGAGACAGGGTTTCTCTGTGGCTTTGGAGCCTATCCTGGAACTCGATCTTGTAGACCAGGCTGGCCTTGAACTCACAGAGATCCACCTGCCTCTGCCTCCTGAGTGCTGGGATTAAAGGCATGTACCACCAGCGCCCGGCTCTTGTCATTATTCTTAAAACAGTTTATGGCAGCTATTTGCAGTGTTGTGTGAGGTGCACAGGCAAACACTAAGTCATTTCATACAAAGGACTTGAGAGCATCTGTGGCCCACAGGTGCTGAGGGAGGGCTGTGGAGAGAGAGTCTCTGAAGGGCACCAGAATGTATTAGCAATTCATGTTGCCATCTAAGCTAGGGAGTCTGTGGAGGCCACAATTGCTCACTGGGTGAGGCTGTTCCCTATCCTGGTGTGCTCTCTAGCCTGGTGTGCTCCCTAGCCTGGTGTGTTCCCTATCCTGGTGTGCTCTCTAGCCTGGTATGCTCCCTATCCTGGTGTGCTCCCTAGCCTGGTGTGTTTCCTAGCCTGCTATATCCTGGTGCTGTGTTACCTTTAATGTTCATGCATGGAATCAGATCTCTTTGTTCCAAAGGTCTGGAGTTATCTGGGGTTGACCCCAGAACTTCCCTGGCCTCCTAGGGTTCTCGGGTTCTGTTGATGCTAAACCAGGCCAAAAGCCCAGGTTCTTCTTTTTTTAAGTCTGCCTCCCTGTCTCCCCGCTCCCTCCTTGTGTGTGTACATGTGCGCATGTGAAGGCCAAGGGACAGAAATTGGGACACGGTTCTCTTCTACCATGTAGGTCTCAGGAGATCAAAATCAGGCAATCAGGTTTTTTGGCAAACAGTTTTACCTGCTGAGCCATTTCATAGGCCTTTAAAAACAAAACAAAACAAAAACTGGAATCTGTGCTGTAGATCTTAAACTATTGGGTCAATGTTAAATTTGCTGTGTGCCCAGACAAGACTATATTTTATTTTATTTTTATTTCATGTACATTGGTGTTTTGCTTGCATGTTGTCTGTATGAGGGTGTTGGATCCTCCGGAACAGTAGTGAGCTGTCATGTGGATGCTGGGAATTGAACCCAGGTCCTCTGGAAGAACAGCCAGTGCTCTTAACTGCTGAGCTATCTCCCTGGCCCATTGGCCTTATTTTTAAGAGTAAGTTGTTCTTGTTTGCTTTCTCGGGGTGCTAAAGATTGAACCCAGGGCTTTGCAGGTGCTGAGTGGCGCTCAAACACTACCTACATCCTCTGTGGCAGTGCTGGAGCTCATGTTCTTTTCCATCTAACTGTGTTAGACCTAGACTGCCTGTCAGGAAATGGCCTAGGGCCAGGGGCCTCAGCCTTGGGCCCCAGCAGCTATGGGAACTTACTTTCTCCAGCACTTGGTTTTCTAGCATTTGTTGAAATGTACCTTGCTCAGCTGGTTAGTTAGCGATGCCAGTGTGTTCTCAGGACACAGTGATTGTGGCCATAGTGTGACCCTTGAATCGTGGACTGTTTTTCATGGAAGCCTGTTTCCAGTGAACGAGATGTTTTAAAGCCCTTCCTGGCCTCTCTTCTCTGATGTTTGCTTTCTGCTTTGTGTCTGCAGAGTTTCTCCCTCAGATGCAGACTCTACAGTCAGCGAGGAGTCCAGCGAGAGGGACGCGGGAGACAAGGCGCCAGCTACTGCCCATGAGAGCAAGGCCCACAGAGCTCCACAGAGTGGTCTGTCACTGTCCTTCTTTCCAGTGTTAACAGTTGTCATGGTCAGAGTCCCACAGGGCAGAGGATTGCCTTACTGCAAACACTAAACTTAAAAAAAAAAAAAAAAAACTACAGGCGGGCCATAGTAGCTCACACCTTCAGTCACTTCACTCTGGAGGAAGAGGCAGAGGCTAGCCTGGTCTACAAAGCAAGTTCCAGAATAGCCAGGGCTACCCAGAGAAACCCTGTCTTGAAAACAAAGCAAACAACAAACAAATCTACAAAAATGGAATTTACGTCACTCCTGTTGAGTTTCTCACTTTTGAACCCTGTGGAGGTGTCTGCTTCAAGGGAAGGCATGGGGTAGAGTCTAGGGGTCCGCTGAGTTTCGACATAAGCTAGCAGATCATTCTAACTTAGCGTCAAACTAAGGACAAGGGGAATTTAATGGAAGCTGTCTTAAAACTGCCTTTAGGACAGTGCCTTTCTTACGAATGATGGGAAGATGTTTATCTGTGACAGGTTCATGCCATTTCTAGATGGTTCTTCCAGCAGGTAGTTGGGTATAATCAGATAGATGGCCCAACATCTTTACAGGCCAGGCCCAAAACAAAGGTCACCCCCACTGTAAAGTTCATTGCTGTGGGTCTAATAATTTAAAACAAAAGCACCTATGCCCGAGGCCTACGTTGCCTTGGTAATAAATAGTTCTTGGAGTGATGGCAAAGTAGCCCTGCTGTACCTGAAAGTGTTCATCTTCTGATTCCACCCCCTGACTGGTGACGTGACAGACATATGTACGTATGTGCTCCACTACGCCTGGTTGGCAACGTGGCTTCATATTTATTTATTTATTTATTTACTTACTTATTATGTGTGTATGTGTTCGGGCACACATGTGTCGTGGCGCACGTGTGAAGGTCAGAAGATAGTTTGTGGAAATCTTTTCCTTCCTTCTACCACATGGATTCTGGGAATTGAACTCAGTTTGTTGGGCCTGGTGGTGAGAACCGTTACCCACTGAGCCATTCTGACCTGGGCCCCGTAGCTTGGTTCCAACTTAACAGATTGTGTTAAATGAATGTACTCTTGGTGAGTTGGCAGGGTCTTTGTTTTTTTATCTCAGGATCGTATCTCAGTAGTTCCAGGGATATGGGATTAATAACAGTTTTTATATTTACTGTGTGGAGACTTTTGGGTCTGACTATGTAGACCAGGCTGTGCTCATAATGTTCTACATGCCTGTGCCAAGTGGAATTAAAGGCATACACCATCATACCCAGCTACCCTTACTTTAACATGTTTCTTGTTTTAGATTTATTCCGTGTTATGTGTTTGAGTGTTCTGCCTGCATGTATGTATACATTACCATGTACGTGCAGTGCCCATGGTGGGCAAAAGATAGTGTTGGGTCTTTTGGGAACGAGAATTTTGGATGGTTGTGACCCACGGTGTGGGTGCTGGGAACTGAACCCAGGTCATCAAGTGCTCTGAACAGGGCCGTCTCTGCAGCCCCATGTTTGCTTGTGAGATGACATGTTTCTCTGGTTGAAAATACAGCACAGACCGACTGACATTCTATAAATGAAGAGACTCTGGACCAAAGACCAAAAGCCCTTTATGCCCCTGGCCCCCAACCCCAAAGCCTTGCAGGACCCCGTCCCATGCTCCTCTCACTCACCCTTGCCACTCCTCCCTGCTGGGTCTTTTGTAATTTTGAGGAAATACCCCCACAGAGTAAGGGAAGAGGTTTTTCCTTGGAGTCCAGTTTCACAAATATCTTAAAAGCTTATTTGGCACCATGGTAGCGGGTGCTGTGTTTCAGATATGGCTGGATTAAAATCTTGTCTCAATCCTGGGAAAGAAATACTTGAAAAAGAAGGAGGAGAGTCCTAGCCCTTCTCTGGTTAACTTTTGTTGCTGGTTAGTGCCCCTACCTCTTCTGACACTGCACACCCAGGTGTGCAGTGAAGGGAACAGACCCAAGCTGTGCTGTCAGCATGCCTTCCGAAGTCAGGTAGTGAGCATTCAGCAATGGGCTGAGAGCCCCAGCCTGTGGGTCAGGGCTGGGAGCTGGAGCTTTCTGGGGGTGCCAGGTGCTCCTGGTGTAAAGGAAGCATGATGCTGGGGATGCCAGAGTCTGTAAGGTCATATCAGCCCACTGAAGCTGCCACCTGCTTAAAAGCTGCCATAAGACAGCTTTGGGGATGACATAAGGTGTTTTATTTTGTGCGTGGAGCTGCATTAGATAATATATATATATATATATATATATATATATATATACATATATATATATATTATATGAGAGAGTGCTCTCCACTAAACAAAACTTCCGGTGTCTTCCCCTTTGGAGACAGTGGCTTCCATAACACTGGACCTCACATTCTCTTTGAGTTCTGGGATAAGTGGAGTCCACTGCACCTGGATTGTTTACAGTTCGAGTAAAAGTCCATTTTCTGCTGTATGTCACATGAGGGGACACATGTGGGGAGGAGGCTGTTGAGAGCCACCAGGATTGCCTTTGGATTAGTGTTGCCTGTTACCACTTCATGTGGCACACCCAGGAGCTGGGCTTTAGTGTCTCTAGCATGCCGTTTTCAGCCCCACTCTTGCAACGGAAATTCATAAAAGACCGCTGTTTGTGTTTTGGTAATTTCAAACTTGACTCCGATCCCTGCCCTCCCATTTGGAAGGTGCTAGCTAGACTGTTGTGTAGCCTTGTGTCTATCTCTGAGACTACAGAGGTAACTGACTCACAAGGTACCGCGTTCTCAGCCATCGCAGTTAGGGTGAGCCACATCTGTTTCCACTCTCCTCCCTGAAGGGAATGTGAAGAGGAGGTGATAGAGGAGGGGTGTGCCCTTGAGCAGGAGTTGTCAGGCTCGGGGTGTTAGTGCTGTCCTCCCCGTGGTCCTAACCCCTCCTTGTCCTCAGGAACACACCTACCAGAAGTGGATGGCCAAGTGCTCTTTTATGGGCTGGGGTAGCTAAGACATGGTCTCACCACATAGCTCTGACTGTGTAACTCTGGCTGGCCTGGATCTCACTGTGTAGACTGGGTTGGTCTTGAACTTCCAGAGATCTTGCATCTGCCTCCTGGGTGCTGGTGTCAAAGGCGTGTGCCACCACACTGTCCTTCCTCTCCAGTGCTTTCTTGATGTGCTCACGGAGGCAAGTGTGTGATTCTCAAGTTGTTAGAACCTCATCAGCTTGAACGTCACGAGCTCCAGGTGCCGGGATTTCTCATAGGAACCGATAGGCATTTATTTTGGTACCTGGTGAGGTCTTTTTCCCAGTGAGCGCTTTGTTTCAACCTGATTAGCTACACATCTGTAGCACTGACGGATCATTAAGCCTAGTTCTCAACTTCTCAGGAAGGCAATTCCAGGAGCCCTCTTCAAGGAAGAAACTTGTAAACTGAGTCATGGTGACTACTGTCATGTAGCCATCATTCGGGGTTTCTCCTGAGCGTCTGGGATGTGCTTGGCAGCTGGCTGTGATCTCAGCCTCATAGGGTGTGGCTGGAGGGAGGGCCACCAAATTTAGGGTGGTGTGGGTTAATTATGGTTATCTGTAAATGATGAAATACTTTTTTTTTTAAACAAGTCCAATTTATTTATTTGTTTATTTCATGTGTGTTGGTGTTTTGCCTTTGTGTATGTCTGTGTGAGGAGGGTGTCAGGACTCCTGGAACTGGAGTTACACAGACAGTTGTGAGCTGCCATGTGGGTTCTGGGAATTAAACCTGGGTCCTCTTGAAACTGCTGAGCCATCTGTACAGCCCTGAAATACTTTCTTAAACTAGTCTTCCATCAAAGCATATCAGGAAGGCTCTTTCCTCTGTCGTTGTGTGGCTAACATTATTCTGTATAATCCTGTATTGACTCTTGCAGTCTTAAATGGCAGCAATTAATTTTTTCCTTCAATTTCAAATTATTTAATTATTTTAATATGTACTTACAATATGATTTTTAAAAACATTTTAAATTCTATGTGTATGAGTGTTTTGCCAGCCTGCCTGATGCCTAGGGAGGTCAGAAGAGGGCATCAGATCCCCAGGAACTGGAGTTACAGTGGTTGTGAGCTGCCTTGTGGTTAGGTGCTGGGAACTTGAACCTGCAAGAACAACTGCTCTCCCAACTCTGTGTGTGTGTGGTGTATATTGCTGCATGTGGTGGCTCACACCGTTAGTCCCAGCACTCAGGAGACAGAGGTAGGAGGATCTCTGTGAGTTCGAGGCCAGCCTGGTCTACAAAACAAGTTCCAGGACAGCCAGGGCTACACAGTGAAACCCTGTCTTGAAAAACCAAAGCCAACCAAAAAAAAAAAAAAGTATATATACATTATAGAACGGTGAGATGGATTTACTATATGAGATACACATCCCAATTGCCTTGTTTTTATGTAAGAACACGTAGAATTTCTCAGTGTTTAAGAGTCATTTACACTCGTTTAGTTGTGCATGTGTGTGTGGTGTGCGCACACGTGGGTAGGAGGGCAGGTTACAGAAGTCGGTTCATCCCTTGCACCATGTGGGTCTAGGCCTCAAGCTCTGTTCAGGCTTCTCGGCAAGCTTCTTCACCCGCTGAGCCCTCCTGCCAGCCATTTCTTGGCTATTTTTAAATAGATAAAATATTATGTATTACAGTCATCAGGTGGATGATAGAGTTCTTAAATGAGCAGTGTAATTTATATTATTACTTTTTAAAAAAGAACATTGAAAGAGAAAGGCATTTTAATCCAAAGTCCCTACTTGCCTTAAGGCAGGGTTCCTCACATCTGCTTCTAAGCACCTATTATTGCTTTCCGTGGGTTGTTATCTAAGTTGTATTTTTAAAATTGCACAGTATTTAGCATAATATATATTACCATTTAGCGCTAAGTTTGAAAATCCTTTCCAGGCATTTTAAAGGGCTGGGTCCTGGACAAGACAAGAGCCAGGGGTTTCTTTTTCTTTCCTGCCTTTCCTAGAAGTTTGGCAGAGAAACCTAAGGCCTGGGCATTCCTTGCCTTGAAGGTTGTAGCTGGTAAAGCCCCGTGACCTTGACTGAGAGGAGCCCAGGCACAGGCCAAAGCGCAGGTGGGAATCAGGCAGAGGTGATGGCACCGGGGGAGCCCCCCACCCCACCTTTAGACTCAAAGGCAACAGACATGCTCGGCCACTCTGGGGAGAGTGGACTGATGTGCCAATTTCGTGACTTTTCTTTATTTCTTTAGAACTTCAGGTCAGCAAGGTTGCCTGCTGGCAAGCAAGGTTAATCTCTTTTTAGTCATTCAATCCCACAGCTTGAGTAGCTGCTGGTGGTTGAATGAGTGCCTGACTGGGCTTGCAGTTGGGGTCATCCAGCCCTCTCTAAGTCTAGGCTGGGAAGAAAACCCAAGAATATCAGAATGTCTGCTCATTGGGAGACACCACTCGTTTGGAGAGGTACACACCATTTCTAGTCCCTTGGGATACCATACATACAGTCAGAGAAGAGAAAACCCAGAACTTACAGGGCACTGTCGTGCATTCCTTAGGTGAAATATCAGCCACTGTTTCCCTACTGCTTACTTTGCCAACTTGTGCTGTCTTTTATACCCAGGAGACTCCTCACTCCACACTTCCCGTTTTCACTAGAGGTTACAAACCATTGGCTTTGGTCTAAGAACAGATTCTACCTGTTCTCACCCTTCTGTTGCCCAACAGTGTCTGGACATGTCCACAACTAACTGGCTAAGGGAGAGTGCTAGCCGACCTCTGACCAGCCGGCTCTTCCATCTTCTCACCCTATTCCCTTTCTCCCTCATTTTTGTTTGTGTGTTTTTTCAAGACAGGGTTTCTCTGTATAGCTGTCCTGGAACTCACTCTGTAGACCAGCCTGGCCTCGAACTCACAGAGATCCACTTTCCTCTGCTGGGATTAAAGGCATCTGCCACCACTGTTAGATTTCTGCTTAAATTATAAGAAAAAAAGGCACAAGATGAGACATGAGAACAATAGTTTATTATATCACTGGGGAGCGAGTGAGAGAGAACTAGAAAAGAGCAGGACAGAGAGTAAGAGAGGAGAGAGAGAGAGAGTTAATGGCTGACCCCCATGGTGGATCGCCAGAGAGAGAAGGTAACAGAGACAGGTAGGAGCTTTAAAGGGAAAGCTGAGCATGCGCACTGAAGCTTCACACATGCGCAGTGTCCTCACACAGGTCAGGGGTAATGTGTAACAGGTGATGAGGCCATGACGGGCACATCACCATGCAAGCCCCGCCTGTTGTCAGGGGGCGGGGTCTGTCTCTTAAAGAGGTCGAGCAGGTCGGCATTAAAGCCTGAACCTTTCAGCCTTTCAACCACCTCCTGGCTTCCTCCCTCCGTCCCTCCCTCCGTCCCTCCCTCCCTCCCTCCTCCTCCCTCCCTCCCTCATCTTATCTTATCTTATCTTATGTATTTTGGTGTTTTGCTTGCATGTTTGTTAGCATTTTGCCGGGTGGCTGAGGAGGTCAAAAGAGGGCAGCAGATCACCTAGATCTGGAGTTTTAACCCATCACAAGCCACCATGTGGTGCAGGGAACTGAACTAGAGTCCTCTGCAAGAGCAGCTCTTACCCACCACGCCATCTTTCCAGCTCCCTTTTTTCTTTTTAAACTTAAATTCTACTGGGTTATTTCTAGTACATATAATATTCATTAGAGAAATTTCTCATTACTGAAAATGAGAAACTGGAGAAAGTCAATCATTGTATAAGATACTGACTCAGTATATATGTGTATGTGTATATATATATGTGTGTGTGTGTGTGTGTGTGTGTGTTTATTTGAAACAGTGCCTCACTGTATGGCCCTAGCTAGCCTAGAACACACTGTCTATACCAGGCTGGCATTGAACTCACAGATACTTGCCTGCTGCTGTCTGTCCCCTGAGTGTTGGGATTGAAGGTGTACACCATACTGCAAGGTTTGTCCATTTTTTGAGTGTATACATTTCTTCATTTTTGTACGCCTGATTACTTCTTTAAAAAAATATTGTAGTATAGGGTATATAACATGAACCTGGCCGCCCTTTTTACTCTTAAGTGCCCTCTTTAAAGTGGAACTGATTCCTTTCAAGGGTGAGCCTTTCTTCTCATGTTTCCTCAGCTTTTCTTTCTACCCTAGGGGTGAAAAGACTGAAGCCTTCACAGCTGATTTGGTGTCCTCCCATGTCCGTATCCATGGTGTCCATATTCAACCAACAACTATAGATCAAATGTGTGTTTTTATGTTACATGTATGTTGCATGTGTGTGCAACCTTTCTTGTCCCCATTCCGTAAATGTTAAAGTAACATTAACGTGGTGTTGACATTGTATTAACAATACTATGTAATTTAGAGGTGATGTGAAGCTTACAGGACAATGTGCTTTGGTTGTGTGTGCAGGCAGACACTGCACTGTTTAGGAGAGATCTCATGGGCTTTGGCACCTGCAGGGTCCTGGAACCAGTCACCACCCTGTGTTGAGGAAGCCATCATAGAGATGCTTTCTTAGCTGCCAGGCCTGAGAGTGCCCAGAGGGTAGTGGCAGGTCACAGCTGATGTAAATATTTTTTGTGAAAATTCTACAAATTGCTCATTGACTCGCTGAGCAGTCTCTTGTCCTTTTCTTTTTCCCTTTTCAAACATGCTCTCATGTAGTCCAGGCTAGCCTAGAATTTGAAACTCCTGCCCCTCTTGTCCCCATCTTCTAAGTGCTAGAATTATAGGCGTATACCAGCACGCCCAGATCAAATGTTTCATGTTTTGTTTTGTGGATCTGGACGTTGAGCCCAGGCCCTGAAACATACTATGAAGCACTCTTCCCAAATGAACCTTCCTTTTCTTTATGAAGGTTTTTAAGTACATGTAGGAAACAAAAAACAAAAACAAAACAAACAGTTGAGTGATCTCTGGCACAGAATATCATAATGACTTTGTCACACCTTTCCTAAAAGCATTTGTAATTTTATGAAGTGTGTGTGTGTGTGTGTGTGTGTGTGTGTGTGTGTGTGTGTATGTATGTATGTTTGCACAAACAGGTGTGCACCATGGGATGTATGGAGGTTAAGAGCAGCTTTTAGGAGTCAGTTCTCTCTGCCACCTCATGAGATCCAGGACTGAACTCAAGCCATAAGGCCTGTGCACAAGCACCTCTGCCGACTGAGCTGTCTTGCCAAACCTCATTTGTAATTTTGTGTGTGTGTGTGTGTGTGTGTGTGTGTGTGTGTGTGTGTGTGTTTCAAGACAGGGTTTCTCTGTCTAGATTTGGAGGCTGTCCTAGAGCTCGCTCTGTAGACCAGGCTGGCCCCGATCTCACAGAGATCCGCCTGCCTCTGCCTTCCGAGTGCTGGAATTAAAGGTGTGTGCCACCATGGCTTCTCATTAATAGTTGTTAATGAAGCCAAAGGAGAGAATTTAATATAGATCATATACACTGAACTAGAGATTCCGGTTGTTTCGGTCAGAAATGAGGCAAGGATGCTTTCTGGGGTGGTGTGTAACTTGCTGCTTTTCGGTCCTACCCTGCTCATGTGTTGTCCCCTTCTGTTCCAGGTGCTCCCCTGCCCAGTTCAGGCAATGAGCAGCACTCCTCGGCCTCCATCTTTGAGCATGTCGACAGGATTTCCCGAACCTCAGAAGCCAGCCGGAGGGTCCCCAGTAAAATCCAGCTCATTGCCATGCAACCCATCCCAGCACCCCCTGTGCAGCACCCTGTCCTGGCTGACCGAGTGGCAGAAACCAACAAGATCAACAAGGAGGTATTTGATGTTAATGAAAGAGAATTAATAAGAAAGCTCACGTCCTGATTCGGTCAGTGCTAGAGCAATGAGTTCAGTGGAAGGCCCAGTGTCAGATAGTTGCTCGAAGCAGGCACCGCTGCAGTGTGCCTAATTCAGAACACCGGGTGTGGTGACTTAGGCCTGTAATCCCAGCACCCTGGAGGCTGAGACAGAGGAGTCACTCCAGGACTACATAGCTCAGGCTACACTGTCTCAGAATCAGAAAACACACACACACACAGACACACACACAGACACACACACACACACACACACACACACACACACACACACACACCCTATATTTTATTTTTTAATGTTTTATTTATCCTATGAAAATTTGGCAGATGCATACAACGTATCCACCGCCCAACTCTCCCCAGACCCGCTAACCTAGCTCCCTCCCTACTTGATGTCATCATCTCATCCTCATCTTTATTAATAACAGCCCCACCCATTGGGCGTGGGCAACCTGGCAGTGCCTCCGCCTCCTGTGCCTCCTGTGTTAGTGCCTCGGCCTTTGGGCTGTTTTTAACCTCCAGCATTAGTCAGGGTCAGTGATGGACTCTGACAAGATTAGCTGTAGGGGGTTAAAGTAGCAACCCTGAGAAGGCTGCCTCTGGGAGGCCGTGCTCTCTGCCTCAGCTGCCCCTGGCTTTGAACACTGGGATTAGCCTTCCCTAAACTATTGATCATCAGGGAGTGGATGGCTGGCCCTCTGTCACGGGTGTAGGCAGTGTCCATTCTCTGTCATCTCCTGGGTTCTCCCCCCCACCCCCATCAAGCCTACCTAGCCAGGGAGCCCGGGAGAGGAAGCCATCTCTAAAAGGTTTTTTTTCGGAGGGCATGTCCTAGAACCCTGAGCAGACAGACAGCCTGAGTGATTGTTTGTGCTGCCCGTAGATCCAGTCGGCCCTGCGCCACAAGTCGGAGATCGAGCATCACCGAAACAAGATTCGCCTGCGCGCCAAACGCCGAGGCCACTACGAGTTCCCAGTGGTGGATGACCTGTCTTCCGGTGACACCAAGGAGCGGCACCGAGTGTACCGCAGGGCACAGATGCAGATTGACAAGATCCTGGACCCCGCGGCCAGTGTGCCCTCTGTGTTCATAGAGCCCAGGAAGAGGTGGGCTGGGGCCCCAGGGTGGTCAGGCAGACGGGGCATCGGGCAGGATGGAGACTGGCCATATCCAAGTGGCAGGCCGTCTGTGACAGTGAATTGAAGAGGTTTCTGCAGCGGTGTTGTAGGCCTGCAGGAAGCGGAAGAGCTGGCTTCTGGGGAGGGAAGAATCTAATCTCCACACCCCAGCGCCAGCCCAGATGAGCTTCCTCTGCCTGATAAAACCATGCGCCTACCTTCTCTTCCTACAGCCAGCTTCTGCCCTACCCCACTTAGCTCTTCCCATCCCCCTACTTACTTACTCTTCACCTCTTTCGTCACCTAGATAGTCACAAGGGAACGTGGCAGGTCTCCATGTTTGTTTTCTCACAGTAGCCTACAGTCTTTGGCTTGGGGCTCAGTAAACAGCTCAGTGGTTAAGAGCTGTAGCTGCTCTTCCAGAGGACCTGGGTTTGATTCTCCAGCACCTCCATGGTGGCTCTCAACCTTTCTAACTCCAGCCCCAGGGGAGCCAGTGCTCTTTTCTGGCACCTACTCTCCAAGACATAAATAAAACATTGAGCTTGTCTTTCTATGCCCGGACCTGTACCCTGGGGCAGGTGGGTCTTCCTCTGTTTCGGTTCTGCCTGTGGCCAGCCTCACAGGGCTGTCAGTGGCTGGCCCTCTGATCTTGCCCCCAGATTTGTCTGCAGCCATTTCTGGCCCTCAGCCTGCTGGGCTGCCACTTCTAGGCGCTCTCCTGTCCCTCCTCAGCCTCAGATCTGCTCCCCCATTCAGGTCTCCTGTGGAGTATTAATAGCTCTCAGCTGGACCTGCCGCTTTTGGACCCGCTCTGTCACTAAGTGATGTCCTGAGTACAGATTGCTCTGCTGTCTCTGTTAGTTCGGGCTGGTCCATAGGGCCCAGACTGTGGCTGTCACTTTGTCAGAGTCTCTGGAGCTTTTCCTACACTGGCCAGCCCATCATAGGCATTCAGAAAACATTTGGTGTTAAGTTGACAAGTGAGCGGCTAACAGGTTTATTTCCTGTGAAGATAATTTCTGTTTTTCCCTATCAGCTCACGGATAAAACGTTCTCCTAAGCCACGCAGGAAACACCAGGTCAACGGCTGTCCTGCTGATGCTGAGAAGGACAGACTCATCACTACAGACAGTGATGGCACATACAAGCGGCCCCCGGGTGTGCACAACTCTGCCTATATTGGATGCCCGGTGCGTAATCCCAAGCCCTAGGGAACCAGGGTGGGAGCTCTGAGGAGAGTGCCTTAATGGGAGAGGAGAGTGCATGGTGCTGTGTGCTGCCCTGTGCACAGTGAAGGCCAGGGCCAGCAGGCCGTGGGGCACACAGGGTGGACGAGTCCTATCAAGCCTCAGAACTGCCGGGTGACACCTCTGAGAGTCTGTCCCAGACTTTCCTGTCTGTGTTAACCCACCTCTGCTTTCATAATGGGAGCTGCTTGAGGTTAATTGGAAGAACAAGAATTGTCCAGGTTTTCTCTCTCTGCTCTGATGCTTGTCTGGTTTTTTTTTTTTTGGGGGGGGGGATATTTCCTGTTTTGTGTGTGCACCCACACACTCTCATAGAGTGAATCACTCAGTTGAGTCTCCTTTATCCAAAATGCTGGGGCCACACTGCTTCAGGTACTGGATATGTTGGAATATACATGCAGACTTTACCAGTTGAGCATCCCAATAGGAAAGTCTACGACTTGAAATGTTCAAAATCCCCAGCTAAGCATCATGTCAGGGCTCAGAAAGTTTCTGGTTTGAGATTAGGGATGTCACCCTTATACATACATACATATACATACATACATACATAAATACATACATACATACATGCGTGCATGTATAATTTTCATGAGAAAAAAAAGAGCTCAGTGGAAATGGACACAGTGTGGCTTGAAGTGATGAAGGCAGACATTGATATATTATGACATACATGCACAGGAACCATAGAAGAAGAAACCTAGCTTCTTAAGGGATCATTAGCAAGAGACACAAAGATGCCCTGGGAAAAAGGGGGAGAATCCAAAGGACAGAGCAGATGGGGCATAAAGGACTCAGCCCTACTGAGCTGAGCAAACTTAGAGAGCCAGCTTTGTTTGTGTGACCCTAGAGAAGGTATTGTATTAAACACAATCGCATTGTAGCTCTTATTTGAAGTTTCCATTTTTTTTTTGCCTAAATGACATGTAACTAATATGAAATGTTCAAAACATGTATAAGAATGTGCCAAGCACTGTACTGACCTGGGGCTGTAGTCTTAATTCCATCAAGATCGCCTGGAAGAAACAAGTCTTCTTTGCAGGCTTAATGGGCTCTGAAGCCTGACTGTGACCTTTGTAACCCACTCAGCTCTTGAGGGCTCTTCAGAGCTAGAGCTGCTAATTGTAGTTGCCACTGTAGAGCAAAGGAGTCAAGTAGTTCCTCTTCGTCTCTCTGAATGTAGTGCTCCCTGACCAGGGAGGGACCACCTCCCACCCACCCACCCCCCACAGACACACACACAAACTCATGCACAACACACACACACACACACACACACACACACACACACACACACACACACACACACACACACAAACACATGCACACACAGACACACAAACACATAAATTCCTCACACAGACAAACATACATAGACACACACAAACACATAAACTAACACACAGACATACACACACAAGCTTTTCCTGCAACAGATGGGTGTTCCTGTCCTGCTTGGGTGTTGGGAAGCATGTGTCCAAAAACTGGTGGCGTTTGGCTCAGTCTAGAGAAACTGTCCTCATAGGCCTTCCTTATCTACAGTTACTGGTGCTTTTGTGGGACTAGTCATAGAAGAAGAAACAGCATTCCTTTCCCCACTACCTTTCCTGCCCAGCTAGGGCTCCTCCTCCCAAGGGAGCCTTCGGGAGATCCTTGTTTTCCAGCCCCCTTGAGATCTGTCCTCCTGTTGAATTTTGTGTAGGGAGTGTTTTTCCTTCATTATTTTTTCTTGATGACCAAATGTCAGTCTTTCCTCGTGGTGTCCTGGACCCTCCTTTTGGGTTTAACTTAATTTGGGGGAGCAAAATCTTGCTATGTTGCCCAAACTAGCTTCAGAATCCTAGTTCAAGCAATCTTCTGAGTGCCAGGACTACAGGCAGATGCCACTGTGCCTAGCTTGGACCTTCCTTTGTTTTCTCCATTTTCCTCTTTCAAGGGAAGTGCAGGGTTCCTCCAAGAGTTGATGGGAAGAGCCTTCCTGGAACCTCCTTGGACTTTGTTACCAGGGCTGCCTTTCCAAGGATTCCCTCTCAGAAAGTCCTCCCCAGATGTACTTAGCTTTTGACTGTGCCTGAAATGAGATATGTTTCAAAAATAATGCCTTTCTCAGAATTCACCTTTTCCTAGCTAGATTTTTACCTTCAAGGGCATATGTGTACTACATAGTTTTTCTCTGAAAGTAAATTCTCCTTGAGGGCTGTGCTTGGATCCTCAACCCCTTCTGGCCACTCTCCACTCTAGTTTGGGCCTGGAAGACTTCTGTCCTTGGGCCACATCCAGCCTGCTGCTGTTTGGGTCAACATTGGCCTTTTTGTAAGGTGACCACGCCCTTGCTTGCATGCTGTCTTTGGCCGCTTTTTGAGTTGCATTGTGACAGACTTTTATGACTTGCAGAACCTAAAATATTTATTGTCTGGCTCTTGACTAAAAGTTTTTGTTGGCTCTGGGCCTGCTGGTACCCATCCATAGTCCCAGCTGTGGCCAGGCGGTTGCTTGAGCCCAGGATTTTGGGGTTAGAGAGATCCTATCTCATTAAAACAACAACAGCAACAAAACACTACAAGTTTGTTGACTGCCTAATGTCATTTAGTGTCCAAACCAGATGCTCTTGGAAGAGAAAGAAGTGTTATGATTAAACCAGGGCAGCTCGCACAAACCTAAACCAGGATGTGAGGCTGCTCTCTTAAGAGCCCACTAAAGGTTGCTAAGTAGCCACCACAAGGCATGAACCACGATGTCTAGAAGAGCTAGCTCCATGTGTAGGACTGAGGAGTGACAGGGGCAGGAATCTGTCCTAAACAGCCAGCCTTTGGGCAGGATACGGGCCATTGCTGTTTTGAGATCAGAGCCATTGTATTTATCCCAAAGCAGGCAGGAGGGGGTCACTAGGAGGCCCAGAAAACCCACAGTTCCTCCCTTCTGAAGAATGCATAAGGATTAATAATTGCCAGGGGGCAGATTTTCTTGATGGCATAGTTGCCTGTCACTTGCTCATGCCCCTAAAGAAGACTCACTTCTCCTGTAAGCCGCCCTTACAGTGAAACACGTGAGTAGAATTGGGGGTTGGTGCCCTATCTGGGGTGAGTTGATGTTTGTTCACGACTGAGCGAAACAGAACGGCATCAGCAGACTGGAATTCAAGAGCTCAAGAGCGTAGAATTTAAGTTCCAGCCCAAGCAAGCACCTTAGCAAGTCTTACCTTCGTGTCAGCTTCTGACAGGAGACTCGGAGACAGAAGAGGCAGCGGGGAGACAGAGGAGTGGGAAGTTCTGACTTCACGGCTCTCCTTTTGGGTTTCGGGTAGGATTCCTGTGCCAGGGGGAACCCGAAGGAGCTACCCTTCCCATGCTCAGAACCTGTCTGTCCTGCTCCAAACGTTAAACTGTCTCTGTGTCCTGTAAAGTATTACCACAGAGAATGAGATGGGAAAGGTCCAGAGTGCTAGGGCACTGGAGGTTTAGGTGAGCACCTCCCACTGGGGTCTGAGTGCTTTGTGTAGCATGCTCAGGCACACACACACACACACACACACACACACACACACACACACACACACGCGCGCGCGCGCGCGCGCGCACAATGTAAAATCAAATAAATCTTGAGCTGGACCTGGTGGCATATGCCTTTAATTCAAGCACTACAGAGATAAAGGCAGGTGGATCTCTGTGCTCAAGGCCAGCTTGGTCTGCATAGGAAGTTCCAGGCCATGTTGTAAGACCCTTTCTCAATAAATAAAATGAAAAATAACAAAGTTTTTGTTTTTATAAAGTCCCCTGGTTTTTCTGATTCTTGCTTCTTAAACTGTGGGTATAGGACTTTGAACTTTTCTCAGTGACTCAGATAACTCCATTTTAGATACATAATTTCTGAATATTTATTACTATTTACTTTGACAAGCAGTTTTTAAACAGTTATTTTAATTGTTTATACACAGACATAGTGTTTTCTGACAGTAGTCTTCTCCTTTTGGTTTTTACATCCATGGAAAGTTGGCTGGATTTGTGTAGTGTGTGCACTTTGAAGTGTGAATTGTGGCTACTTAGGCTCTCAGGGGCGATGCCTACCTCCAGGCTCTGAAATCCATTTCACACGGTGGAGTTCTACAGAAAGGAAGCTGAATATTCCCGCTTTGGTTTTTCTCCTATTGAAGTCCTTGTCTCCCACAAAATGTGATACGTATTATGTAGATGAGTTTTGGTTCTTATGACAAACGCTTTCCCACACACAGAACCACTGTTAAATTCCACTTTGCGCCAGAATTTTGTTTCATGCTCTGCCACCAGCTCCCATGGAAGCATGTGTGTCGTTCTCCTCTTTGCCTCTCACGCAGTCTGACCCTGACCTCCCGGCCGATGTGCAGACTCCGTCCTCTGCTGAGCTGAGCAGGTATCCGGGCTTGCCCTTCTCGGCCTCTCAGTACATCCCACCGCAGCCGTCTATCGAGGAGGCCCGCCAGACCATGCACTCCCTCCTGGATGACGCCTTCGCCCTCGTGGCTCCTAGCAGCCAGCCTGCCAATGCCCTGGGAACAGGTCCTGGGGTGCCGGCCAGCCTGCCTGTGAATAGTACCCCTTCCAGGGAAGAAAGGCGAGCCACACAGTGGGGGTCTTTCTACAGTCCAGCTCAGACGGCCAACAACCCTTGCAGCAGCGTAAGTACTGGTCTCCTAGAATTCTCTTCTGGGCACGGTGCTTGAGTTTTGTGACCTAACCGTGCCACTTGAAGGCTCCCTGTAAAACTTTGGCTGCATTTGATTAGATTTAAAGCTGCTTGGCAGGTCTTAGTTTTTATCTTCTACTACAATTAATTCTTAGTGTTGGAAGCATCCTTTCGTGCAGGAGGGAAGCAGGTGGTGGTGCAGGAACCATCTTCCCAGCTTCCTTATAGGGTCACAAGGAGGAGATATGTTGTCAGGGTGTATTCTTGTTGATTCTGTAAAGGGATCAGTCTGTTCTTGGACCACCTGGTCCTGGAGATGTTC
This sequence comes from Cricetulus griseus, assembly GCF_003668045.3. Classification (NCBI taxonomy): domain Eukaryota; kingdom Metazoa; phylum Chordata; class Mammalia; order Rodentia; family Cricetidae; genus Cricetulus; species Cricetulus griseus. Next base: position 190,020,881 of record NW_023276806.1, read on the forward strand.
CCAAGGCTGGGAAGGCGGAGGCACTAGTCCAAGCCCAGACAAAGACGACTATTTGCAAATGTCAGCTTTCCATCTTGTGTTATCATTTATACTTATTATATTTTGTTTGTTTTTAAAATTCTTCTTTGTATGTGAGTGTGGGTGTGTATGTGTGGGTGGGGGATGGGGTTGGTGCTGCTTCCCATGTGATGTGTGTGGCTGCACATGCCTGTGGGGACTAGAGGCCAGTCTCAGGTGCTGTTCCTCACGAGCTGTCCATTTTGTTGAGGTGGGTGGGTCTTTCTCTCACACTGATCAGTTCATCGAGGCTGGCTGGCCAGTAAGCCAAAGGGAGCTCCCTTCTGTCTGCACCCCCCCAGCACTGGGAGTACAGGTGCACGCTATCATGTATCTGGATTATGATGTGGGTTTTGGGGATCCAACTCAGGGTCCTCCAATCCAGACAGCAAGTGATGTACTGACTGAGCCCCCCCCCCAATTCTCTTTAAGAGAACATACAAGTTAAACATAAGGAAATGACACACACTGCTTTCCACCAGTTTCAGATGAAATGATTGCACTAAAAGCTTTGTGACCTATTAACCCCACAGAGAAGTTAATATGTTAAATGTAAATTCATTGGGTGGTGAGTATTTATACTGGGTTTTTCTCATTTTTCTTTTAAACCTGTGCTAAGATAATCCTGGGGGTGTCTTGGCTATCTCTCAATGTGTGTGTGTGTGTGTGTGTGTGTGTGTGTGTGTGTGTGTGTGTGTGTGCCTGTCTGTCTGTCTGTCTGTCTGTCTGTCTGTCTATGGATAGAATTTTTATCTCTGAGGTTGGTGTGATTCTTTTCCACATTGATTATTTCCTTTGCTGCAAGAGATGCAGAGTTAGTCGGTGTGGGCAGCGGCTGTCACATCCCATGTAGTCATTACTGTCTTTACTATTAAACATAGCTTTCCAACGATAAACATTCAACTACTTCAAAACACATGAGACGAGGGACGCGTACCTAGATCATCGGTTAGGTGTGGTGACGCACGCCTTTAACTCAGCAGAGGCAGGCAGTGTAAGTTTAAGCTAGCTTGGTCTACATAGTGAGTTCTTCCAGGACAGCCAGGGCTGCACAGTGAGACCCTGTCTGAGATGAAGGAAGAGAGGAAAGGAGGATAAACACAAACGCTGGGGTAGTGTGAGGAGAGAGCACCGCTTGGCCTTGATGGGAATGGGAACTGAAGTGGCCACCTCGGTGGTTCCTCAGCCCTGAAGTGTCACACTGTTCACGTGGCTGCCGAGTGGAACCAGCCACATGCCTGCCAGCAGGTGACCAGATGAAGAGTGAAATCACGACGCCTGTGGGGAAATGGATGAACCGGAAGTCATTATGTTAAGCAAATAAGCCAGCCTCAGAAAGATAAATAGTATGTTTTCTCCCGTATGTAGAATCTAGACTTATGTTTTACGTATATGCAGAGCATGAACATAGAAGAGAGTCCACGAGGGGCAGACAGGAAGAGGTCCCAAGGAGAAGGGAGGAGGCTGTTTGAGGGAAGAAAGGGGTGGGAGGGGACAGAAAAGAACAAGATGCAAATACACACATGCGTGAAAATGCCACCGTGAAATCCACCACTTCTTTCTTTCCTTTTCTTTTTAATGTTTATTTTTCAAGACACGGTTTCTCTGTGTAACCCTGGCGGTCCTGGAACTTGCTCTGTAGACCAGGCTGGCCTTGAACTCAGAGATCCGTCTGCCTCTGCCTCCCAAATGCTGGGGTTAAAGGTGTGCGCCACCAACGCCCAGGTTAAGATCCACTGCTTTCTATGCTAACAAAGATTTTAACCCAATAAACTATGGGACTGTTGCCCAATGAAAAGAAGAAACACAATCAGTTTGTCAGTTGCTCTTATTTTATTGCCAGGGATTATGCACCAGTCTCTCGTGTGCCAGGCTCGTGCTCTGCCTTTGGGCTACATCCCTAGCCCAGATTGGTTGTGGATCTGACAGTGGTGGGCGTTAAATGCAGGCCCCGTAACATCCTCTGTAACACTGTGTCCACAGCCAGGCAGTCGTCTCCTACTAGTTAGATGAACCAGTCTTTCATTTGCTACATTTTTACCCAGAAGAAATGAAAGCATTTCTTTTCCATCTAAAAGCCTTTGTATCACAGAGCTTCAGTCACCCAGTTTTAGATTTTAGAGTTCTGCAGTTTGGTTCCAGTAACACACAGAATAATCCCAATACTTGACAACTGGGATGACGGGAAATGAAAAGGCTTAGACACAGTTAAGAAAGCAATCACTAGTGTGACAGGCCCAGCTCACAGGATGGAGACAGCCTGGCAATTATATGTGGTGGCCCACAACCATCTGTAACTCCAGTTTTAGGGGACCCAGTGCCTTCTCTGGCCCTGCTGATGCTGTACACATGTGGTGCACAGATGTACATACAGGCAAAACACCCTTACACATAAAGTAAAAAATAAAGTTATAAAGAGGTCAATCAGTTGAAAAACTTGAATCATTGTTTGCTCGTGGAGGACCCCAGTAGCATGCTGAATTTTAATAAAAAAAACAGTTCTTGCTTGGCATTATGGTACTTGCCTTTAATCCCAGTGCTCGCATGGTTGAGGCAGATGGATTTCTGTGAGTTTGAGGCTAGTCTAGTCTGTATAGTGAGTTCTTGTAGCACGAATTCTAATTGGTCTTAATAATAAAAACCTGGAGTCAGATATCAGGGTAAATGGTCAAAGGTCAGAGAAGTAAAGGAGCCACAAAAGAGACCTCCTCAGACTAATTGCCTCTCAGACTGCATCCTCAGACTGACTGCCTCTCAGACTGCCTCGCAGATTGTTTTCTCTCGGAAACCTCAGACTGCATCTGAGTTCCTGTCTCTTCCCACCTTTCTCCAACCAGCCATATTACTCCTGTGTCCACCTCCCTAGTGCTGGAATTAAAAGTACTGGTATCAAAAATGCTGGGATCATCTTCTCCTTTAGACAGATTCAATCTTTCGTAGCCCAGGGTGGCCTTGAACTCAGAGATCTGTCTGCCTCTGTCTCCTGATTAAAGGGGTGTGCCACCACTGCCTGGCCTCTATGGCTAACTAGAGGCTTAGCTCTGGATCTTCAGGCAAGCTTTATGGGTTAGATTACAAACAGAATATCATGACAAATCACAAGACTGCCAGGACTGTGTAAAGAGACCCTATCTCTTAACAAAACAAAAACCAACAACAGACAAAATGAAAACATTGTTGCTAGGTGTGGCAGTGCATCCCTTTAAATCCCAGCATTGAGGAAGCAAAGGCAGGCAGATCTCAAGTTTAGGACTAGCCTGTTCTACATAGTGAAGTCCAGGCTAGCTAAGGCAACATAGTGAAAAACTCCTCAATAACAATGTAACAATAATAATATTCCTGAAAGTTGACCTAAGTTTGTAAACTTGATAGTGTCATTTTATGAGTATTAAATGCCAATTTTTGTGTTCTTTTCAATTTCCCTTAGAGATATGAAGACTATGGAATGACCCCCCCATCAGGCCTGTTACCGAGGTAAGGTTTCTGGAAGAAATCCCATCATGGCTTTCTCACAAAGGCTGTTGCTTTGTTTTCTTTTTTTCAACTTTACAGGCTCATATTTGAATAGTTACCAAACTCTGTGTTGTGTATTTTCTTGATCTAATCAGAAGAGGTAAACTGTTGGAATTTGGGAGATTTCTCAGTGGTAAAATGCTTATCAAACAAGTGTTAGGACTTGGGCAGGCAAGAGGGCTGGCTCAGTGGATAAAGTTGTGTGCCACCAAGCCTGATGACCTGAGTTCAGTCACTGGAATTCAGGTAGAAGGAAGAGAACTGACGCCAGCAAGCTGCCATCTGATCTATATGTGACATAGCACATACTCACACATAGCTACACACACACACACACACACACACACACACACACACACACACACATACACACACACACACACCGAACATCTGTGTGAGGGCAGATTCTCCTGAAGTAACACATGCCAGATGACGATATGAAAACACATGGGAAACTCTGCTGTTTGGGGAATTTTGTTTTTTTAATTTCTTTTTTTTTTTAAATGGAGAGTGCTGGATATCTACAATTTTGTTAAAATGACTGTAGAACCTGGAAAAGCTATTGCTGGCTATTGATGCACAACATTCTGCTCCTGCTGGTCTTTTATAGAAACAAAAATATGTATGTGCGTCTGTGTAACTTGGATTTTTGAAAACTTTAACTGCGATGTCGATTGGGGGGGGGGGAAGTATCCCCAGTTTATCATGTTTACTTGACATCATACAAAAATCAACATTCATGTTGATTAAACTTAATTTTTTTTCATTTTTACAGGAATGATACACTGTATTAAATATGTAAGGTCTTATCGATGTGGGTTTGGGTACAGAAACTAATAAAGTATTCTCTAGAAAATAAAACAGTTGGGTGAGAATTTCAGCGTACTCTGCCAAAGGCATTTGAGTCAAATCTCAGAACCCTCCACTACCTGGGAGTGGTTGGGGAACAATCGTTAGTTCCTGGGGATTGTTGGGCTAGCATGTAATAGGTTGTATTTTTACTAGATTCTCAAAGTAAGTGTTCTCAAATGCTCTTAATTTAACTTACCATAAAGGTAATATTTGTGGATAGAAAACACATAAAAGCTCTTAGGAACCCTCAATAATTTTTTTTTTTTAAGTTTAAAGGGGTTCAGATCTTAAAAAGTTTTAAAACACGTCTTAAACTGGTTTTCAGTCTTGATGGACAAATGAGGTTGTCTATGGAGCTTTTCTTTTGAAAACAAAAACCCAAAAGCAAACATCAAACAACTCATGTCTGGGTTGCATATTTCTGGGGTGCAGCATGGGAAGCCAGACTGAAAAGCGAGGCTCCAGTCATCTGCCTCCCCTCTCCCCTCCCCTTCCTTCCCCTTTCTTCCTCTCTCCTTTCTTCTCTTTCAGACTTAGTTCTGAGGTAGGGCCCAGAACAAACAGGAAGGTTGTAGCCTTTAGGGAGCAAGAGAATGTCTTAAATTCCAGGAGAGATAGATAGATAATTAGGTGGGGCCGCCTTAATCCCTGTAGGGGGCGCTAGCCTAAGGACGTTCTAGAGCCCGCTAAGGGGCTTTGACGCTTGCTGTGCTCTCCCAGCAGACCCAGCTTTGGCCCAGGATTGCTGCCGGCTTCAGAGCTGGTCCCCTCTGAGCCCTCACAGCCACAGTCGTCAGCTGAAGCTTCGTTTGCTGCCCGAGGGATCTACTCTGAGGAGATGCCATCCGTGGTTAGGCCTCGGCCTGTTGGGGGCACCACAGGTGAGTTCGGCGATTGAGCTTGTATTTTCACATAGTCGGACCGTGCCAAGCCAGTGTAGCTGGCCCAATACCTTCCATCTGTCCCTCAGAATGCTGGGATTGCAGATGTGTGCTGCCCTGCCTGGTTCTTTAGATTCTGGGAATCCAGCTAAGGCGGTCGGGCCTCCATGCCAAGGGCGTTGACCTGCTGAGCAATCTCCCGAACCCTACAAATAAACTTTATAATTACTTCCTCTGATTGGCTCTCCAGAGGTGTAAGTGGTACAGCTGGGAGACCCTTTAGGGTTTCAGTGCGGGGACACTGCTCTTTGGTGGGCAAGCAGAGGCTACCACAGCTGTGCTGGGGTTCACTGTGGTAGCTGTTGGTGTTTACCCAGGCTTCAGACTTTTACTCCCCTGGATCACTGTCTCCTTCCATAGCTTTCCGTCTCGTGAATAGACAGTGCTGAGAGCTGTTTGTGAATGAGTCCTGTTTCCACCACTGCCCAGCTAGAAATTGTGTAATTGTTTATATTGGAAAATGTTGCTATCCACTAGAAGAATGTTTTTAAGATTTATTTATTTTTATTTTATGGGTATGGGGTGTTTTGCCTGTATGTCTGACTGTGCACATGTATGCAGTGAGGAGGCCAGACGAGGGTGTTGGGTCTTTTGAAACTGGGATTACAAAGGGTTGTGAACCACTTTGTGGGTGCTGGGAGCTGAACCCAGATTCTCTGCAAGAGTGGCTAGTGTTTGTAACTGCTGAGCCATCTCCAGCTCCTAGAATTACTTTTTAAAAATCATGAAGTGTGGGGCTGGGGCTGTAGCTCAGTTGATAATGTACTTTCCGGGCACACACAAGGCCATTCCTCAGTACGGCATAAAATTGCACTCCTCAGTGCTGCTACACACCTGTAATCCCAGCCCTTGAAAGTCAGAGGCAGATCTCTTGTGAGTTCAAGACCAGCCTAGTTTACATAGTGAGTTCCAAGACAGCCAGAGCTACACAGATAAGCAAAAGATAAACAAAAGAAAAATAAGACAAGTCTGTAAGGTATTATGAGAAAGAGGCTTATTGTAGAGGATCGATCATAAAAATTGACAAGTAGGGAACCTTCAGAAGATGTAAGCAGAGAATAGGAAGAAATAATTCGCAGAAGTGTAGGGAAGTGTGTGCGAGCATGCAAGTGTGAATTTACACCATATAAAAGAACTAAAAAAAAGTCAAAAATAACTAGAGAAGTACCAATTAAACTTGATAAATACAACCATGAAATTATCTTCATAAAAATGTAGTGATTTGCTGGGCAATGGTGGTGTTGCACACCTTTAATCCCAGCACTCGGGAGGCAGAAGCAGGTAGATTTCTGTGAGTTCGAGACCAGCCTGGTCTACAGATCGAGTTCCAGGTCAGCCAAGGCTACCCAGAAAAACCCTATTGTGGTGATATTTTGTTTATGCTATAACAAATACAGCTCACAGATCAGAGTGCAGAGCTAGCCACACTAGTTAGCCATAGAGGCCAGGCCGTGGTGGCACACACCTTTAATCTCAGGAATCAGGAGACAGACAGACAGATCTTTGTTAGTCCAAGGCCTCCCTGGGCTACTTGAAATTGATCCAGTCTAAAGAGAAACAAAGCTCACACAAAGGTGATCTCAGCACTTGGGATCCCACACCTTTAATCCCAGCACTAGGAAGGGGGAGACACTAGTGATATGGCCGGGCAGAAAGAGTAGTATAAGGCGGGAGTAGACAGGAGCTCAGTGAGTCTGAGGAGCAGTCAGCCTGAGAATTCGTAGGGACAGGATTTCCCCTTTGGTCTGAGCATTGGTAGAGGTAAGAACTGTAGAGGCTGGCTGCTGTGCTTCTCCGATCCTTCAGCTTTTACCCCCTGATAGCAGACTCCGAGTTTTTATTATTAAGACCAAAGAGAATAAACAGCAGCAGAAAAGAATGTGGTGATCAGATTTGCATCCAGTGCTGAGCTCCTAGGTGGTTTGGAGCGTTTAACAAGATGTCAACTACCCCAAACAGTGCTTGGTGTGTCCCCCGCTTCAGGACAGACACATCAGCTGCCATTGTTAGTGCTCTGTTGCATTGCCGCCGTCCCGCTGCTGGCTGTGTGAGTTACTATTCCCACTGTAGTCAAAAGCAGCTTGAGGAAGGAAGACTTTGCTTTGTTTGCCTCACTTGGAGGGTTCCGGTTCCAGTCTGCGGGGAAGGCAAGGTGGCAGGAGTGTGAGGTGGTGAGGACACAGTTAGGAAGCAGAATTGTGTAGTGAGAGCTTTGGGGGATCAGTTTGGAAGTAGGACTCATGAGCTTTTGATTTGGTAAAAAAAATTTTCTTGGAATACAGTCTCCCTGCTCCCAAATCCAAAATATTGAGGGGAGAATGACATGCACCAAGATGTCTAGCTCCTCATTAATCAGAGTGGGAAGAAGAAAAGGGAAGTTACCTCCCTGGATAACAGTGAGTACCTTGTGCAGCTGTATGTCCATCTGTGTTTCTCACGATTTTCATCTGCCTATCCATGGCTCACCGTGTAGACCAGACTGGCCCTCAGACTCACAGAGATCCTCCTGCCTCTGCCTCCTGAGTGCCCGGATTATAGCTGCGTGCCACCATGTCTGAGAAAGGCTTGAAATGTTTTAAGATCCGACAGTTGCCTCTTACGTGTTTGGTGCTTGGTCTCCCTCGAATCTCTGTCCCTTGAATTAATCTTCTGTGGTGACTGCAGATGTGAGGGACCTGATTCTCCACAGGGCCGGGAACCAGCCTCTGGAGGACAAGGGCTCGTCAGCAGCTCTGAGTCAGCTGGGAGCCTATGCTGTTTTGTTAAGGGATCAAAGCAATATTCAAAATCAGGACTACCTTAGGATTTCAGCCACTATGTGGTTTAACACAAAAGAAGGGCTTTAATCCCTCCCTGAACCATGTCTGTACCTCTAAAGATGTGCTCGGTCTGTGTCTGGAGCCGAGTGCTGACACTGCTAGATGGTGTTCATGCTACTGGCTTTTCCGTTGCAGACCCGGCTCATATGGCGCTCATTGCCCTGGCTGAGGCCCAGGAGGCTTCTTTTCCTGACCATTGGTTATTGCTGTATGTCCAAATATGACCGGTGAAGAGTTCCTTTTAAAATGTAGTCAGTCAGCTGAAGGTAACTAGACAGCATGAAAATGGGCTGAAACGCGGAGGCCACATTACCCCAAGAGAGCTTCTGTACCATGGACAAACTTGATGACCCTAGGAGTGTTTAGAGCTCTGTACTGTATTTCACAACGCTCAGAGAGAAGTGTTAGGAGTTGGGATGTAGCTCACCAGTGAGCTCTTGCCTAACATACAAGATCCTAGACTCGGTCCTGAGCACCACAGAAAAATAAAATAAAGATCCTTCCTTGATTGTAGTGTAGGGATATTTCCATGTGCCAACCTCAGACAAGAGAAAGACAAGAACACTGTTGTAGCCACACCCAAGCCAATGTCTGGGTGTGGGAATTAGCTGAGAGCCTGGCCTTGCCTTCGCTGCCTCTTGCCTGTAAGCTAGTGAGTGGGGTTACTTGTGCCATGGCTGTTGTGGAAGCATGGAATGTTCTCTTGACATTCTGAATTTAAATAATTTTCTCATCTTCACACCACACATTCAGGTCCTTGTGAACATCAAAGCTACAAGCAGGAAGGAGCCAGGCTCCAGCGTCTCTACAGCCTCAGGACAGTTTGCCCCTTCTAAGTTATTAACTTCTGCGATCCCTCATCCCCAGACATCTGGTGGCAGTGGCAGCCTTACCTCAGCAGCATGTTGGGGGGGAATGAAAGCAGCTCTCCCGCCTGCTGGCTTAGAAAGTGCCACTTTTAGAGATGTTCCAGATCAGCACAGAGTTTGAAAAACACCTGTTTCCTCTATTCTTAAAGGAGCTCCTGGTCAGAGTTGCAGGCGTCCTTGGCAGCCTGAGTTTAGATGTGCTATGGATGCTAAACTGGTCACTGATGTGTTCCTTTCAGGCTCACAGATCCAGCACCTGACACAGGTGGGAATCGCAAGCAGAATCGGGGCCCAGCCAGTGGAAATTCCTCCCGGCAGAGGCAGCCAGTACGGGGGACCAGGCTGGCCTGTGTATGGGGAGGAAGAGGCAGGGCGAAGAGAAGCCGTGAGTATCTGGGACTTGAGCATCAGCTAGAGCTCACACAGTCACTCTGTGTAGCCGCTTCTGCTTTGGCACTCTTTTAAAAGCTGTGCTAAACACGGCTGCCACCCCTTCACTCCTATTAGCGTGGTTGTGCTGGCAGTTTGGTAAACCCCTCCACTTGTGGAATAGCTGTGGTTTTCCTTGAGACAGATTCCGGGTTTCAAGTCATGGATCTGAATAAAATCCAGACTACTTGTTTGGTGTGGCCACTATAGCTTTTCGTGATCTAATCTTTTCTGTGTCCTCACTGGCTTGCTGATGACACTCTGACCCTGACCACCACTTGGGGTGGTTTGGTGGTAAGGACATGACTTGGAGCACTTCAAGGCATCCTTCGTCATTTGGCTTTCTAGCTACTCAGTGTGACACCATTAATATCTGCAAGTTCTTTTCTTATTTTCTTAAGAATTTTATGGGTCCAGGGTCATCAATGGTTAGGAGCACTTTCTGTTGAATCAGGAGGACCAGAGTTCAAATCCTAGAACCCATGTCCAATACCAATAACTCCAGTTCCAATGGATTGGATGCCCTCTTCTGGCCTCAGTGGGAACATACTGACGTGTGTGTGTGTGTGTGTGTGTGTGTGTGTGTGTGTGTGTGTGTGTACACAAATACACAGTGACATATGTGCATGCACACACAGACACACAAACACAAATAAAAGAAAATAACTATTTTTTTAAAGAATTTTCTATCTTGGGGTATAAACGAACTGATTTTGAGAATACAAACCTGAAGATGCCTTTGTTTTAATCTCGTTGTTGTGTGCCAACTTTCATTTCAATTTGTTACTTTCTCAGTGGCCACACGAAATTCCTCACACAGTCAGAAGCTTTTTTTTTTTTTTTTTCTTGTAGCTCTGACTGTCTTGGAACTCGCTTTGTAGACCAGGCTGGCCTCAAACTCACAGAGATCCACCTGCCTCTGCCTCCCGAGCTCTGGGATTAAAGGCGTGCACCACCACCACCCAGATAGTCAGAAGCTTTTACTTAGTGAAAGGAAGCTTGGCTCTAAGAGTATGGTTTTCCACTAAAAGATCTTTGCTAAACTTACAGTGTCGGGTGTTTGCTTAAAGTGTATTGACAACTTCTGTTGTTAGTGTGCCCAGCTTCATTTCACAAAATGTTGTGGGTTTTCTGCTAAATCCAGAAATGTGCACCTGGAAACATTTCTTCATCACTGTGTGGAAGTAAAACGTAGAAGTAGTCAGGGTCAGGAGGCCATGTTGACCTCACATTTAGAATGCTGACCGTGAAAATCTGCATGCTGATTGGCCTATAGTGTAGTGAACTCAACCTGTGATTTAGAACTGAACTGATTTAGTTCACTGAAAAAAATGAAGAAATGTAATCATTCTTGCCAAATAAATTGATAGTCTGCCGGTATCAGAAGAATTAACGTCTTCTAGTAAAAATAGCCTGCTTTTTAAAAAAGGCTCTAAGACTTAATAGACTTCCTAGGGGAGCAGGAGGAGAGGAGGGAGGGGGAACCGGGATTGGAATGTAAAAGCTAAATTAATAAAAAAAAAATGAAGAAAAAGCTCTAATAGTGCATGATAGATAACCATTGGGTAGGATGGAAAACGAGACTGTCGTGGAGAGATTTGTCTGCAATCCCAGCAGTTCAGAAGTGAAGGTAAGAAGTGATGAGTTGTAAGGATAAGGACATTTACTCAAAAGCAGAAGAGATGGAAAATGACTTTATGATTGGCTTTGGCCTTGAGGTCCCGCTATGTTCTAATGCACACTCCCTGGGCGCTGGGACGGAGGCATGGGTTCTCATCATCCCTTTGCCAGTAGCTCCTTAGCTGCCTCCACTCTGGGATTTCATCAAGTGTGTTCCCCCCACTTTTCCTTTCCAGCGCCAGTCTCTCTCTGTTTTCCCCATGAATCAGAAGCCCTGGGAGTAGCTCCTGTCTGCATACACAGGGACTTGGGCGGCAGGGGCTGTGATGGAGAGCCGAGGGAGTTAGTGGGAGATGGCTGGAGGACAACTTGGCATCCCCACGCCACTGTCGATTTGGTTTTCCTTTTGTTCTCACAGGGGAAGTGTAATAATGTTTACTATGTCTTTCAGACACACATGCTCGGACATCAAGAGTATTCTTCTTCACCGCTGTTTCAGGTGCCAAGGACTTCGGGCAGGGAGCCCTCAGCTCCTCCCGGGAACCTCACCCACCGAGGGCTACAGGGCCCTGGGCTGGGTTACCCCACCAGCTCCACAGAGGACCTCCAGCCCGGCCACTCCTCCGCCTCCCTCATCAAAGCGATCCGCGAGGAGCTCCTGCGGCTCTCCCAGAAACAGGGCTCAGTACAGAACTTCCACAGCTGATCAGCCTCCCTTGCAGGTTTGCCAAGTATCTGCTTCCTGTGGAAGCAAGACCAAGGAAATCAACTGAGTGGGTGTTTGTAAGCATCGGAAGCAGCATCTCCGGGCAAGCCGCCCGGGGAAGGGAACAAGTTGCAATTTTAGAAGATGCCATAAAGTCACACGGACAACTCATGGTTCTTTCACTGGTTTGGCAATTTGGTGGCCACTTGGGTTCGTTCAGTCAAGACGTGTGTACTTTCACACACACACACACACACACACACACACACACACACACGAGAAAGACCAAAACACAGACCTAAGCTAACAAAAATGCTCCTCTTTCAAAGGCAAAAGATCAAAACCAATCGGTGGTTAGGGATGGAGGGGGCAGCGTTTCTGTGGGAGTCTGACTGGCACATACAACACACCTGCTCTGTTTCCTGAGAAGAGAGATTTCAAGACACTTTAGTAACAGCTTGGTCCCTCTTTTCCTCTGTAGGAACTTATTTCAATAGTAATATCAACAACAAGATGTACTGAGACTGCTTGGTAATCTAAACAAACTACCAGTGAGAAACCTGATGACAGGTTGTGGAGCCTGGTGATTCCAAACAAAGCCATCGCCTGCATTCTTTCTCCTTCTGGTGCTACAGCTCCGAGGGCCCTTCACCTTTCTGTCTGTGAAATACAACTGTGGCTTTTTCAGTAGAAGAGTATGTTGGCGGTTTCGCTATGTTCTGGGGGTGGGAGGGAAGAAAAGGAAAAAAGTACCATTGGGGAGGGGGAAGCTTAATATTTATTTGGTTATTCAAAATACATATCAGAGTTTAGATTTCCAGTCTTAGTTGTATTTGCTGGGTTTTTTTTGTTTTTTTTTTTGTTTTTTTGTTTTGTTTTGTTTTGGTTTTTCATTTGGCTTATCAGCTCTTGTGTGACATGTCAGCGCATCTCAGAACAGGGCTTTTGGGATGTCCCCACCGCCAGATCTTTGTACTTCGCTGACAGCTTGCTCCCAGATTATGTTTGAATGAGGAGTCTTACAGAAGCAAACATGATTATCATGAATCTACGAATAGTAGTTATGTTCCCTGAGCTCCAGCCTGGAAGTGGAATAATGTTCTATCAGCCTCTATAGAGACCGAGAAGGAAACGAGAGTTTCCCCCATTTCTAATTTTGCTATCATTTCTTTGCCCCAAAACGGTCTTCCTCACTTTAGGCCAGAGAGAGGTCATCTCACAGTCTCTGCTGAAGTCACATTTCTCAGCCTCTGACATTATATTCAATGACATTCTGTATTCTGGTGGCTAAATGAGACTCTGGGACATTGCAGACTAGCAGGGGAGTCCAACCACGAGCCTCTTGGTCAGATGAAGGAATACTTTTGATTGAACAACAGATAGTGGGGTAGCGTTTGGGGGGCTCAGCCTAAGCAAAACCTGTGTGTCTGAACATGTTTTAAGAACATGGGAACAGCTAAAAGCAAGCTCCTAGACTGTAGTCACTGGTTCCAGAATTGTTTCTGCCCTTCTTAGTCGGTCTCAGGACTCAAGGGCCACCTGTTCTTGGAAATTGGTTTGACCGTTGCTTATCTGCACACTTCAGATGAGAAGGCATGCAGGAGGGTGTCCCACAGCTCTTCATCAGGTGTCGTGTAGGCAGTCTGCAGAGCACGGAGGAGGAGACCCCTGTTCTGGGTTTATTTGGTGATCTTGATTTAATGTATACTCTTCCTAAGCTGGAAGATCCTCTTCCCAAGCCACTTAGAAAACCAAGTATATCCAGGCAGAATTTTATTATGACTCCTTGTGAGAAATTCAAATCATATAGCACAGAGAATAAATGGTCCTTTCTTACCCCATGTCATAAGTGTTTGGGACATAGAGTGTCATAAAATTACCTCCTTTGTACACTGCCAAAATAAGCCTTGGTGTCGGAGGATGTGATGACAACAGCAGTTTTGATGCCTTTGAAATTGTAATAAAGGGATTCTACCTGTGTTTTTATTCTTACTAGCAGATACACCTTTAAACGGGCATTACAACCAAAGGTGAGTTGGTGCACAGGCCCTCTGGGAGCTCCAACGCTCGGTTGTTGGTTATTTAAAGCACACTCAGTTTGCACTCATTTCCCCTAGACACCCGCCACAGCAGGTTTACCATGCTGAAACCACTGTAGGGTACGCCATGCCCGTCAGGTGTCCAGTCACTCATGCAGTGCGCTCCCCTGAAGAAGGCCGTCCTCTTCCACGTGTGTTAACTTTGGTGTTTCACATATTAAAGCACCCAAAAATAAAAGTTAACTTTAATGTCTGTCCTTTTCTCCTAATTCTCCAAGTTCTGCTGAGAAATACGAACTACACATTGGAGTCAGCATTTTAGGAGAGCGTGTCTGGAGAAGTGCTTTTTTTTCCCAGTCCCCTTTGTTGCTAATCCCTTTGTCTGGTTTCTTCTGAAAGTCATTCTTATCAACAAGATCACACGCGTCCTCCCCCACCCCCACACACACCTCATGGGATCTCTGCTTCTAAGGATCGTGTGTGATCCTGCTGCAAATATCCCTTGAGGAGGGCGCCTCAGTCACTGTGAACATGCACAGTGTTATCTGTGTGAATGCTCTGGCATGGATAATGTGATATGCTGTGATCTTCCAGTGTCTGGGTTCACAGATAGGCAGTCAGACCAAAACTGAAAGCCCAGCGTGACCCCTCTCACTCCTGGTTTGCTTTGAACTTGCCACTTTCTTCAAAGGTGCCCTGTGAAGTTGTTGTTTTTTTTTCTCCTGACTTTCTGCAATTTCTGACACTAGCTAGGTCAGCAGACATGAGCCCTGTCTTTTGAGAGATCTCAGCTGGATAATACAGACAGGTATAAAAGCTGAAGGTCCAGATAAGAAGTGTGGCTTAGCTTAGAGCACAGGTGTGTGGGATGTTCAGAAGTCATAGAAGTTGCATGTTTGGGGTTGATGAGATCTTAGGGGAGAAGCCAACTGCAGAAGGCACTTGGATGTCACTCAAGCCAGTGGTGATTTGGTAGGGGGTAAACCCCACAGTCCTCCTGGAGAAGGGTTTAGGAATTGGGTACTCACTCGGTCATTGAAGGTGTACTCTATCTTGAGCTTCTATAGTGTGAGCACTCAGTCCTTAACTGCGCTGTTTAGGAAGTTTCAGAAGAGAGAAGGGAGTCCTGTTGTGAGGAAACCTGGCCAGTAGTGCAGTGAGCAAGTGAGCAGGCTGGTGAGGCCTAGGAAGAGCCCCTGAGTGGGGGAAGGGAGGCCAGAGTACCAAGAACTGCTGTGGTCTGGTCTAAAGTGGTGTTGACACGGCCCTGCAGGTCTTAGCTTACAGCAGATCTCTGTGGTCTTTTGTTTTGTTTTTTGTTTTTCAAGACAGCGTTTCCCTGTGGCTTTGGAGGCTGTCCTGGAACTAGCTCTTGTAGACCAGGCTGGTCTCAAACTCACAGAGATCCGCCTGCCTCTGCCTCCCAAGTGCTGGGATTAAAGGCGTGCGCCACCAACGCCCGGCTTGATCTCTGTGGTCTTTAGGCAGGTTGTGGTTAAGGACACCAGGCTTCTTTACCCCTCCTTGTTTTCCTCCATTTTTGTTTCATTTCAGTGTGTGTGTTGACTTTGATGGCACATGACTTTTAAGCATTAGGATTTTTGCCAAGCAGAATTTTTGAAGCCTTGAGGCCTGTGACCCAAGCACAGGTGCAGGCATGCCTGGAAGGCTTCAGGCTGAAACCAGCAGTTCCCTGCTTTCTGGGTCTGTCTGCAGAGTTCACTGCAGTTTCAGACCTTGATGAGTGCTCTAGTCAGGAAGCCGGTCCCCAGACAGTAGTCTGTTTTGGCAGGACTTCAGGAGTTAATCATTCCTTAGGCCTCCCTTGGCCCCTTTACCTGCGTTCTTAGGTGGGAATGAATTAGACACTTGGAAGGCTGTTGGGTCAAGGTTCTGGGCACAGGGCAGGGTGCTCCTGTCTTTACTAAGTGTACTGCTAGTGGAGTTTTCGCCATGTCATTTCTACCTCCAAAGTGAGGCTCCAGAGTTCGTCGTCAGAGCCTGCTCTTCCACATCTGGTCCAAGCAGGAGTACAAGGAAGTCCACTTCTACACCCGTGAGCACAAACACGTCTGTATTCGTCATTTAGTCCAACCCATTACAGGCATTCCTGGAACAGGTGAGAGAGTTTCTGTGGGCCTCTGTTGTAACATTCTCATGAACTATATAGGCTTACACTCATCGCCTAGTAAACAAGAATGGTGCACATTTAGGTGGTTTGTTTTGAGAGGGAGGGGGCTTGAGGGGGGTGGTGATTGTGGGTGTTTAAGCTAGAATTCTTTTGTCCATGATAAAAAAGACTTGAAAACTGAACCGTTGTGGTACAGTGTTAGCTCATGCCTGTATGTGTAACAGGACACTCGACAATTATCTTAAGAACACACAGCAGCATTGAAGTGTAGAAAAGGAGTAGTGAATGCCTTGGGAACACAAATCGGTTAGGAACCAGCCAGGACACAGGGAACAGTAAATGTCTGCATCTGATACGCTTGCTCCTCCCAGGTTGGTGTCCCACAGAGCAGGTCACGTCCAGGCTCCTGGTTTGCCTCCTTCCTATGGGTTTCTCTGCTTCAGGGCCACTTCAGTGACTTAGCTGGAGCATCACTGATGTCTTTTCTTGTACCCACCAGACATCAAGTAGTCGTGACTTGACTCCCAAAGACACAGTTGAGGGATCATATAGGGCTAAGTTAAAGCCAAGTTCCCCGTTCTTCCCCTGTGGTAGGGAAAGAGGCAGGAGACGCCAGAGGAGCCGAGGCTTTTGGGGCTTACTTAATGGGGTCATTCTGAGCATTAGGGAGTTGGTTCAGGAAAGGTTATAGACAGGCTCTGGGCTTTGCTCTCCTCTCTGCAGAGCTCGCTGTGGAGTAGCAAGGAGCAAGACCGGAGCTATCGTTAGCAGGGAAGCTTGCTCTGCCCGGCTGCTGGGGGACCTACTTGCCTCCAGCTTGGTTGAGGTCCGTGTTCTGACTTTCTGCACCCTTGTGCTAGACGATGCGTGTTATTACACAAAAGTGGGCCGCCTGTGGCATCAAGACTGCAACTCGACAATCATGGTTTGCTGATCTCAAACGGGCACTTAAATCTCAGTGTGGGTGTGTGATTTTAGTGACTGAGCCCGTCCTTCTATTTGTCAGTTACGTTTCTACCCTTCAATTAGCTGCACTGTTTTCTAATGTGCTGTAGAGTTTGGAAATAATTTATGCAGTGTTTGGTTCCCATGTTTACAAATTTTTACAGCTTTCCTAGCATTTTAAATGGAAATGTCAATAAATGCTACGAATTGGTGTCGAACTGATACTTTCTGGGTTATTCCTTTGCAACACAGTTGTTTTGTAGTTTGTTAAGGGTGGTTACCTGTGCTGAGGTGACCTTTGAGTGCATGCTGAGAAGAACATCTAGTGTGGTTAAGTCAGCAGCGTCCCACTGAGCGGAGCTGGCAGAAGTGTCTCCACTTGCATGGCTGGTGCCTACTTTACTGCTGCCCGATGGCCCTGCTGGCACACCCTTGAGCAGAGGCAGCCGATGAAAAGGATGCTTTGGCTTAAAATGCAAATGAAAAGAGCGGAGTTCACTCCACCTTGAAAAGAGAATAGGGCAAACTAGGGGTTGTTTTGGAAACCCAAGAAAATGAAGCTCCTTGGCAACTCAAGGAAGCAGAACAATTCACAAAATCAACAAAAAAAAAACATGGAATCTGGGTAATTCTTGGGTCCCCAAACATGGAAACGCTGATGAGATCCAGTCTGTATACAGATTGGGTTTTGTGTTTTGCCAGTTTTGTATAAAAGGTCTCACTAATAGGGGGAGCTCTAGAAAAGATATAGAAACCCTCTCTGTCGATTTACAACTTTATATATAAATATGCAGAAAAATTAATCTGGTCAGGTAGAGCCCACAGGGTATTGTCACGGCTGTTGCAGTCCTACCTTGGGATGCTCATCTCGGACCTGCCACGCTTCTTTGAGGGCATGGCCCCTACTCATGGTGAAGGCAGAGCTACCAGTTTCAAGGCTCAAGCAAATAGCTCATCTAGGGGAATTCAGCCAAGTACAGTGGCTTACACCTGTAATCCTGGCACTGTGGTGACTGAGGCTGGAGGACCGTGAGTTTAAGGCCAATGCAGTCAACATAGTGAGATCCTGTCTCAAAAGTTCAGAGGGTTATCATAGCTGAGCGTAGCATGCTTGGGGCTTTTGGTTCAATTCTTAGTACCACCAAAGTAATAATAATAATAGAAACAGTAATAATAATAACAACCAAAAGGAAATCTTAAAACTCAGATAGATCTAAACATTGAAAACAAAGAAAAAAATCTTACTGCTGGGCCAGGGGATGGCTCAGCACTTCTGTAAAGGTGCTGTGTAAGCCTAAAAACTCAAGATCAGTCCCAGAAGTTGAGGAAGAAAGCTGGAGTCGGGGACCCACATATCTCTGATCCCAGCACTCCTGCATCCAGATACGACAGTCACCCTGAAGCTCTTAGAGCTGAGTGTGTAGCACAGCAGCAACAGTCCTGGCCTCAGCAAGCAGGTTTCCACAGGTGTGGCACGGCCAAGTGTGTGCCTGTATTCGCACATTCCCCCCACCCACCCATAAGATGATTAACTTTAAAAAATTTAAAAACGTGGCCATTGAGTGTCTTAGTGAGGAAGGGCATTTCCCTCCAGGCCTGCCTACCTGGACTCGATCCCCAGAGCTCACGTGATGGGAAGAACTGTATCTTACATGTTGTTCTTGGATCTCCATCCCTGTGAACACGCACGCACCGTGCACAGGCTCTCATGCACACACATACAATAAATTATTAAAAATTTAAAAGTTTTTTTTTTTTTTTTTTTTTTTTTAAATCTGTGCTGGGTATGGTGGCGCATGCCTTTAATCCCAGCACAAGGAAGGCAGGCAGACCTTCTGTGAGTTGCAGGCCAGCCTGGTCTACAGAGAGTGGTCGAGGACAGCCCAGACTGTTACACAGAGAAACACTGACCCAATCACCCATCCTCCCCAACCCCCGGCATTATGAATTTTTAAGCAAATTTGAAAAAAAATCTTCCAAAGAAAAATAAGAACACACATGAATATTCAGTGATCATATATTCCAATATATCAGACAGTTCTCATTACTAAATATTGGACATGGGTGTAGCTCAAAGGTGGTGTGCTTGCCTGGTATATGCAAGGCCCTAGGTTTGGCCCTTAGCCCCACAATATTACATAGATAGAGAGAGACAGACAGACAGACAGACAGACAGACAGAGACATACAGATATATGTATCTCTCTCTATATATCTATATATCTGTATATCATAGTATGTTGTAATGGATTTTTTTTTAACAACCGAAGTGCTGTGGGAGCTGGTGGAATATATTACTCAGCCGGATTTAACCTGCTTTGAGTGTAAACAGGTCCAAAGTACCAGGAGAGCAGTCACTAGGAACACTAGCAGCTTTGAAGGTCAGGCCGCTCCCACACCCAAAGCAGTGGTCATTTCTTGTTCCTCCCTCTCCTGGTTTGTACCTCTCTGCCCAGCACAGCATAAGGGGAAGGGAAACTGGAGCAGGCCGGCTCCTGGGGAAGATCGTTTACCAAAGCCTTGTTATTTGTCTAGTAACCTGACTCCTCAGTGAGTCTCCGGCACTTTACTCGGCTCCCACGACCGCCCATCCTGGGCTGGCTAGGCTGTGTTTGATGCCTCTGATGTTAAAGCCTGGAAAGATTACAGTGGCAAGTCTGTGTAGCTACTGATGTACCGTTTGTTGTACTCACACCACCTTGTAGCACTGCAAAGGATAAACACGGTAACATCATGTACAGAGGCCTGGTTGGGGAGGCTCCTTCAGCAGGGCCTGGGAGGGTAACTATTTGGATTTAGGTTCTGTGATGTGATTGTGAGTCTCAATAAGCGGTCTCTTTCATTTAATATTTTAAAATTCGGAAGAAAATGTTAATGCAGAGTTTAAGGGGGAAAGAATTATAGCTGAATTGGGTTGCTGTGTTTCAATGAAAATCAGTTTTTTCAATATTAGTTCTGTGCTGTGGTCTTAAGCTAGATATGCTAATTCTAGCAGAATCCAAAGGCAGGCAAGATTTAGAACTCCTGAAGCCGTAGGAGAAAGAGAATGCTCACTGCCTCGGTCTGAACTCTAAGAACCACTAACCCAGTAAAATGGCTCAGTGGGTAAAGGGGCTTGCTGCCAGGCCTGAGAACCTGAGCTCCATGCCCACTACCCACAAACAAAAATAAGTGAAGTCTGGGAACCAGTGTATTTATGTCACAGATATTCTTCTTAGTGAGACAAATTTGATTTACAAATTACCAGCAATGTTAAACGTTTCCAAGACACACCAAATTTAAATGAGAGTCAACATACAAAACCAATGATCTTAATTGTTTTTTGTTTTGTTTTTTTGTTTGTTTTTTGTCCTGGAACTTGCTCTGTAGACCAGGCTGGCCTCAAACTCAGAGATTCATCTGTCTGTCTCCTGAGCACTAGGATTAAAGGCATGTGCCACCATTGCCTGGCAATCTGTAACTGTTTTACCTTTTCTGGCCCAAAGTCTATATTAGCATTAATGAAAGAAATAAAAGCTAATATAACTACACTAAAGATGCTAGCATCAAAATTCTAGTAAATTTTAGTCTTTCAAAAAAGTTAAGGGGCTAGAGAGATGGCTCAGCAGTTAAGAGCACTGACTGCTCTTCCAGAGGACCTGAGTTCAATTCCCAGCAACCACATGGTGGCTCACAACCATCTGTTATGAGATCTGGTGCCCTCTTCTGGTGTGCAGATATACATGGAAGCAGAATGTTGTATACGTAATAAATAAATAAAATCTTAAAAAAAAGTTAAGTGGAAGCTGGGTGATGGTGACACAAGCCTTTAATTCCAACACTCAGGAGGCAGAGGCAGGGGGATCTCTGTGAGTTCAAGGCCAGCTTGGTCTACAAGAGTGAGTTCTAGGACAGCCAGAGCTACACACAGAGAAACTGTCTTGAAAACAACAACAACAAAAAGTTAGGTGGAGACTGGAAGGTCGTCTCAGTGGTTAGGAACACTGAGTGCTCTAGCAGAGGACTTAGATTCAGTTCCTGGTACCCCTTTGGTGGCTCACAACTGTCCATAAATCCAGTTTCAAGGGATCTAATGCCCTGTTTGACCTCTGTGGGAAGTGGGAAGCAGGCACACACACCGTACACATATACAGACAACACTCATGCACATAAAAACACATGAATTTTTTTGTGTGGTAACAGCTAGGGAGTACT
Organism: Cricetulus griseus; assembly: GCF_003668045.3. NCBI lineage: Eukaryota > Metazoa > Chordata > Mammalia > Rodentia > Cricetidae > Cricetulus > Cricetulus griseus. Next base: position 190,041,995 of record NW_023276806.1, read on the forward strand.
CAGTGGGCAAAGTGCTTGCTGTGTGAGCATGGGGACCTGAGGCCGGGATGACTCACAGCCGTGTAAAAATGCAGGTGTGCCGTATGGACCTGTGAGCCTAGCACTGGAAGGCAGAAACAAGAGGGTCCCAGGGACCAGTGAGGGAGCTCCAGTTTCAATGACTATCTCAAAGAATAAGGAACAGTCGAGAAAATCAACCTTTGCCGCGTGCACGTACACAAGCGCACACGCCCACACACGTGCCTGTGCACACATACACGTAAGCAAATGCTAACCATGTTGATATTGAAAATGTTCTGAGATTGGGGGACTATTCAGGACATTTACTTTCAAATTGACTTTGTACTAATCTGTCCCTATCAACAAAATGAATAAAGACTCAGAGCAAATGAGGAAGAACCCAATGACACCTCTGGTCTTCATATGTACAGCCACACTAACAACTACAAAGGTGTGGCCCTCATGGTGTTTTGTTTACAGCCCCTCTAGCTGAAGCAAGGGCTTCGTCTTGCACTCTACTGCAATCCACACTCCCAGGAAAATTATCTGTCATATATATATGACAGGGATGCAATAAACATTCGGTGAATGCATTCATTGAAGTACCAGTAGTGAGTACACAATCTAGTGAGTTTTTGGTGTTTCTTCATTGTACACAGTGATGGGTGCACCATGCCTGAGCTTGGAACCTTGTCACCTCAGGCCTCCTTTAGTGTAGCAGAGGGTGATTCTTAAAGGAATCCTGGGGACTCGGAGAGGAAGTGGTCCAGAAGGTGGTTTAACATTAGCTGATTGATATTTGGGTTTCTTCTCCTAATATGTAACATTATCTATAATAGCAAAGTACTAGAGGCAACTATTATTTTTCTAGAGTAACTCCCTGGATTTTGTTTGCTTTTTTTTTTTTTTTATGCCTTTGACATTTTTTTTTTCTTTTTCTTTCTTTTTTTTCCCCCCTCAAGACAGGGTTTCTCTGTGGCTTTGGAGGCTGTCATGGAACTAGCTCTTGTAGAACTCACAGAGATCCACCTGCCTTTGCCTCCCGAGTACTGGGATTAAAGGCCTGTGCCACCACTGCCAGGCACATACTGTTTTTATACCCCCAATCCTTTTATCTTTCCACTTTTGTCATCTCTGTGTGAGTTACTTAATTTTCTTTTTCATTTATGTGTTTGGGTAATTTGCCTGTATGGGTACCACATGAGTGCAGTGCCCAGGGATGTCAGAATAAGGTGTCAGATGCCCTGGAGCTGGAGTTTCAGATGGTTGTGGTCACCATGGGGCTGGCTGCCAGGATTTAAACCAGGGTCCTCTCGGGCGCAGCCAGCGCTCCAGTCACTCCAGTTACTTCTGCTGCTGTGACCAAACACCCTACAGGCAACTAAAAGGGGGAAGTTGCTTTGGTTTACACTTTTAGCTAAAACCATCATGGGAGGAGGAATTCATGCAAGCAGAGGAGTGGGCAGCTGGTCACATTCTGTCCACAGCAGAGAAGCGGGGAGGGGAGAGAGAGAGCTTCATTTCCCAGCACCCACAGGGTAATTCAGAACCATCTGCAACTCCATCTTCTGACCTCTGCAGACACCAGGCATGTGCACGGTGCATAGACATGCAGGCAGGCAAAACACTCAAACATAGAATGCATGTATCTAATGAAATCCAAATTGACCTGGTCAGCTCACCTTGGGTTTCATGGAGTCCGGTAGATGCAGGTCTGTTTACGTGACATTAAATGTCTGTGAAGCACCTCTGGGTGAAAAGAATAGCCCACATTACCACCCTTTTGTCGTTGCTAAGTTCGGATTTTCTTCTCTGCAGTTGCATCCTACTACATCCACTGTGTTCACCTCCCAGTCCCCGCCCCTGGGTTCTTTCTGGGGAATTTCTCCAGAAAGTTGGGGAGTGAGAGCTGTGCTTATCCTGTTGATCCTGAACCTTCTAGTGGCTTCTATCCAGAGACAGGTTGGAAAGCTGCCTCTCTGAATGCATTGGAGCTGCTGGGGGGCTCTGCTTGTCTCCCTGGAGACTCAGTGCTTATGGTGATACAGCCAGTCTGGGAACTTGGCTTCAAGATGTTTAAAAGAATTTAAAAACATTCAAAGTCTCTTCATAACTGACCTATGTATTCTGGTGTCTTAGAAAGTCAGAGTGGTCTGAAATACACTCAACAGGGGTCTCGGGTCACTGCTTTGGTGGGTACCTGCATGTTGTTGAGCTTAGGAACTCGAGTCTACTGTCTCTTTTCACACTTCAAACTGAATGGCAGCTTCTGCCCTGTGGGTCAGTCCTGATGGTCTCATTTCAGGAAAGTCTGCCCCAGAGTTGTCCTTTCAATCACATCTCCCCAGCCCTACCGTGACATTAACATAAGGGAACGTGGAATGCTCCTGTGCCTGGCACTGAATGCGTGTGTGTGTGTGTGTGTGTGTGTGTGTGTGTGTGTGTGTGTGTGTGTGTGTGTGTGTGTGTGTGTGTGTTGCATAGCTATAAACCCAGGCAGAGGTGGGAGGATCAGAAGTTCAAGGCTAGCCTGGGTCACAGGAAACCAGTCCTCAGTTACACGTTGAGTTCAAGGCCAGCCTGGATTACAAGAGATTTCTGTCTCAAAACAAACCAAGAAACTCACAAAAATCAGACAAAACAAAGCTGCAGATGAAATACACAAAAGCGAGTCTGCTCACACTGAAGGGACAAGCTGGGTGTCCACCACCTCCCATATAGCAGCCCAAACGGAAGAACGAGCTTTCTCAGCTTGAGCGTTTACTATTGGCTGTATCTAATTCGCCCCCCCCCCCAGGGTTTCTCTGTATTGCTTTGGAGGCTGTCCTGGAACTCACTCTGTAGACCAGGCTGGTCTCGAACTCACAGAGATCCGCCTGTTTCTGCCTCCCGAGTGCTGGGATTCCACCGCAACAAATCCATAATAAAGGAGCCAGAGACTTGGAGGAGCAAATGACTTTAAAGTGACAGAAACTCTGCTTCTAGAAAGCTCCTCCCCCTCCCTGTCATCCATACACTTGGGAATAGCCATTGTTGGGGCCACAGCACATCGCTCACGCTGCCACGTGTTTGGGCTCCTCTGGAGTTAGCTTCATCAGTTTGTCCACACACAGCAGGATGAGGGTGAGGAACCAGAGGCTCCAGCCGACCGCCGCAGCAATCCAGCCGTATTCATCCACTGAAGCTTGGCAACACAGGGAGGCTAGCGGGCAGAAGTCGACATCTGATGGGGGAAAGCAAGAATGGGATTGTAGCACCCTGGCCACACTCCCGCATTCCCTCTCAAATTAGTTAAGAATGAGAACAGGAAACAGCAGGGGGCCCTTGGAAGCTGCTTGTTAAGCATATACTAAGTCTTCGCTTTATGCACCCAAGGTATTTATTACCTACCGGCTTCATTACCACTGTTCGGGTGCTGGGGATTGAGCCCAGGGCTTTGGATGAGCATACGCTCTGCCGGTGAGCTTCAGTTCAGCCCCAGCTATCATCCCTGCTTCATACAAAGAAACTCAAAGTGTACTTCGCCCAAGATCACAAGATGACAGAAGTAGGGCTCACATTCCAGTCTGTAGACCCCAAAGCTGTATTCTCGGCCTCCTAGGTACTGTTGCTCATCCCCTCTTGGTAAGTGTAGAGATGGAGGGGCAGTCGGGCATTAGATGAGGATGGGATAAAGGGGCCACAGTTGAGATGAAGCAAAACTTTCTGTTGATTGGGTATGTGTGATAGAAATTCTGAGCATCCTGACCCTGGGAACATGTGGATGAATGGAAACCAGGGAAGAGTCTACAAACAGCTCCTACTTTGGGCAGAGGTTGGAACAACTAGATTTTGTTTGTTTGAGACAGGGTTTCTCTATTGTTATGCCCTGGCTGTCCTGGAACTTGCTCTGTAGACCAGTCTGACCTCAAACTCACTGAGATCTATCTGTCTCTGCCTCTGGAGTGCTGGGATTAAAGCTGTGCACCACCATTGCCTGGTGGACCACCTTTTTAAAATAGACTTCTCACCTCCAAATGCTAGAACATTTGCACTCAGGGCACCTTTGGCTGCTGGCCAAGGCATGAGTCGTTAAATTCACCATACATGAGACTAAACTGTGATCAAATCCAAGCTAGTGTTTAACCTTGTCTGTGAACAGTGCTGCGACAGGCTCCTTCCCCCATTACCCGGGAAGACTAGGCAGTCACCGGGCCACCCGACACCTATTAGTGGACAGAGAGGGGCCCAAGTTTCATTCCTAGTTCCAGGGGTGGCTCTAGGGTCAGGGCAGTTGACAGGGGAGGCTTACTGGCACACTGCTCCAGGGTTCCAGGGTCTGGGTGGTGTATACTCAGGGTTGAGTTGACGCTGCTGGCTTCTGCAAGGAAAGGCAAGAGGTAGTGTCAGGCAGAGGGCAAAGTGAGCCTCAGGCAGAGGGTTTGGATTATTTTGTGCATGAGTAGTGAGTATAATGACTGTTCAAGAAGGGCCAGTGGAGACAGTAGAGCTTTATGTGACTTTAAGAATCTGGTGAGGGGGGCTGGAGAGATGGCTCAGTGGTTAAGAACACTGACTGTTCTTCCAAAGGTCCTGAGTTCAATTCCCAGCAACCACATGGTGGCACACAACCACCTGGAATGAGATCCGGTGCCCTCTACTGGCATGCAGGCAGAAGACTGTATAGACGTATACATAATAAATAAATAAAATCTTTTAAAAAAACAAAAAAGAATCTGGTGAGGGATAAAGAGTACTCCCCACACTCAGCAGCTGAAGCCCTAGCCCTCCCATGCATCTGTATTTGGAGACAGACAAAAGAAGTAATTAAAGTTAAATAAGGTTATTCAGAGTCCTAAAATCCCAGCATTCAGGAAGCAGAGGCAGGTGGATCTCCGTAAAAGTTCGAGGCCAGCCTGGTCTACAGAGCGAGTGCCAGTATAGGCTCCAAAGCTACACAGAGAAACCTTGTCTTGAAAAACAAAAACAAAAAGGAGGAAGAGACCCCACCAATGTTTGGGCTTAGAGGAATGGCATGACTATTCATGGTCACAGTGAGAGAGAGAGACCATCTGTAACCCCAGGAGAGAAAAAAAACAAGCCTGCTCACACCTTGACCTAGGCAGTCAACTCCAGAACTGTGATCAAAAGTGCCTTTCTGGTAAAGTCCCCCAGTCAGCAAGTGGTATTTTTATTTTAAGTCCAAATGAAGGATTATTCTTACCTTTTTTTTTTCCTTTTTTTGCCGGGGGGGGGGGTTGGTTTTCTGAGACAGGGTTTCTCTGTATAGTCAGTCCTGGCTGCCCTAGAACTCACTCTGTAGAGCAGGCTGGCCTCGAACTCAGAGATTTACCTGCCTCTGCCTCCTGAATGCTGCAATTAAAGGGGTGTGCCCCCACACACAGCTACCTTTCTTTCTTTAAACTTATAAAATGACAGAGTTTGTTCTATTTTTAATTTTTAAATTAGCCTAAGATAGGTTTTATTATAACACATTGATTCCTGGAGGTCATGTGCCCTGAACATACTCACCTACCTATTACCAACCCGTGTTCCATCTCCCATCCTATGGGTCCTTTTCCTCTTTCCAAGTTACCCTGTGCTGTTCTTCAGCTTGAGGTAAAGTAGAGTCACCTGGGGAATTGCCTCAATCAGATGCCATGCCTGTAGGCAAGTTGGGGGGCATTTTCTTGATTAAAGATGGCTGTGGAGGTTTTAAAGACTGATGTGTGGGAGGGCCCAGCTGTCTGTGGAAGGTGCCATTCCTTAACACATAGTCCTGGTTTGTATAAAAAGGCAAGCTTTGGGCTGGAGAGATGGCTCAGAGGTTAAGAGCACTGACTGCTCTTCCAGAGGTCCTGAGTTCAATTCCCAGCAACCACATGGTGGCTCACAGCCATCCATTATGAGATCTGCTGCCTTCTTCTGGTGTGAGATATACATGGAAGCAGAATGCTGTATACCAAAAAATAAAAAAAATTTTAAAAAAAGGCAAGCTTCATGACCCATGGCAGAGCAAACTAGTGTTCCTTCATGGCCTCTGCTTCAGCTGCTGCTTCAAGGTTCCTGCCTTGGCATCCCTTGTTGGTAGATTGTAAATTCGGGTGAAACAATTCTTCCCTCTTTGAATTTTGCCTTTGGTCAGTGCTTTGCCCCAGCAGTAGAGAAGCACACTAGAACAGCTCCCTCGTCCACATTCATGGAATAGACTATAAATCTCCCTGTACTTATCTGGAGTCCACATATGAGATAAATACGTGAAATATGTCTTTCAGAGTTCAGCTTATTTTGCTTAACATGATTTCTAGTTCCATCCATTTTTCCTGCAAGTGACATCATTTTTCCCCTATGTCTGTGTAAAAATCATGCATCTGTACCACATGCCTGTCATCCATCCACTGATGGACACCCAGGCTGGCACCATTTCTCAGAACTATAAACAGTACAGGAATAAACATGGATTGCAGATATCTTGGTGGCATGTTGACCCAAATTGAACTCCCTTTTATTGTCACTTTTTCCTCATCCAAAGACACTATCATCCTCACCTCCTCATTCTCCCCCACCTCCTCCTCTTCTCCCTCCTCTTCTTAAAAAAAATCGCTTCGGAGAGCATGGTGGCATACTGCTTTAATCCCAGCACTTGGGAGGAGGAACCTAAGGGATCTTTGAGTTTGTGGCCAGTCTGATCTACATAGCAAGTTCCAAGCTGGCCAGGGTTACATGGCAAGACCGTGCCTCAAAAGAAGAACAGAGCAAAACCAAAAAGGACCCGCTGCAGACACTGCTTCCTGTGCAGACAGCTATAGCAATAGGGTGGCCATTCTGTGTTAATTGAATCAAGCCCTGAACAATCCAGAATGTCTCCTTTACTGCAAATTCAGTTTCTTTCTAACTCGTGAACAAATAACCCACTGAAATCCAACCCTGATTCTTTGTCTCTGATGGTTGTGATGTAGTTACCCAGGCATACAGCTATCAACAATATCTACATCTCCATGTGAACACGTCTACTGCTTTCCACAATCGTCAGGGCTTGTAACTGTCTCTCAGTTGACAAGCAAGGGACAGTAAAGGATGGAAACAATCTGTCAAGAGTTTGTGGAGCAGTGCTGTGTTACAGAGATCAATGTTCAGATTCAGGGGAGAAAAGCTGTGTTTTCGCTACTCCAGACAGCGGCTCCTTGCCACTGGGACTATTTAAGATGATTTTTTTTTTTTTTAAATAATGCACATTGGTTTTCTGCCTGCATGTATGGTTGTATGACAAAAGTGTCAGATCCCCTGGAACTGGAATTACAGATAGTTGTGAACTGCAATGTGAATTGAACCCTGGTGCTTTGGAAGAGCAGCCAGCATTCTTAACCACTGAGCCATCATCCATCTCTCCAACTCTCCCCCCCTTTTTTTGAGACAGGGTTTCTCTATGTAGTCCTGACTGTCCTGAAACATACTCTGTAGACCAGGCTGGCCTAAAACTCAGAAATCTGCCTGCCTCTGCCTCTGCCTCCCAAGTGCTGGGATTAAAGGCGTGTGCCACCAACGCCCAGCCATTAAGTTGACTTTTAAAATGCATTTAAGTTAAAAGTTCATCTTTCTCAGGTTGGGTCCCAGCCTCCATGGGGTCTCTGTGAGTTGCTTGTCAGCCAATGACCACAGTTACATCCTGTGTTCTAGTCCTGGCTTACAGCCCAGGCCTCGCCCCACTACACATGGGAAAACACGAGCTTTTCCACAAGCTCTGACGCCTGGGGTTTCTCCACTGTGCTGTAAGTATATATAAGGCTGCTCTTCCCTGGAATAAGGAAGATGACTAGAGTTGGATAGACGCACGTAGTACAAGCGGCTGGACGTCTCTACTTTTAACTAAATCTCCAGGCTTTTGCCCAATACTCAGACTTAGTGGCAGCACGGATACCACATTCTCATCCATCGCCTTAGTCATATCTGAAGTGTGTTCAAGTGTCACCTGTGGCTGGTGGTCACCTTATTGGAAGCACAGTTCAACCAGAAGCACCTACCATTGAAGAAAATTCTATCCACACAAATACCAATCTAGGTAGGCAGGTTAAAAGCAGGAGTTTTGTTTGTCTTTTGTTTTGTTTTGTTCATTTGTGTTTTTAAAGGCAGGCTCTCCTGTATCTCAAGCTGGCCTTGAGCCTTCTATGCAGCTGAGGAAGATTTTGAACTCCTGATTTTCCTACCTCTACCTCCTGAGTACTGAGGTGACAGATGACCACCGCTGTGCTGTGTTCAGTGGTGCTGGAGATTGATCCTGGGGTTTGTGCTAGGCAGGCTATCCCCCAAATGAGCTCCTGCCAGGCCCAAGAGACTGATTTTTGAAGAACCTTTCTTGAAAATGTAAAGGAGAGCTTAGGTCTCTCAATGCCCAATGCCTGCAGGTCAGCGGGCCCTTCAGAGGTGCTGTTGACACAGGACAGGGTAATTGAGGGAGAGAGCTTAACCACAACCACAAAACTGCTGCCACCCAGTCCCCAGTACTCCTGCCACTGAAAAGTATGGTAATTACCTTGATACAATCTGACTACTGTTGTAAATTATTTACACAGCTTAGAGGTGAGCTTTGTTTTGAAGAAACTGATTCCTGGGCATTAGAATTTTCCTTCAAAACCAAACCACTTCCTTAGCCTTGATCTGGTCTCTCCACCTAGGGAGGGGATGTTCTCAGCCAGAATAAGTGAATAGAAAAGAAAAACAACCTAATTGGATGCCAATATTAGGTTAACCCTATGAAATTGTCATACTTATTTATTGGTATTTATTTTTTTATTGGTTTTTGAGACATGGTTTCTCTGTGTAGTCCTAGCTGTCCTGGAATTTGCTCTATAGATCAGGCTGGCCTTGAACTCAGAGATCTGCCTGCCTCTACCTCGGAGGACTGAGATTAAAGCTGTGTGCTGCCACCACTCTTGAGAAGCTGCCATTTTTAGAGGTCAAACCCCACTCACTATCTGGGTGCTTCAGATGGAGTAGTCCAGTGGAATCTCCAAGTGTTTGAATGTCACCCTTCAGCATTCTAAGAACCAGCCAGGGACTGGTACATGAGGGGGAGACTCAACATGACTCTGTCATGGTAGACAGAAGAAAAACAACCACCGCAAAAACAAACAAAAAATGAACACTCTTATTTGTGGTAGATAAGTTTGTTTGTTTTTTTTTGTTTTTTGAGACAGGGTTTCTCTGTGGCTTTGGAGGCTGTCCTGGAACTAGCTCCTGTAGACCAGGCTAGTCTCGAATTCACAGGGATCCTCCTGCCTCTGCCTCCCGAGTGCTGGGATTAAAGGCGTGCACCACCAACGCCCGGCTGTGGTAGATAAGTTAAGAATAGCCATACCTGATCTGTTCATTGTGTGCTTGCTACAATTTTAGGGTTATTTTTGTTTGTTTGTTTTTGAGACAAGGTTTCTCTGTTGCTTTTGGAGGCAGTCCTGGAACTCAGACCGGGCTGGCCTCGAACTCACAGAGATCCACCTGTCTCTGCCTCCCGAGTGCTGCCACCAACACCCAGCTTGTAAATTCTTTACAAGCTATTAACTCTTTTCTTCCATGTAAGTAACTTTATGAATCACGGCTCTGTTTACCCCCAGTGTTACGAATCTGGGCACAGAGAGGTGAAGTAATTTGCTCTAGATGACACAGGCAGTATGTGGGATGAAGAGAGGTCAAGGCTCTGTGGCTCTGGAGGGTCCCAAGAGCGGCCCAGACAGACCCTACAGGAGAGACTCGGGATGGCTGTGTGTTGAGAGGTGTGTGTCGGGAGTGGGACCCGCTGAGCAGGGTCAAAGCAAAGCCAGACCCCTAGATGCTCAGGCGCAGAGCCTGGTCTGGGAAAGCCAGGGCTCTTGAGACCCCGGGGTGAGAACCCCAAGTTTCTGATGCCCGCCCTGGGGCACCCAGAAAGATTGGAGAGCTGAGTGTTGTCAGCTTCTGGACTTAGAGAAGTCTGGGTTGGAGGGAAACTCTGCCAGCGAGCGCTAAGGGAAGGCGAGGGCTCATCCTGAGCCCCAGGAGCCGCGCACATCCCTTTCTACCAGTTTGGCCCAGTCCACCAGTCCGCAAATTTGTTGTTGTTTTGTTTTGTTTTGTGGCAAGGGCCAACAGGGGTGACTGCTGCTGTCCTAGCAAAGGAATTGTCACAGGCAAACCCAAGACACCCCCCCAGCCGACTGGCACCCCAGCTCCCCGCTTAATCCTCCAGGGAAACAAGCAACTTGTTTCCTCTCTTCAAAGTGCAGGACCAACCCGGGCCAAGGGATCCTCCCCTCCCCCTCGGTCCTGCCCTCCCCTTTCCAAGGTGGCCAAGAATAAAGCTCAGAACTATTACCTGTGCCGCAGGACGAGTGGAAGGAGGCGAGCACCAGGCTGAAGAGCAAGGTGGCCTGCGGGGCAGAGGTGAGGTACCCGGGGAGGCAGAGGGAGCAGACACCTGTCTGGACCATGTTGGCGCAGGGGTGCCTCGGGCTGGGGACCATGTGTCCCGTGTGCGCTGTGTCTGAGGTGTCTCCTGTCCTGCAGGAGTTGATCTGTTCAATGTTGGGGGTGGGGTGGGGGGAAGAAAGAGGGTGGAGCCAAAGAAACTGCCCGTCAAACCCGCTCAGCCTCTGTAACCGTGGCTGGGGGAGGGGAGGAGGGGCAATCCCTGCCCTCTGTTGTTTTTGAGGCAAAATTGTTCCTATTAAGGAAAGAAACAATTGCTCCTTGGGGGCTGAGCTTGCTGTCGCTTCACCTGCAGGTGTAGTGTGTATTCTCCGGTATTTATTGAGCACCGACTGTATGCACTGTACTACGCTACAGCCTGCAAATACCCACACTCAGGACGTTGCTGTTACAAAACTCAGGACCCTGAGCAGCCTGGGGAATGACTAAATGACTAAGGACTTTGAGCATTAGCAGCAAGAAGCCAAGCCACCTCTTCTGATGCGACACTTCAGGGAGAAAATGACATTGGGACTGGGCCTTGAAGCATGCGTAGTATTTTGGCAGGTGGAGAGGAGAAGGAGACACTGCAGGAGGGAAGACAGACTCACAGAGGCCACCAGCAAATGGTGCTCGGAAGCCCACTGTGACCTTGGCGTAGATGAATCTTGGTCATGATGGGAGCCGGAGGCCTGGAGGGCCACTGGGAAATGTGTAGTTGCATCGGGAAGCGAGGGGGAGGCCGTGTAAAGATGCTGGTCTCTGACAGAACCCTGCTTTCAGTCTAAATGATTGGTAGGGTTCTCATCTAAGTGTCCCTACCTAAGGCAGTGCATGCCAAGATCTCAAGTGGATACTTGAAACCATGAGCACTGCTGAAGCGGGCTCGTGTGGCTGAAGCATGTTTGCGCATGCGCGCACACACAAACTTTCCTAGAAATACATACCTATGATAATGTGCAATTTATAGTCGTAGTAAAAGATTACTAACACAACTAATAATTAGACACCAATTATGACACTATATTAAACTATTTAGAACTTAGAATGCTGGGTGGTGGTGGTGTATGTCTTTGATGCCAGCCCTCGGGGAAGCAGAGGCAGGTGGATATCTGAATTTGAGACCAGCTGGGTCTCCAGAGGGAGTGTTCCAGGACAGTCAGGGAGACACAGAGAAACCCTGTCTCGAAAAACCAATAATAATAGTAATAACAACAGCAGCAGCGCAACTTAGGAATTGTTTTGTAATTTTCCATTTAATACGATCAGACTATAATTGATGACAAGGACCTGAGGTGTCAGGAAGTGACGAGGAGAGCTGACTGCTGTGTGCTGTATACTCACCTTGAGGGAGAAAGGCACCCATGAGCCCAGCTAGCATTTGAGACTCTGGGGTGACTGGGACCTGGTTCCTGTCCTTGAGGAGAGCATGCTCCAGCAGAGAGACCAAGCAGGGGAGAACTTGGATGCAATGTGGTAAGAGAGTTATGGGAAGACAGAAGAGGAAATGATTGACTCTGCTGAGAGGAGCCGGGGCGGGCTTACAGGGAAGTTGCTATGGAAGTTTGCGTGTGCAGAGGGGAGTTGCAGGTAGAACTCCCCCATCTAAAGTGAGAGCTATATGAGCGTGGCAAGCTGCCACACTTATGCCCTGTGGTCTTGCTCACAGTCAGCCTAGTAAGAAAGTGATGGGTGCAATCCCACTCACTCAAGACTAGGGAGAAGGACGTCATGCCTGGTCACTCACTCCTGTAGCGCCAGCACTTAAGGGGCCAAAGCAGAAGGATCAAGAGTTCGAGGCCAGCCTGGGCTACATGAAGCCTTTTCCCCTCCCGCAAAAGCCTCCAAGCCCCAAGAACCACAAAATGTAAAATAAACCAGAAAAGCTCTATGGGAGGACATGGTGGCAGCCCAGAAGGACGCCTGCTTCATATGTTTCCAAAGGAATAAATTAGTGGTTTGGGGAATGGGATAGAAGTGTTTCAGACAGCTCAATTTCGGTCGTACCCAAAAATGTCCAGTGCAAGCCAACCACTGTTTGGACATTCACCAATGTCCAAGTAGCAAGACTGTGCGCCTGCCCTTGGTTGGGGACAAAGGGCTTGAGAGAGCATCTCATGATGGAGACGGGTGGTGTTCTTCACCCAGCCCTTAAAGATTCGTAGCTCACCCAGCACAAGGGCGTGGCCAGGACCTTTATGATAGATCTCCTTGTCCAGATAGTGAGTACACTGTTCTGTGAGCACAGGTGGGGGACACGGTTTAACTGGATGGGCTGAGAACAGATTGTGAATGGCCCTGAACACGTGACAAAGGAAACTTTATCTTATGACTTGGAAGCTGTCTCTATGGAACTTACAGACAGGGACACTTCAGATGAGGTTTGAAAACAGATCTCAAACTGGGTGTGGTGCTCATACCTGCACTTCCAGCGACTATGAGCCTGAGACAGGAGGATTTTTTTTTTTAAGATTTATTATTTATTATGTATACAACATTCTGCCTCCATATATGCTTGCACACCAGAAGAGGGCACCAGATCTCATTACAGATGGTTGTGAGCCACCATGTGGTTGCTGGGAATTGAACTCAGGACCTCTGGAAGAACAGCCAGTGTTCTTTTTTTTTTTTTCAAATTTTTTTATTTGAATTAGAAACAAGATTGTTTTACATGCCAATCCCAGTTCCCTTCTCCCTCCTGTCCTCCCCACCACCCCCCAACTAAAACCCTACCTATCACATATCTTTTCTTCTATTCTTCCCCGACTCAACCTTTCTGCTCCCTCATGTCCTCTGCATCCCTCCTCTTCTTCCCTTCTCATTCTCCTAGCTCCCTCCCCCCTCTTCCCATGCTCTCAATTTGCTCAGGGGATCTTGACCCTTTCCCCTTCTCCAGGGGACCATGTATGTCTCTCTTAGGGTCCTCCTTGTTTACTAGCTTCTCTGGCAGTGTGGATTATAGGCTGGTAATCCTTTACTCTATGTCTAAAATCCACATATGAGTGAGTACATACCATGTTTGTCTTCTTGTGATTGAGTTACCTCACTCAGAATGGTTTCTTCTAGTTCCATCCATTTTTCTGTAAATTTCAAGATTCCATTGTTTTTTTCTGCTGAGTAGTACTCCATTGTGTAAATGTACCACATTTTCTCTATCCATTCTTCGGTTGAGGGGCACCTAGGCTGCTTTCAGTTTCTAGCTATTACAAATAGTGCTGCTATGAACATTGTTAAACAGATGTCCTTATTGTATGAATGTGCTTCTTTTGGGCATATGCCTAAAAGTGGAATTGCTGGATCTTGTGGTAGACTGATTCCCATTTTCTTGAGGTGTCGCCATACTGATTTCCACAGTGGCTGCACAAGTTGGCACTCCCACCAGCAGTGGAGGAGTGTTCCCCTTTCTCTACATCCTCTCCAGCATACACTGTCATTGGTGTTTTTGATTTTGGCCATTCTGACAGGAGTAAGATGGTATCTCAGAGTTGCATTTCCCTGATCAGCCAGTGTTCTTAACCTCTGAGCCATCTCTCCAGCCCGAAGCAGGAGGATCTTGAGATTCAGGCCAACCTGGGCACATAGTAAGTTCAATGTGAGCCTGGGCTGTATATATGTGTAATGATAATATTTTAAAAGAGGTTATGAATTTGAGAGCGAGTAGGGTGAGGTAGGTTTTGGGAGGGGGTGGAGGAAGGAGATGGAGGGGAAATTATATATATATATATATAGTATACATATGTGAAATTCTAAAATAAATGTAATTAAAAAATTTAGGGAGGTGAGAGTAGATAGGTCAGTGGTAGAATGTTTGTCTACCATGTCCAAGGGCCTTGTGTTGTTCCATCCCCACTACCTCAAAATCAATTAAAGAAGAGAGGCCAGAGGTGGCTGAGCTGTTAAGAACATATACTTCGGGCTGGAGAGATGGCTTAGTGGTTAAGAGCACCTTTTGATCTCCTAGAGTTTCAGAGTTTGATTCCCAGCACACACATGATGGCTCACAATTGTTAAGTTCAGTTCCAAGGGATCCAATGGCCTTTTCTAGTCTCCACAGACTCCTGCATGCACATAACACGCACGCACACACACACACACACACACACACACACACACACACACACACACACACTCACACACACACACACTCAGGCACATACATAAAATAAATGTATTTTTTAAAATAAAGACCACATACTGCACTTGCCGATGACCCATGGTTGGCCCCTTGAAGCCACACTGAGTGGCTGTGACTGTCAGTAGCTCCGGCTCCATGAGTGCAGCCCATTTCTGGACTCTGCAGAGAATCTAAGAAATGGCCTCTATGAAAGGGGGGTAAAGTGACTATGGAGTGAACCCAACCAGGATCGAATCCCAGCCCTGCCTCTCACTGGCTGGGTGGTCCTGGGCAGGTCATTTAATGCTCAGCTTCAGTTTCCCTATCTGAAAATAGGAGGCTAGTGCCTGCCATATTATTAGAATTCTCAGGATAACTCAATGAAATAATCCATGTAAAAGCACTTAGCACTCAGAGCAGGTGGGTGGTCAGAACTCAAAGCGCTCAGCTCCACTTCACTAGAAAGTTTACTATCAATACAAACTATCAGAGAAACGAGAGAAAGGCAGTCTTAGGGCACAATAGTGCTGCCTATCTACTGGTTTATTCCTATGCTGCTGTGATGCACACAGGGTTAGAGGCTGAAGTAATGAGAAATAAAGCCAAGAGAAAATGAACACAGGGAGTAAAGATGGACCTGTTAGCGGCCTTAAAGCACAAATGCTTCTCGTGTTTCCTACACTTTGTGGCCTCAGTGTGAGGAGGGTGGCTGGACAGCCTGGTCACATACATGATTCACCGATTCAGGAACTGGAAATGACAGGGGATGCTTGCAGCTTGCCTGCTCTCAGTACTGTTAAGGTAAAAATGAAACAATGGAAAGCTGACACTGTGGACCAGGCTTCTGCTTTGTGCCCCAACAGAACAGACTGAACCTCAAAAATGGGTTCACTCAAGCCAGCATTCCACAGCACCACACTGAACCCCAGCTGCTTATCTGGCTCTCCAAGGATTGAGGAGATGGCCAGTTTCTAGCCACATTCCCTGCATTGGTGCTCTCCAAGAAAGGTAGCAGGATGCCAACTGGTGAGTCATTTCCCATTGCTCTGTCCCCTGTCCCCACCTCACAAGGATGCTCACTTTGAAATGACCCATCTGGGCTCCTTCATCCTTCCCTGTCTGTACAGACAACTCTTCCACACAGCACTTTGGAAAACCTATTTGGTGCTATAGAAGGAGGTGGTGTTCCATTCTGCAATCACACAAAAAGCCAATTATGATCTTTACATTGTGGGTAATTTTGCTTTCTGATAGTACCAAATCCAGAGAGGAATTTATTTTCTCCCAAAGCCTCCCCCACATGAACAAATCCTTCAACGGTTTTCTCTCAATCAACCTTACAAAGAGCATTGAAAAGCAGCATTGATTTATCTACTTGGCATTTGATGGCAGAGCAGGGCAGAGAATCTACAAGACCTCCAAGAATCTCCAAAATGTTCGAGACCTGACAAAAATGTCCTCAGATCCAAAATAACAGCTACAAAGCAATAACAAAAAATAAGCAAACTTGAGGCAACATAAATAATTATGACGAGCAATAGAAAAATCAAGCAATTGTTTGTTTCTCAAGACAGAGTTTCTGTGTAGCCCTGGCTGTCCTGATACTTACTCTGTAACAAGCTGGCCTTGGACTCAGAAATCCTCCTGCCTCCGCCTCCTGTGGCAAGCTGGGATTAAAGGCATGGGCCACCACCACCCAGATACATTTAATATTTTTAATTTTTATTATTTATGGTGTCTGCGTGTGAGTGTGAGTGTGTGTGTGTGT
The DNA here is from genome assembly GCF_003668045.3 of Cricetulus griseus. NCBI lineage: Eukaryota > Metazoa > Chordata > Mammalia > Rodentia > Cricetidae > Cricetulus > Cricetulus griseus. The sequence continues at coordinate 190,058,293 of NW_023276806.1, forward strand.
GTGTGTGTGTGTGTGTGTGTGTGTGTACATGTACATGTGTGTGCAGGCACCCAAGGTGGAAGAAGACATGTGATGCTCTGGAACTGGTTGTGAGTGGCCACGTGGGTGCTGGGAACTGAACCAAGGTCTTCTGGAAGAGCAGCCAGTGTTCTTACCCACTGAGCCATGTCTCTAGTCTGAGTATGTTTTAATATGTTAGCTAGGAGTTGAACCTATCCTTCCAAAATGGAAATCTGTGGAGGAGGGTAATGGTCCAGCCCCTACTTTTCTTTATTTTTTAATCAGTTATTGTTCATTTTGAGACTGTCTGTAAGAAAGTGACAAATATTTGCTTATCAGATGTGTACTTTGTTATAATATAGGATGGACTGACTTCTCTGACCTCTGATGAAGGGCTTCAGGGTAATTCTCAGTCACCAGAATGACTTGCTTTCCACAGGTGTGCAGCGGAAGGAGCTCTAAGAGCCAGTGGCCCCTCTCATACGTGTCTGTACCGGGTTTACTTTGGAGAGTGTACCAGGAAGTCAGCTCATTCAAAGCTAGACATTCTGTAGGAACTGTCACAAGATTTCCTTTCCAAATAGGTGAGACAGTGTTTGGTTACACATTCTTTAAAACAAACAAACAAAAAGCACTTTGGAATAATCATGTCAGTGGTCAGGCACATGGTAGTAGCTGGGGGCAGAGATGGCCAAGAGGATGGGGGTCATGGCCCCTTACCCCATTTAATCTATGTCTCTGATTTCATTTGTAAAAGTCTTGGAGAGGGCAAAGTGTATGCGTGTGTAAGGCTCTCTCGCGATAAAGATACTTCCCATGTGAATGTGGAAGGCCCTTGTATCACATGTCCATCTTGGGTCTTTGAACTTTGCCTTTCAATCTCTGGTAAAGGTCCATGCTGAGGATGGCGCTGGAGTTCAGGTCTGGGCTGCAGCTCCTCAAAGACCAGGGTTTGGATGACAGATTGGTAGGGGAGAACCAAGTTCGTTCAGGGGCTGGAGATCCTGATAGGACAGAGGGCCTCAGGACTTCAAAGGGAAGAGGGAAGGAAGGAGGAGGGGCTGGAGGGCTGAGAGCTCTCCTTTTTCATCTTCTCTAACAATCCTGATGACGGTGACTTCCTGAGACTAGAGTCTGCAGCCCCCACCCCCACCCCTGCCTTTAAAATAAGATGCATTTATTTTTGTTTTATATGTCTCAGTGTTTTGTCTGCATGTATGCTATGTGTGTGCCTAGTGCCCGTGGAGAAGAGAAGGTGTCAGACTGGAGTTGCAGATGGCTGTGAACTGCTATGTGTGCTAAAAATCAGCCCCAGGTCCCCTGCAGGAGAAGCCAATGCTCTTAACCACTGAGCCATCATCCTCTCCTTAGTTTTTAAGGGAGCCAAACACATTGTGGGGTGGTTCTGTTACGAAGGGTAGAAAGTTATGAGCATCAAAAGGGTAAGGGCATTTTGAGGTGAAGCTGATAGGCAATTAGAGGGGAGGGGCTTGTCAACCTTCTAGCCCAGTGATTGGCAAGTTCGGGTTCTCCACCTTATCATCTATGCAAACTGCTTGTGTTGGCACAACAGTGCTTGTGGCCAGATTCATTTTTGTTTAATAAACAGAAATGCGTGTCCTCCAAGAGTAACTTTAAGCTAGGGTTGTTGAGAAACAAGGTATGTTTATATGAACATCCAGTTTCTCCTACCAGTTCTGTCTACAGGAAACTGAAGAGGACCAGATGATTAGCCACTTTTAGGTCTGCCTTCCCAATATCTAACTTCTCTCCTACAGTGACTTGGCCTCTTCTGTGACCCCCTTTACTTCCTGTCTTCCCTTTCTTCCTTCTTCCAGACTGCCCTCAGCCCCCTGGGGAACACAGCCAACCCTTGCTGGCAGCCCTGGATTCAAGTTCCCACGTTAGCACATCTTGCGGGAAACTGGTCATACCACTGCTTAAGATACCTGGGGGAGACAAATGATACCCTCAATACTGTGTGGGAAGGCCTTTGTCTTGGGTACTCAGAACCCACTGAGAGGAGACAAATGACCCCCAAAAGGAGTTTATTGCCTAATGCAGATGGGGGCAGACAAGGGTCAGCCTTAGAGAGAACAACTGGAAAAGCTGCAGTGATCACAGGAACAGACCTAAAGGCTGGAGTTTTGTGTGCTGCCTCTGATTTACCACCAGCTCATTGGGCAAGAGTGGTCTTCCCCGAGGGTGGTGGCTTAGAGGATTTCTAAGTTGTCTATGACTGTAATTAGTATATGATAGTAAATATGGAAAAAAGAAACTGCTAAATGAATATTTTGAAGTAAAACTAGTTTTGTTTGTTTTTGAGACAGGGTTTATCTGTATAGCCCTGGCTGTCCTGGAACTTTCTCTGTAGACCAGGCTGGCCTCAAACTCACAAAGATCTGTCTGGCTCTGTGCCGAGATCAAAGGCGTATGCAACCACAGCCCAGCTAAAACTAAAAATTTTTTAAAGGGGGGCGGGGAACTCAGTGCAGTTTAGACTAACTTTTACCAAAGGCAAATTGCTGGTAGCCACTGCTAGTGAAAAGTTTAGAAACTCAGGGAAAATCTGCCATGAAAAACCATGTGCCACCTTGTTCTCTGTGGTGGAATGGTGTCTTCCTACATCTCCTTTGTGTGGTGAGGTAAACCAAGATACGTTGAGGCAGAAAAGAGGACTGCTGGAGAACCACACCCCAGAGGGCCTTTCCTGGAATTAGCTTGTGACTGTGGAAGAGGCCAAGGGAAAAGTCACTGTCTGTGACTGCTGCTCTGCGTCCCAGGGCGCCACCTAGAGGATACAAAGCTGTACACAGCAGCAAGAGCCAAATTGAATTGGACCGCACCAGAGTCTCTGAATGACACTGTGAGAGACAGCCTGTAGCCAGGAGGAAGTGACAATTTCCATGGCAGGGAGGATCCTGCTTCCCAGATCCATAAATTAGATCACTGCGCACTGGAATACAGACTAGCCGGCGATGTCACCATCAATGGAGTCCTTTGTGAGGGGTGGGAGTTGGAGGAAGGCTAGTGACCCTCTCTGGGAAGCAACTTCAAATTGCTTGCTCCTATTCGAGCTCTTCACTAGCACTGCGGCTGGCCAACAATGCAGGCAATCTAGACTTAAGTGCATGATAAAATCATCTATTTTAATGAAGGTGGACTGGCTGGAATCTGGTTCCAAAATATTAGACAATGGTCTTTGGGAAGCTGGTGTGACTTTAGCTAGAGTATTTTGTTGGGCTAAAATTCCTCGAAAGCATTTAAGTTTGCCATCTGCTTACCCACTTCTGTTTCCTAAGCGCCACTCTCTCATAGGTTGATCTTGTGTGATTGAATTTGTGCGTGTGGCCAGTGTCCTTCTAATCCTGGTGTGGGCAGAGACTGCAAGAGCCTTCTGTGCACAGCGACACTGCCAGTGGACAGCCCAGCTTCAGAGCCATTTTATAGAAAGTCCTCAGGCCATTCAAGTGCCTCCCCAGAGACCTTCAAGGGCAAGTGTGAAGTGGCTTCAATTGGCAGCATGTCATTGGTGTCAAGTATTAAATGTCAAAAACAGTGTTGACTTTGGATTTGGTTCTGAGGTTTCTTTCTCTGGAGATCAAATTTAACTGTTATTTTCCTTCAGTGCACTGAGATGGGCATTTTGAGAGTATGTAGAAATATGTGGATATTGCTAGCCAGGTTTGGTGGTTCGGGTCTGTAACTGGGAAAACCGAGAGCCAGGAGGGATCTGCGTTCAAGTCCAGCCTGTGCAACTTAGTGAGATCCGGCCTTGAAAAAAGGAAAAAGAGGGTTGGGGGTGTGACTTGGTAGTGGATCACTGGGTTCCATCCCTGGAACTGCAAAATAGAATCAATTCAAATGTATATGAGTGTTTAATGATTTATAGGAGAATTAATGATTTGCAGGAGAATTGTCTACTCCTTTCTATTGTTGTTTTTCAAGACAGGTTTTCTTTGCATAGCCCTGGCTGTCCTGGAACTCACTATGTAGACCAGGTTGGCCTCGAACTCATAGAGATCTGACTGCCTCTGTCTCTCAAGTACTGGGATTAAAGGCATGTGCCACCATGCCTGGCTCATTCTTGTTTCTTTAATCATTTGTTTTATAGGAGAAAAAACAAAAAAACAGGCATTGGTGGCCTGTTTTGTTTTTGTTTCTTTCAAAGAAACAGACTGTTTCTCACTTTCTCATGAGTCACTAGAAACTCCTGTAGGGACCAGGGCTGTGTGCATTTCGTGTTTTCCTTCTCTCTTGAGTGAAGCAGTTCAGACTTGAGGTTTACTTTCGTTTGGGGTGAAGTAGACTGTCCTCGCTACCATTTGCCCTGCTCTGACTTTCTGTGTCAGCATTGGTGGGAATTTGAGCTCAAGCAGGATGCTCTAGGGAAATTTAAATGATAAAAATCTCCTAGTTCAAAGGGACTGTCTTAAGTGCATGTAGCTGGAAAGGAAAAGTAGAAGTTTTTGTTTTCTTTCTTTTCTTCTTTCTTTCTTTCTTTCTTTCTTTCTTTCTTTCTTTCTTTCTTTCTCCCTTCCTTCCTTTCTTTCTTTCCTTCTTTCTTTCTTTCTTTTTTTTCCCAAAACATGGTTTCTCTGTAGCTTTGGAGACTGTCCTGGAACTTACTTTATAGACCCGGATGGCCTTGAACTCACAGAGATTGGCCTGTTTCAGCCTCCCAAGTGCTGGGATCACCACCACTGCCTGGCGAAGTCTTCATTTTCTAGATGAGCTGTGTACCCAGGACACACAAATTCAACTGCCCCTTCCCTTGAACAAGAATAAAATTGTCTTAGTTACTTTTTTATTGCTGTGTTAAAATACCATGGCCAAGGCATTTTACAAAATCACCATTTGATTGCAGTTCCAGAGGGATAGGAGTCCATGGCCATCCTGGCAGGGAGCGTGGCCACAGGCAGGCGTGGTGCTGGAGCAGTGGCCAATAGGTCACATCTGATCCACAAACAGGAGGCAGAGAGAGTATTGGGATGGTGGGAAGCTTTTGATTCCTCAAAGTTCAACCCAATATATGGGTTTTGTTTGAGGTGCGGCCTCAAACAAAGCCACACCTCCGAATCCTTCCCAAATACTTCCACCAACTGAGGACAAGGTATTCAAACTAGTAAGCCTATTTTAAGCCACCACAGACCTCTTCCACGAGGTCTCATTTTTTTCTTCAGCTGTGGCCTTATGCCTTCCTTTTTTTCACAACCTCATCTTTTGTCTACGATTGTTCTATCTTTTCTTCATTTGTCATTGACTTCTTAACTCCATACTTCTTACTCTGGATTCTGTTCTCTCCAACCCATGGGGTAAGGCTCACTGTGACCCCAGAAA